>NC_070592.1:11753865-12068637 GCF_027409825.1 Scomber japonicus
CTGCTGAGTGAAGGTTTTGGATATTGCGAGGGAGCCTGTCTGGGTCTGAGCTTCCATATCAGCTTTGACAATTACTGGTCTCTCTGGAGGGACGTGAGGATGGACTGGAGTGATCAGCCTCTTGTTTTTAGATGCACTGGGTCGGTCCAACACTTTGGTCCAGATTGAAATAGCTCAACATCTGTTTGATGGATTGCCGTGAAAATTTGCACAGACACTCATGGTCCTCAAATGATGAATCTGTCTGACTTTGGTGATTCTCCTGATGTTTCCTCTAGCGCCATCAGCAGGCCGACTTTTTCAGTTTATCCAGTGAACAAGGCACAGACATTCATGTTCCTCAGAAGATGAATCCTACTGACTTTTCCTCTTGCACAAGTATGATGTTTCCGTTTGGGGTTTGGAGTGAAATATCTCGACAAATATTGGATGGACTGCTATAAAATTTGGTGCAGACATTGAGACAACTTTGGTGACCCTTTACCTCTTCATCTAGTGCTATTGCCAGGTTGCATGTTTGAGCTGTTTACTTGAGTTTAGGACCAAATTACTGCAAAGCTGTACACATTCCCATAAGTCACCTTGTGTTTAATGCTAATTAGCAAATATAAGATGGTGAACATGGGAAACATTATACCTTTATCACTGTGAGCATGTTAGCATGTTGACGTAAATGTTAAAGGTGACATATTATGCACATTTCCAGGTCTATATTCATATTCTGGGGCTTAAGTGTAATATCTTGAATGATTTATATTTTAAAAACTCCTTATTTATCTTATACTGGCCCATTATACAGCCCCTCAGTTGAGTCTCTGTCTAACACAGGCCATTTTAGCTCCTGTCGCTTTAAAGCCTCCCTCCTGATGAGCCCACTCTGTTCAGATTCTTCAGCAACAGTAGAGGGTTGGTAGATTTCACTTCTTTTTCATGTTCTATTATCCGAAATATGTGAGTGGACAACATGAACAACACATGGAGCAACCTGATCAACAATGCTCAAACAGACAGGCGTTTGTGGGCATGTGTGAACAATCTGACATCACCACGAGGCGGAAGTAGAGATAACTTTTTCAACAAAGGTTTCAAGGCAGGCTCTCTTTCGACTCTCAAGCAGCGTTTTTACACATGTTCACCTCATGTTTTTTTAATATAGTCATTCTACATCATGACAGTATAAAAAAATCTAAATCACAAAATGCATGTTATGTCCCCTTTAAGTTCAAAACACTGTTGTACTTATACACTATCATGGCTCCAGACCAGTCTTGTTTTCACATTAACTAGTTTTCTAAATAGTTGGTAGACTCAATTGTATGTTATAAATAAAATTGGAAAATGTATTTTCAGTCATTATTTGCACAAATATGCATAGGCTAATATCATTTTTTTAACCAATTGTCACTATCAGGAATGTGATGCCACAATTTAATCTGCAGCAAATGTAAGTACAGCCTGAATGAGCTGCTCTTGCTGTAAACTATTATTCTTGTTTCACCTGCTGCTTTTCCACCTCTCTCTCTCTCTCTCTCTCTCTCTCTCTCTCTCTCTCAGCTCTTCGGGTACCAGATCACATCGACATCTGATGAGCTGTAGCAGATATCAGGGCTGCATGTGATGCTCTGTAGGACGTATTTCAAAAGGGGTTGGGGTCATATTTCACTGTTTCAGGGCTGGGGCGCTGTCATGTATTAATTAAAATCCAAATACCCTGTATTGATTGTGTTATCAGGCTAGTGCAGCCTGGGCCTGGTGTATTGATCCGGCCTGTGATTTATGATCATTTTCAAGAAAAATCCCTTTGTGTGATTATATGAGGAAACAGAGCCTGAGTGAGTGTAATTCTTTTAGATCTATTCTGTAGCACTGTGGTGGAGGTGGAGGGCTAAACAGACTGCCACCCTGAAGCCCCTCAGAGGAGAGCCATTTTCAACTAAAAAATTGTTATGATCCAGTCAGTTTCATTGCAAAAGTAAATCAAATGAATTCACAGGCTCCACAGACTCATAATTTAAAAACGGGCTGGAGCCTGTTGCTTTCAACCTTTCACTTTTGACTGATTGATATTGATAACTCTGTCTCAGTTTTGAAGTTTTAACTCACTTTGGCTTCAACTAAAGACCTTGTTCAACCAAACATTTCCAGGCGTAGGAACTGAAGTGTCCAAGTCAAGCCCAAGACTGAGCACAGTAATCTGATAATGGATTTTACATTATGGCATTAGAAGGATTTTTTATACACAGGAAAATGAGCGAAACAGAGTCATCATGTTATGGTGTCCAATGAAATTTAAATACTCAGTTAACACAAATCTCAAGAAGTACAATTTTCCATATTGTCGAGACACTCATATAGTTTTATGTGCTGAGATTTTGAGATATCCAACTCTGGAAGTTGTGTGACCACCTCAATACAATGAAGGTAAATAGTTTGTTGTTTGTCCTGTTTAAAGCACTGACAATGAAACTCAACAGAAATAAGTACTTTTCAGAAACAGTACTCACAAATAACTCATTTGCATTTGTGCAAATAATGGCTGTTCTCTTTAAGAAGTAACAGTAGAAATGGCGTGATGTTTTGGAAGGCAGTGACAAATGATGTGGTCATGTCAATAAATGTGCCAGATGAGAAACACTCGTATGGGTTGCTTTAAGGCAATGACAAAGACCTCTGTTAGTTGCAATTAACCTCACTGCAGACAGTTCATTTCACTTCATTGAGAGTATTACTTTGTTGTTTAGCTGTTCCCTTTTATTGCCCTTTAAGCTGGTGGTGAAAAATCATCTTATTGCACTTTGTCTGATTATCTCAAGTATTATGTGTCAGCACCAGACATATGTATAATTTTATACACATTTCAACCTCAGCTAAATCGGAATATTTTGTTATTGTTAAAAGCACTGTGATCTCCTCTAGAATTAAAATAAGGTTCTGTGGGTTTGAACAATGTTTGGCTTCACAGCATGAGTTCATAATGACTGATCCATCTGTGGGTCAGTGAGGTTTATGGGGATAAAGTGATAAATGTTGCATTTTTGGGGCCACAAGTTAATTTTTTATTCAAATAGACATTTAGCATTGAATTTGAAAAGTTACATTTTTCATTCATCCCATTTTCTTCACTGCTGATTCTCTAGAGGGTGATAGGGGAGGTGAAGCTGACATTGGGAAAAGCCCTGCAGGTCACCAGAGGACTAACATATAGTATAAACACAGTCAACCACTCACATTCACATTCACATTCACATTAGTCACCCATTAACCAGCATGTTTTTGGTCTGTGGGAGGAAGCAGCCAGAGACAACCAACTCAGACACGGCGAGAAAATGCAAACTCCACACAGAAAGGTTCCTGCTGGCCGACGGGTTCAAACCCAGAATTGAAATGAGTTTTCCCTCTTACTTGCAAAATCCCTCAATTTGAATGGATAAGAGTCTCTAAGTCTCCAGCAGAAGTCTTGTCATGTCTTTTGTCTGACACATCTTTGCAGAGCACTACATTTTTCCCGTGGCTGATCTGTGTCTGTCTGAGCAGGCGGGTCAGGGGCCATTAGCTTGTCATATCTCCATCTGAGGCCTCATGTTCGGTACAGGAGCTCTCACATTCCTCAGCTGGCACAGGCTGACAGCACGCGGCTGTATCTGCTCCTCCGTTCAGCTGCTAGTAAATCAAAGCCTATACTGTAATTTTCACATGGACAGAAAGTGGTCGCAGGAAATTTTCTCAATTTTGCAGACTCAATTTTCAGTTTTATATGGACAGTATATCATCCTTGATGACAACCATGTCACTCAAAAATGACTCACTACAAGGTTGTGTACTTACATAGAGGAACCTAGAAGTTACTTAATAAATATTTAGCAATCAGTGTGTTTGCTGCCACTTTTTCTTACGTGTTTAAATGAGATGGCTCTAGAAAGTGAAATATTATTTTACAATGAAGGAGTAGGGCTAGATTTGTATTATCTTTGCATTTATTTTGAGCATTTCAGAGTACTTCATTAGTGTTAAAGAAGTCCAAGAGAGTGGACAGAATACCATGTACACTCCCCCATGTTCATTTTTGTGTTATTTCAAACAAATGTTGGTTGAACTTTTAGGTGATTCTGTGGTGCTGTTGTATTCGACTATATTATGTTATATGTTATCATTATGTTACATTATTATTATTATTATTATTATTATTATCAATATTATGTCTAGAGGGTGGACAAAATAAGAGAAACAATTTGAAGTGTAATGCACTATTGCTGTTCTGTGCATCCCCTGGACAAACAAATGTATTCAAGGCTGTAGCTTCCACTGTGGCCACTGACGTCATGTCCTCAGTATTTCTGGGGGATGAGGGAAAGTTTTCATTTTTTAGTGAAATCAGGTGTAGAAACAGTCGGCCACTGACTACATCATCTCATATTTTAAAGCTTCCTCCTCTATTATGTCAGATCCCATTGTGTATACAGCTTTATATAATCATGTAATTTGGTGAGATTAAAATGAACAGTGTATAATATGTCATTGTATATACTTGGAAACCCTTTTTGGCAACATTTATATAAAAATAAGATATTTAATCACTTAATAAGACATTCTACGAAGTGATCAAAGACTCTTATCTATAAGAGCCTCATCCAAGATTTATGACTTTTTTCTAAAATCCTGTGGCCCTGCTTATATTGATATCTAGTACAGCAACTCCACTGAACACTGCCTCAAAATTCAGAGAGTTGAATCAACATGTCCCTGCCATACTGTCTCCAGTTAAACCTTCATAGTAGTAATATGTGTTGCATGACTGTTTATTCAGGTACATATTATGTTAAAAGTCTAGATTGTGTCTAATTTCATGTATTCACATGCAGTGTTTTGATACATTTAAAAGTTATTCAAATGACTTGAATCAATCCCTGCATATACAAAAGCACGCACCTTCTATTCACTTCTGTGTTCAGATAAATTTCCATAGCTCGTCATGCTAAACAACACAAATGAATGTATTTGTTCCTCTCACTAACAGATGTACACAATCATTTAATTCAAGTGGTGCTTTAGGCTGTGAGCATTGAGTCTGCGTTGGTGCAGGCCAAGTTAGAATCTGGAAGAGATCATGGTCAAGTAGTTGCTAGTTTGATTTTTGTGTGCCGACGCTGGTTACAAAGAATCAATATCGAATCAAGGAGGGTTGAGTTTCTAGATAAGCGCTCTTGGCCACTCTGGCTATTCATCATAAGTCTGTAGAAACCTGATAGGTCAGAAGAAATTATATTCCAGCAGGAGTGGGGCCTCCTTATCTCTCCATAGCAGGGGAATAGGAGACATGCCGATCAATACCAGGCTGTTGTGTAGTACTTGCAATTATCAACAGCTGATTCTGTCCTCCCCCTGCTGCATCTTTTAATACCACATAATTACAAGTTTTGGGACAATGCCTGATGAAAAGGGATTACAGCTCCAGAGAAGTATGCTTCATTCTTCGCACAGCTTTGAAATAGCTACAGTCTGTGGAAGAGGAGGATCAAACAATAACATTAATACAGATTCTGTTATACAATCCATACTCGTATTTGGCTTTATCTATCATTTTGACTTTTTGGTGATATCTTTAGTGCTAAACAATCAAAGTAGTTGGTGCTTGTAAGTCACCCAACAACCAAAACTTAGCCTATATAAAACTACAAAATCGAAAGTCTGGTAGGCCTAGTTTTTGTCTTTTATATTCACATAAAATTTAAGATTATAAACTGAGTTCACTGAAATCTTTCATCACTCACAGTAAGATGTCTTTTACAGCATAGAAACATTTTTCAGCCTCTTATGGCGCCAAATTGTGGGAGGTCGTAACAAATGAAGCAAGGGCTCCAACACCTCCTGTGGTATCCTGGCAGTAGCCTATCGCAGTCGGCTGAAGGGCATTTAATGATGGACCGGAGGCGGAGGCAACAAGGAGAGCGCCGGTGCCTCGGACAAACCAGGGAGTCGGGCACTTCCGACAGTCACCAGTTTGAGGTCGGACCTCTCTGCGACCTGAGTGAGCTTTTAACGCACAAAGTTTGACTTTACACACGTATTTAATCCGCCGACTTCTGGTTTGCGAGGCTTTTCATCTTTTTACGCAAGAATCGCCTCTTCTGCCTCGTCGCTTCGGGACTTTACACTTCTTTTTTTGTGAAGACGCAACATACAGCCTGTCCTCCTGTGGAAGGATAACTGCTTCTGCTAGGTGGCTCTGCTGTCTTAAGTGTGTGTGTTTGTGTGTGTGTGTTTGTGTGTGTGTGTAAGGCGAGAGATACAACCGGGACATCCACCCATCCACAGCCCAAGAAGCCAGCTCAAACTGGAGCGTCTCTTTTGATATAAACGCACCTAAAAAAAAAGCTCAGGTGCAGGCAAAGGAAAGAAAAGTACATCTTAAACATTTATGGACTATACGAAGATGCAGCATTTGAGCACAAAGTTAAAGCCAAGACTGCTCCAAAACGCATGAGAAGTCTCAGGAGTTCAGGTCGGACTATACCATGATGGAGCTGCTCGGAGTTGTGCGTAAAAGCAGCTGCTCACCGGACAGGAAGTGAACTAATTATTATTAAACCCCATCCCTCATTTCCATATCTAGCGTGAGTTGGCTGGACCGCAGCCAATCACCCACTGAAGGGCAGCAAGAGTCGTAAAAGCATTATCCTTCCTCCATCATAATTACACTGACATGCGCAATCTGCACACGGGCATCAACACCAGACACTGTTCGCTTATTTCACCGACCCCGCTCCCTCTAAAGGGTCCCATTCGCTGGTTGTAGATGATCCGACGAAAGGCAGCTGCCACTCGCAGAGAAAGATCAACATGTCCCGCCGCAAGCAAGCCAAGCCGCAGCACCTCAAGTCAGACGAAGAAGCGCCACAGACCGGACTGCTGCGTAAAAATGGTATGTGTCCGGGAGTCTTTAGACGACTATTTTTTACCTCAGTTGCTGTTTGACACAGCTGAATATCTGATTGGATGACCAGCATAAAGAAAAAGAAGAAATGCTTCATTCAAATGATTATACTACACAGAACACGTTTAGGTATAGGAATAGACTAAGACTAAAACTGTGTTTAGAAAATGTAAAAAAGTCGGTAAAACTTCATGTCGCCAGTCAGAGGAACGATAGAGTGATTCAACTTGCTAAACTTTTCACTTTCTGTCTGACTTTTAAACGTTTAATTTGATATTTTTTAACATAATTTAGTTTCCACAAGTAAGATTTCAGTTTCAAGTGTGCCAAATGAATCTCTGCCAGACTAAAAAAAGTTTATGATCAGGCCAGGAAAAGAGACTGAGTTATATTTTAATCAGTTTTCAACGTGTCTTAAAAAAAACATCCAGATTTATTAACTCGTGGAGAGGTACAAACAAGCAGCTGTGAAGATGATGGCACTTCTGAGGAATAACACCAAATAAAACCATCATCATGTTTTAATTTAATTTACGTTGAACAGTCCTAGGGGCGGTGGAAACAGGGCCTAATGTAAAACGCACTGTACCGCCAAAAACATCAAAATACACAATCAACCCACAAAAATAGCCACTAACAATAAATGACATATATCTAATATTATTTAATGTTTTAATTCTGCAGATGATGTCCAAAGTTATCCAGTGTTTTGGCTCGAGGCCTTCCTGACAATTATTTCAACTTAAATTGAAATGAAAGACATTAACACTATAAACTAGAAAAACATTACATGAACATGTAACATTAAGAAAAGCAGAGTCTGTTTGAAATGTTTTCAGTGTATTTACATGCATGGGGACTCTTGTATTTTAATGTAATGCCTTATTAACATTTCTTATATATATGAAATGAAAATAATTTCATAAATAATATAAAAACTAAAGATGAAATGATTCACAGCGTCTATTGTTTCTTGTTCTTAATGTTTTGTCAGGAGACAATACTGATAAAATAATTATCTGAAATTATCAGCATGTTTAATATTATTTGTAACCAGACCTCACTTACTCAATCATATTAGCAGCCTATGTTATGATACACCAGCAGCCTTACATAATTTCTAATATTTTAATATTTAATCAAACAATTGCATTTTCTCTTCCTGTACCTGCAGGAAAGCCTGGATGTTATTTGAACCTTTTAATCAGCTCTAACAGCTGAGGATATCAAATTTGCAAGAACATTTTAACCATAAATTGACCTTTAAACCACTGAGTTGATTTCAAATGTTTATCCAAAAATGACTGAATTGTAAAATTGAATTTGGCCTGCGATCTTTTCATTTGGTGCAAAATCTATGAGGCCACGGTTTTGCATCCTAGCAGACTATAACTGGCAGTATATAAATCTAAATTCATCTAAATTAATATAATGCAATATGATTCATTTCGCATCTCTGTGTTAATTTATATTATTGTCGACTTTGTTCATATTTATGGCGACATTGTCTGTTTATTCTCAAAAGCAAAAGGCCTGTAAACAAGAAACCATTATAACAGATTAATTCAATTTACACTCACAGTTCTTCTTATGTGTCTTTATTTACAGTGTTATGTCACTTTCTTATTATTTGAAGCTGTGAAAAGGTGTCGAGTGTGAAAGGCCCTCCTCACTCATGCCCTCCCACAGTCCTGCAGCCAGGCGGGGGGCTCCGCCACTCTGAGATGGGCTTTGATAGAGCCTGCTGACTTAACCTTTGTCAGCCTCACCCTGTGAGGGGCAAGTGCTCCGTGTCTGGATCATAATACAATTAGTACATCTGAACCATCAACCTCTGAAGCCCAGAGGTCACACAGAGAAGCAAAGAGGCATTATCGCTGGGCTGAGAGTGTGTTTGCTTTGCAGCTGCAGCTTGATGATTTTTTTTTTCTTCCCTCATTGCCAAACCACACAGCAAGAAACAGACATAAATCTGTTTTCTGCTCCCAAAATTATGGATAGAGTGAATTACGAGAGTGAAATTTTAAAATAAATTTCTGTCATTGTTATTATATTTGGACATATAGTCAACGCTTTAAATCAAAACTGATCTTTTCTTTGTTTTCTCTGGAAGTAAATCTTACAAAGTGCAGACAAAATGCCGAGCTAAAACACGGAAAGCGTTTTCGCTCCTGTGTTTGCTGAATCGCCTTGGTGATCTTCAGACCACCCACTTGGTTAGCCAACGACTGATTATTTACTTCTGACAGGTCGTACTTTCAAATAGATTTTGTTCAGTCCACACTCATTGCACTCTGCTTTCCTGAGCTGAAAAGAGTGTAAATCAGGTTTTATGATCTCAGTTAATGCAGACATTGCACAGTGTGTTTGAATGAGGATTTGGTATAATTGTTAATGTACCTAATATGTTTCGCTTGAGCACACTGGGACTCATTGTTTCAGGTGGTAAAACCTGGTGATAATTGGAGTACATTGACTACAACTGCAAACACACATGAAGACACACATATATATTCATCTTCACTCCAACATAAACATATACATATGTTTAAATTGCTTTTGGCCCAAATGTACTGTGTTTAAGATATATCACACTCACACACACACACACACACACACACACACACACACACACACTGCAGTGTCATAAATTATTTTGTTATTAAGAAGTATGTGGCAGAAAGAATTCTTTCGGTGGATTTCTATCTTTAAAATAAGTATTTAATGTCATGGTGCAACAAACATGTTTGCAAAATGATTTAATTCTAAAATCCAATTGCATAGTCAAACTTCAACAATCTCATAAGATCCATTCCACTCCTTTACTTGTTATGAAATGGTTATTCATTAATTGGTGTGGGGAAGCCCGAGTGTATGTTAAAATGATTTACTATTGATTTCCCCCACAATCTTTCCATCTGCTATCGCTGTCTGTTTCCTAATGGGGCAGAGCCTGAGCAGATGCAACAGTGATTGTAAAGTCAAAATTTTTTCAAGAAAAATGTCACATATCAGCTACTGTACCACAAGAGGAGAAAGCAAGCTAAGATGTCAAAAGTTCACTGTAAAACTGAAAGCAAGTTTTATGAATGTTTTTTGAAATGTGATACACAAGTGATAAATGTGTTATAAGATTTAGACATAACCAAATGTAATAATCAGTAGTGGCTTTCTTTTATTTTCTTTCTTTAAATTTTGATTTTGTTCCAGTAAAACTTTACAAATAAACTTTAGGTATTCAGATGTAGTGAAGAATAGAAATAACCCCACTTTCAATTGAAGGAGTCAAATAATAAAAATAATATAATATTAAGAATATATCAATTTTCTGTTGCCTGCTACTGCTTGTCTTACAATCATTTGATACAAAAAGTTGTGTTCTTCGAGAAATGGAAAAAGGTAATTAAGTTAATCAGAACTTCGAGCATGATCAATAATTAAACAACAAACGTCAGTCACAGGAAAGTGTGAATCAAAATAGTGTCAACTGGCTTCACATTATTTGATTAAACTTCTGGATCCCTAATCAGGGTAAAATGAAGACAAAATGTTGTAAGCCCACTTTTTATTTTTTGGATGACACGTTACTAAATTATATAAATGTTTACAAAATCAATACACGGTATGAAATGTCATTATCTGTCTGAATACACAATTGAGATTTATTGATTTTTCTAAAAGATTTTAACATTTGAAAACAGGCAGTGTGAGTTAAAAACTGTTAGTACTTTAAAGAAATGTTCGTATAGAGCCTGTTGAATTTAAAGTTTTACTGTGGTATCACGTAGTAAAAATTAACTGTCATGCAGCTGCACAAGCTATAAACTTTAAGTGCTTGGGAAAACATTTACTTTTCCAATTCCGCGTATAAATTCAGAAAAATAAAGTGGCTACACTTTGCAATTAAAACTTTAAATGGCTTCAAAGATTAAAAAAACAAAACGCTGTGTAAAAATACTGTACGTACAGTATACTCTTCCACACTCCCTATGTATATGTTTGTATTAGGCAAATTATAGAAACCCAGATGTTTTTTTCATTGCAGCAGCATTACATCAAATTATCTGTTCCAAGTTGTGCTTTGCATCATTTTATAGAAACTCCTTTTCATTCAGCTTGACATGTTTGTTATCTTTGGGATCTCTGGTGGAATTTACAGTTCTGTGTGTTTGAACAATGTTTGGAAAGATGGACTCGCTGGTGGGTCTGTGGGAATTAATTACAGTGTGGTAAAGGATATTTATCTCTGCAATTAGTTATCAATTTTATATTCTTAATATTTCTTTTTTCCCCCTGGTTTCAGGCCTCACAGAAGGTGTTGAGAGAGAGGAGACTAGTGGAGTTGAGGGTCACCACAGCAGTGAAGAAACACACATTTGTGACAAATGCTGTGCTGAGTTCTTCACTTGGACTGAACTGAGTGAACATCAGAAAGTCTGCACTGAGGATCCCTTGGTGCTGATAGTGAAGGACAATGAGGGGATGCATGTTCCTGAGGAATCTCCTATCGGACCCTCTCCAGTCCCTAGCATCGCATCCAGTGACTCGTCTGCAGTCGAGTCAACAGACGCTGGCTTTGAGCTGGGAGAGACGCTGGTGAACGACAGTGACAGCCTGGATAATTTAGAGGAAGGGAGAGAGCGGGAAGAAGCCATGGAGCTCGAGCATTGCCCGCAGGACAAATACACTACAACCTCCAGCCCTCAGCCTACAGATTCAGCTGAGCCCACATCACCCCAGATGTCAGCTGCTGGCAGCTACAGCCGGCCGAGTACAAATGTGACGTTGGAGATCCTTCATAGTACCAGGGTGGCTGTTGCACAGTTCTCCCAGGGGATCAACAGCAGTGGCACTGGAGGAAAGGCAGCTTCAGCAGCCATCCCAGTGATCCTGGAACACCTGCTAGCTCTCCAGCAACAACAGGTCCACCAGCTGCAGCTTATTGAGCAGATCTGCAGCCAGGTAGCCATCATGAACAGACAACCAACCCAGGCAGCGTTAAATCCAATGTCCAGATCCCTGTCTCTAGCACCTACCCCTTTCCCATCCCAAGGCATCATCCCTCCTCCAATCCTGCCACTGTCAGGAACGATGCCCTCAACCATCAATGGACAGGCTGCTGTTTCTTTGTCGTCTGCGCTTGAAAAGTCACAAAGTCTCTCCTCACAAACTGTATGTGGGCATTCCACCTTTAGAGACGTTACATGTACCTCAGCCTCCTCAGAAAAATCAGCCCCACCTCTTTCCAGCTGCAGCAGCAGCAGCAGCATCTCCACATTATTGCCTCCATATACAGGCTCACACACGTCCAGCCTTAGCTGTACTCAGACACTGAGCTCCTCCAGCCCACTCTCCCTGGGGCAGAGTAGTCTCCTCAGCTCATCCTCTAGCCTGCCATTTCTACCTCAGAGCCCCCCAAGCAGTGTCATTTTTCCCAATCCCTTGGCTAGCATTGCCGCCACAGCTAATGCACTTGACCCTCTTGCAGCCCTGATGAAGCACAGGAAAGGAAAACTGCCTAGCGTGTCCCTGTTCGAAACGAAGCCCAGCCCAGAGGATCCCTTCTTCAAGCATAAATGCAGGTTCTGTGCCAAAGTGTTTGGCAGCGACAGTGCTCTGCAGATCCACCTGCGCTCCCATACAGGAGAGCGGCCCTTCAAATGCAACATCTGTGGCAATCGCTTTTCCACAAAAGGGAACTTAAAGGTGCACTTCCAGAGGCATAAAGAGAAGTATCCTCATGTCCAGATGAACCCATACCCTGTGCCAGAATATCTAGACAATGTGCCAACAAGTTCTGGGATTCCCTATGGGATGTCCATCCCCCCAGAAAAACCTGTCTCCTCATGGCTGGATAACAAACCTGTTGTAGCAACTTTGTCAGGCTCAATAGGTCTTCCGCTTTCCTCCAGTGTTACCAGTACTGGAGGCTCAAATGACCCTGTAAGTGTAACACCATCCATTAAATCTCCCTACCAGTCAGCTACTGGTGAATGTGTATCTTTGTCACCTAACCACAGAGGCAGTGAGGCTAATTTCTCTCCTGTTTCAGAGTCTCCGCAGTCTAACCGTGAGACAGAAGCATCCAATATACTGAAAACCGAGGGGGTACACCTGCCTCAAAACTGTACCCTGAGACTGAGAGCCAACCCAGTAACAGAGGCAACCAGCACCACAATCCCATCTGTGGCCACCACACCTGAACCTGTCACTTCAGCATCACCGGTCTCCAACTCTCCACCTCTCTCATTAAACTCCGAAGAAAGTAAATTCACAGCAGGTGGCCTCATGGACTCTATGCAAACATCTGAAACCTCAAAGCTTCAGCAGCTGGTGGAGAATATTGATAAAAAGATAACAGACCCCAACCAGTGCGTCCTCTGTCACCGTGTCCTTAGCTGTCAGAGTGCGCTGAAGATGCACTACCGCATTCACACTGGTGAGAGGCCCTTTAAATGTAAAGTTTGTGGCAGGGCTTTCACCACCAAAGGCAACCTAAAGACTCACATTGGCGTTCACAGAGAAAATCCACCAGTTCAAGTGCAACATTCATGTCCCATATGCCAGAAGAAGTTCACCAACGCTGTTGTTCTTCAGCAGCATATCCGTATGCATATGGTTGGGCAGATTCCAGACTCAACTCTGGTGGACGGGCTGCAGGAGATGGATGGTGACGTCTGTATCAATGAGAAGAACTTTGACAGTCTCAGCAGCAATGGAAATGACCTCAATGATGATATTTCCATGGAGGATGATAATGAAGAGGAGGAAGAGGAGGTAGAAAATATGGAGGAAGGTGTGAATCTGTTTAAACCAGTGAGCTTTGTTTGCATTTCGCCTCCTAAGTCCTCTGCTGTTGTTTCAAGTATAGCAGCCCTGGAGAACCAAATGAGGATGATTGACTCCACAGTAAGCCTAAACCACTCCTTTGGTATTCAATCTCTGACAAATGGTTTTAATGACAGCCGCCAACTCAATACTAAAGGCTCTTTATCAGAGAAAAGGGTGGAGAGTTTTAGTGCAAACAGCCCAAATGTGTCCGAATCCTCCTATTCACCTGGTGTTTCAGCGTCTCCTATTCAAAGCAACTCAGAAGGCATGATGGTGAGATCACCATCTCGAGAGTCTTTGGCAGCCTCAGTGAAGAGAGAACAACCTGAGTCTCCAAACTCTGCATCAGCAGCTTCAGCGGCCCAAGAGCTGAGAGGAATACAGCCGGGCAAACTATGTGTGAAAGAAGAGACTCCTTATAGTACGTCACTCCAACTGAGCAGAGAAAGAGGTACATTGAAATGTCATGTTTTCATTTAGTGAAATTGTCATATCCTGTGAATGTTCAGTTTGGTGTTTGAAGTATTTTAATATTTGTTGAAAGTTTGAATAATGTAACATTTTATTACTGCAGGTCAAACCATTCCCAGTCTGGTTACCAGCACATCATCAGGCATGATAAAAACGGAGGTGAACGGTCACAGTCAGTCAAACAACCTGACCGAAGGGCAGCACCCACCTTTCAGTGTCCACATCCCTGCAGCTTATCCATCAGTCGTCAGCCCAGGAATGACCTCCCTGCTCGGCGCTGCGCCTCCTCGCCGAACACCGAAGCAGCACAACTGCAACGCCTGTGGAAAGAACTTCTCGTCAGCCAGCGCCCTTCAGATCCACGAGCGCACACACACCGGCGAAAAACCATTTGTCTGCTCCATCTGTGGCAGAGCTTTCACAACTAAAGGCAATCTTAAGGTAGATTTTAATGAATTTAAATTAATCACTACATTCTAAAACTAAATCCTTCAAGTGTTTCCACTGCACGTTTCAAACTATGTGGTGTTGTATAGTGGACCATGCTTTCAGCACAGGGCAAGGCACCATAGAGTACATGGCAACAGTGTAACCTCTCTGCAGCTGTAGAGAAACAAAGCATTCACAGGGTTTCTCTTGCATAAATGCGCTGTGTACCTTGCCAGGGAAAAGTGAAGAACAAAAAAAGAGGAAGTAAAGCAAGTTCATAAAACAAGTCATTAAACTGTTGAAACTTAAAACATTCCTGGATACAAATTCTACATTGCATACTTACATACTTATTCTCAAAAAATACATGCTTTTATATTTACAAAAATGATCACAATTAACACAGTTTCTCAGAAAAAAGAAAAAATGACCATTTATCAGAATAGTTCAACTCTATATCAGTAAAGCTATTCAAAAAACCATCAGTTGAATTATGGCATTGTCCGATCTTGTAAATATGGTTGGACATGAAATGCCTTTCCAAGTTAAGCAATATTTCTGAAACTTCATGGAGATGTGTTTGGAAAATTTTTGCATTTTTCAGTAGACCTAATATATCAGTAAAAAAGTGTGAAGTAATAGTTAAGTAGTTTAATGGGGAGAATAAAGTACCAAATGTTCTAGTGGAGCTGGCCTGATTACTGGGGCCATCCATGCTTAATGTTTTTGTATTTTGGAGAAAAAAATACATCCACCACATTAAACATGTTCTGATTTAATCTGCAGGTTCATATGGGAACTCACATGTGGAACAATGCACCGGCCAGGAGAGGTCGTAGGCTGTCGGTGGAGAACCCCATGGCCCTGCTAGGTGGAGAGGCGATGAAGTTTGGAGAGATGTTTCAGAAGGACCTAGCAGCTCGAGCAATGAATGTAGACCCTGGATTTTGGAACCGGTACGCGACAGCTATCACCAACAGCCTGGCCATGAAGAACAATGAGATCTCAGTGATTCAGAATAGAGGCATCTCTCAGCTTCACCCTATGACTGCAGGCATGGACAGAGTGAGCACCGCAGGAAGTCCAATAACGAGCCTAAACAAGACTGGCATGGACCTGGGAAATAACAGGCATTTTTCTATGCTGATTGATGACAGTAAAGAAATTGGAATCAATTGAATAAAACTAAATGGTGATGAAATACTTATGCAAACTATTATGGACATTAAAATATTTGTAAAACATCTTGTTTGTTCTTATATATTATATATAGACTTAAAAAAAGAACTTTTTATCAATTGACAGAGAACAGTAGGGTATTCACATTTTGCTATTTTACTTTACAGTCATTTGTGAATGTTTTTCTTTTCTATACAGTAAATAAGTTGTTTAACTTGTACCTGAGAATTCCTACGGTGCTTTGACGTATGGTTGCTCTGAAGAAGGGAACATATGTTCAGATCAATAATGCAAAGAGTCTGCTCTCTTCTGGACAGCTGCCCAATGCTGCTAGCTGGTGCAAAGCACAAAAATATGCTCATAAATATCCACAATTACAAACTGCAATGATCTGTTGTCAATGTTATGGTGAAAATTTGTCATTCTTGAACAACAGCTGAACAGAATAAAAACTAGAACAAACAGTCTGTATGTTCAATTCACAACCCCACACACTGTTTAAATACTGAAAAGAATTTTACTTGTCTTTGTCATTTAACACACTACTTCAAAGAACCTGGAGTAAAAAGTAAAAACATGAACAGAGCTCTTGCATTCATTTAATTTAATTGAGCTTGACATGCATAACTAATTATTACTTTTACTTCTCTACTGGACCTCATGCATTGTGCAATCCCATAAAGTCTTCAAGACAAAAAATATCTTCAAAAATCTGTATAAGGACAAACAGAAGAGGCTCAAGATTGTTCCGATTCAACTCAGACAAAATGCATTTGCAAACATGTTATTCCTGCATTCTTATTTATCTTAATGTTTTGATAGTAGCCATACAGTGAACTGTACCTTTTTCAAGCATACTACAAAACACAACACTCTGGATAACAACAAAAACACCAACAATAATAATACTAACAACAACAATAATAATAATTTGAATTAACCAATTAATCATTTTGGTACAATAAATACGTTTTGTATGCACATCCCTGCAGTGCAGTCCATCTCGACTGTGAACGGGGGAATAAAAAAGTCTCTTTTTTTTCTAAGAGCAACTATTAATTTATCAGAAGCACATCAGACAATTAAATTCTTTGGGGGGAAAAAATCGAGATTTCGTTGGAAATTGTGGTTACAAAGTCTGATGGGAAACACAGGCCGATTAAAAACGCATTAAACCATTTATGGAATATAGCATGGTGGGCTATGAAAAATAAACAAAGTAAGATCAAGTTGATAGCTTTAAACTAAACTGAAAACAAACCAGATGGATAAAGGCGGACAAGTTGAAACAACTTGTTAAGAGTCTCCTAAAAGCTCCAATGTTTCACAGCCTCATTTTATTAGACTTAATTGATTAAATAGTGACCAAAGTGAATTTAAGCAAGGGATCGTGCATGGCACTTTCACTGTCTTCTGGAAAGCTCATACTTCTCTCTTGTTGCCGTCTCCTAGGCCCGATTTTCAGTGAGAAAAAAACATTTCTATAAATCTTTCATTATTAGCTCTCAACAATTTACTAAGAGCTACATTGTGCTAAAGCAACAGAAAGAAGCAGACATCATTTTAATAAAACAAACAAACAAACAAAAAAAAAAAAACAGGCAGATAGCCTATTGCATCCTGGACCTTCTTTGGTCGAGAGTTGTCACAGTTACGGCATGTCTGCTCAGTCAGTGAACGCAGCATAATTCCTGAACGTTTTTTCCGTGTGACGTCATGACGTGTACTGCCCAGCCAAGATGGCTGACAGCATCCCGTTAAATCCAGTGCGGAAAAACTCGAAGAGAATCACGTATTACAACTCAGCCAGATCTTCAAGGTATGGAGGGCCCAGTTTTTCCTGTTCCATTGGTCGAGTACTGAAAAAACAGACCTTTGTCAAAATAACTTGTTTATATTTCGCTGCGTCGCTTTGCTCCCAGGGTCCGTGTTTGTGTTTGTGTGCGGGTATTGGCTGTTAGCTTGTGTTGCTAGCTCTGCCTTCGCATTTTCTGCTCTGTTTTGTTATCTCTCTATCGTCCTCAAGGCTAAAATGTCAAATGTTTAATCTGACTTTAATAGACAGAAATGTGTACTACTTAAATGTAGTGACAGATGTCTTTAGAAAGCTGCACTGCTCAGTCCCTCACTCTGGTATTTTAATTCAAAGTCAATGACAGCTGCTGTTTGTTAAACTAAGTTCGTCATGTGCTGTAGAAACTTGTTCTGTGTGCTGTGGTCGACATTTACCAGCCTGTTCATTTTTCAGACTGGCCAAGGATGAGCTAATAAAGCCATCAGGGTGAGGAATGGACAGGAAGTGAAGTAGGCGCATGACCAGGTACTTTTAATCCAAGTAGGAAGCTGTTGAAGTCGATAATAGTAAGTTAATATCATGTGTATTTAGTTGCCCTCAGTGGTGGAAAAAGTATTTAGACCCTTTATTAAAGTAAAAGTACAATGAAGCTATATAAAAATACAAGTAAAAGTCCGGTATAAAGAATCCCACTAACGTAAAAGTACACAAGTATTAACAGCAAAATGTAGTCATGGTAGTAGAATAAACATACTCATTTAATCCATGTGACTAATATGTTATTATATATGACATCATTTGATTATTAATGTTGAAACATCCGTGTTAGAGCAGCACGTGACTGTTGTAGCAGCTGGAGGGTAGTCATGTGACCGCATTGTGGACAATTCCTAACTGACAGTTGTACAACAAGTACTCAAATCCTTTACTTAAGTAAAAACACTCCATTATAAGTAAGAGCTGCATGAAAAATCCTACTTAAGTAAAACTACAGTATTATGTATGTAAGTGTTATGAGCCTGATGTAGTTAAAGTATTACAGTAAAAGTAGTGGTTTCATCCCTGTGACTGATATATTATTATATATCCCCAACCTAGCGGTGGAGCCCTTTAAAGTGTCAGTAGGTAAATCTGAGAGGCTTGAGAGGCTTGATGGGAGAGGAAAGAAGAAAAAACAAAGTTTTGATTTAGAAAACTTTCAGTTTTTGGACTTTTTCTCTAAATTTTAGATTTTTGGTGAAATATTGGATCATTTGAACATTTATTGAAATGAAACGATGTGAGAAGGTTAGAGGGAAAAATAATTATTTGATGGAGCTGTTAACTCAGACATCTGAAATGTGAACCTGACTAAACACTGATTTTTATAAGACGTTAAAAGACAAACAAATTGGAAACCTATTGTTTCATCTTTAACAATGTGTTGTATTTTAAAAGCTTGTTATATTATCCACTGTGTCAAATCTTTATCTGAAACGTAACTAAAGCTGTTCGATAAATGTAGTGGAGTAGAAATTACAATATTTACTCCTGAAATGTAGTGGAGTGCAAGTAAGGTAGCATCAAATGGAAATACTCAAAGTAGAAGTACCACAAATTTTACTTCAACACAGTACTTGAGTAAATGTACTTGTTTACTTTCCACCACTGGCTAGCCCACTACGAAAGTATCTGCCACGACTGGCTTTGCATGTAAGCATCTCCTCCTGAGTTATGATAATGTTTGTGTACCTTTCCTCTCTGCCAAAATCACACTTGATCTCAGATTATGAGGGAAACACCTCTGCCATGCATGCTGTTTTCCTTTCTCTTGCTCTCGGTCATAAAATGCACATGACAGTTTATTGGGCCCCGTAGAGAACTTGTCCAGCCTCATTTTGGAGGTCAGACTCAAATGAAATGTCACAAATGAAGCTTTTCCATTTATGGTTTGCAACAGTACTGATGCTGCACAGGACAACTAGCAACACTGTGTTTTACAAACCAGCCCTTTCAAACCACACTGGTTTGAAAGTTGAATAGTTATGTAATCATTTGTGGGAGTTGTGTGGCAGGGAACACGGTGGCTCACACAACTTGTTTGCAAGTTTCAACACAACTCTCTCTCAAAGATCTTCTTTGGTGGTTGCTGGTGACACCCATGTTGGCTCAAGTGCAACGGTTGCTGAGTCCAAAACCTCAAGACTTGATTTGCAACTTTACATCCTAATGTCGAAATGTACTCAGTGCTTGTTTACCCCGCTGATGTGGGTGTTTCATTTTCACAGTCTGGTTTGGAATCACTTTTTATATCCTTTTTTTTTTTTTTTTTTTTTTTTTTGAGGAGTGGGGGTCTTCAGATTTATTTAATTTTTTTATTTATTACATTTTTTAATTCAAGTCACTTTATTGATCCCAATGGGAAATATAGGTTTCCAGCAGCTCAATGTAAGCATGAAAGGCAAGATGTGTAAGAGTAAATAAAACCAATAGCAAGATAAAAATACATACGTAATGTCTAAATATAAATAAGAATACTAAAATCTGTTATAAAAACACATGACCTTTATAAAGTGCTAGTTAAAAAATATAAACCATTGTACTGGTTAAAGTGCTGATTCAAACAGACCTTTTGACCTCCCTTCCCCTCCCCTCCCAGATTATGTCTGTATCCTTCCGTATTTCAGGTTTCAACTTTTGCATTTCGTCATACATTTTTCTACCTTAGTTTGTCTTTGATCTATATGTTGAGATCCAGTATTCCAGTATACCATCAATATCTTTGAGAGCCATCTGAAATCTGATTTTTGCCTCTTCCCTGCTGCTCATGGTTCTCATCATTACGGAGGTTTATGATATTAACCCTCTCTAATAGTTTGGTGCTTGGTTCTATAGACCAGCAGAAACAGGGACTAGAATGAGCTAAATTTGCCGAAAGATATCCAGTATTTTGTGGTTGGTTATGATGATGATTCGACATACACTTCTAGAGCCATTTCCATATTCTGCCTCTTGTTGGTATAATGACTATGCTCCAAACTTTAGCCACTAACAGCTCTGATGATTTCGATGCTTTATTCAGTCTTTTCCAGTTGATTTAATCATGTTTTTATTTATTTTTACCAAATTTCATAGTGCACATTGTCTGCGCCTTTCGTTACACTTTTACATAAATAAATAAACAATAAAAGAAAACAAAAAACAAAAAAATTAGTCCTTTCACCCAAATACCTCAATATGGATATTTTGACAGTGGATAAAGGCAGATAATAAAACAGTCTGTTAAGCTCAGAAACTTAAATGTTTACTGTAATGCAGCCTTTAAAAGCAGGAAAAGACAACACTTATATCATCTCATGATATAGCAATATTCAAAATCAAAATCTAAGATGATATCTATAAAATATCATGGTATTGATATAGTATGGATTTATTGGCCAGCTCTACTCCTGAGCACAGTCGAAAAGCTTTTTGCCTCTGACCATCAGCGCACCTGTGATGACTGGCATGACCTTAAATAATCCTGCCTCTCTTGCTTTTACCATGTCCCCCCTATGTCCCCCCTAGTGTTTGGGAGGAACCATTTAACCAAATCAAATGCATCGCTTCAGATTGGCAAGGAAGATACTTGAATGTCACATGGTTTTAAACTCTGCTGCTCTTTTAGGCCACTATTTAGAGCAGGGCCAGCTAACATGTTGTCTAGCAAGCCTTCATACCCAATTAAAGCAGACATTAAACCAACATCACAGGAGGTTTATTCACTACTTTAGTGTCTTTTTGGCTGATGTTGTTACAGTAAGTTGTTTTGCATTAGTGGCATGTATTCACTCACTTTATGCATGAATGCAGTGTTTGTATGAGTGTATGTTGTGTGTGTGATTATGTTTCAAAAATTAAAGCACATGATCGTCTCATTCCCAATCAAGTTACATTAGGGGGGGAAGTTTTACAGACAGCTTCACAAATCAGGATTTGATGTTCCAGATTTAGAAATGTATCATCTCAGCACCCAAAGCTTTTTTTTTGTTGGTGCCATATTTTCAGATGTACATTTTTTTTTAAATTCCCTTTTAAGACCTGCAACACAGCTTTGGGGAAAGTTTAATGTGTATGGGTCAGTGACAAATAAGGTTTGGCAAGATGAGCAATTCAAAAATATCTGAAATAGCTTTAAAAGCAGCACCAGGTTTGTTAAAATGTACATTTTGTATTTTTGTTGGTTTTATTGCATTTGAAATGACATTTGCACCATTAAAAAAAAAAAAGTAAGACTGAATGCTCCTGAAAATGTCAAATGGTGTAACCACAAAAGGATGATAATATTTTATCCGCCTACAGTGTATTTAAGTATACTTATACAAATTATTTAATTTAAAAACACCAAATGAAAATGAAAAATATATAGTAATAGTATTTATACATTTAATTTTTCAAGTATTATGTCAATATTGAGAAGGCCATATCATAAAAACAACCATTTTCAAGTTTTGACAAATGATGTAAAATTTGTTAAAATATGTAGTGTTGGGTTGCACAAGTGAATTTTATTGAGTTCACATGTATCTTCCTGTATATAATCAGATTTTTATGATAAAATACTGGTTGCGTCACGTCATTGACCAATATGCAAAGGAACGGCTTAAAGGGAGCCGTCTTAATTCAGATTTTTGTTAAAGGGAAACTTTGATGATTTTCAACCAACATTGTATCATTACAATGTGGGTAGTATATGAGCAGTTATTAACTTCCCTCCATCTTGCCTTCATCCAGAGCTCCTCATTCATTTATTGGCAGAAGTTTGGAGATCTGCCTTTGAATAATAACTCTGTTTCTTCATTTTTTGTAGTGGTGCCTTCAAGGACTGTGAAACGTGGGTCTCCGTGTTACACCAGCGATATGGACAAACAGACGCTAATATATCAAACTATTAAATACTTTAAAATATCAGCATATTTAAAAACATAGCTAGTGAGGAGGAAGTGACAGCCACAGCTGAAAGGCAGGCGCTGCAGCTGGGGTAGTTTTGTGGTATCGACTGGTGACCTGTGAGGATTGTCAGAGAGAAAGGAGACAGATGAAAACTTTGCTCTTCAGCACTACACTGACAGGGAAACACAGTCCGGTTCAACAAAGCTCCACAGAGTATTACATCAGGCTTTAACTCTCAATACAGAGCAGCGATTGCGTTGTGTTACCTGTACGTGAACTTCTGCTTGAGCGCCATCAAGGATCCAGTTCCTTATTGTCAAACATGGGTGAAAGAAAGTGTGTTTGGTTGCAGTTTTTCACTTCTTTATCCTTGATTGTTTCCCAAATTTAGTTAAAATGACGACGACAAACTCTGTTTTGACTTCCTGTGTGCAGCTCTCTGAGTTCGCAATGATCGAAATGACCATTTTTAAATTATCCTTGCACACCGGTATGATGTATACCCAGACTTGATAAGGAAGAACGTTTTATAAGTGAAAATAAGCCTCAATCTTTGATAAACAACCGCTCTGCTGGTGTCAAACTGGTCAGTAGTCATTAGATGGGACGTGCGCTATGCTTTCTGGTTGTTGTAGGATTACGCTTTTAAGAGTGACATGGGCAATACGCCCCCCCCCCCCCCCCCCCAGTTTGCTCCAAGCTTAAAAATAATTGCACTTTTCTACTTTGTAGGTGACTTAGTTTTAAGAAACCATCATATTCACAGTGTGCAATTTCCCCTTTTAATACCTAATTTAGTTTTTCTGCATCATAATTAATTGGCAATACATATTTATTGAAAGGAAGATGTGAATATCAACCATAGTGAAATCAGTCAGTGTCATTAGATTGAGCAGATTCACAGGATACTGAAAGAGTTACAATTACTTTAATTGATTTAATACATTCAGAAAAAACCCAGTATAATGTTTTAATGCACTTTTAAAGCTCAGAAATAGATGAGATTTAGTGGGAAGTTGTGAACAGCAAAGGCACTGCTGCATGTCAACAGAAAGAAAGCTGCTTTGACTTTATAGTAACCAAGAGAGCAGCTCTGCTTATAGTGAACCTGATATCCCCTCTGCTACTCAATACTCACTGCGGTCTGCACTAGATCTGTCACATTAAGCTGTGTTTCAGTAGAGGATTATTGATTTCTACTCATTTAAATATCAAGTTTATTAGGAAAGACTTTCATTTAAGATTCCGTTTTAGATTTTAGACGCGTCCTTCTTCATCATCCTCATATTATGATTAGTTTGTTTTGTTGTAAGTTGCTGTGGTTTTGTTTTTTTTTTTTGTTTTTTTTTCTCTTTTGTGTGTTTCATTGTTTGACAGAGTAACATATGAATCCCTCCTGTGTGTTCTCAGTGAACATATAGCCTGGGTTTCTAGTGACTTAGCCGTCATTGTGAGCTCATGTAGGCTTCTCCCGATGAACAGACGTCCTCGAGTCTTTAGAGGGGCCTCATGAATAAGACATTATCTGCTCCTCAAGAGTGTTTCCAATGTCTTTTTAAAATGTGAATAGGAGGTGTGCTATACAGTACTTAGCCATAGAGGAACTGAGCCAACTGTGCTAACTAGCTTTAATCCGTGCTATTCTTCAGTCTTTCACCACATTTTTCACATCTGGTGGTGTGAAAAGAATTCAACCAACTACAAAATTTGGCAGGCTTTGTTCACACAGCCTGTGTGTAGATGTGTGTGTATATATATTTGTATACTTCATAATCCTTGTGGATCAAGAGAGGATTTTAATGTTAAAAATGCTTCATATAATTCTCTCATTATTATTATTATTATGTAGAGTATATCTTTTTTTGCTGTGCCGTTACCTTCATTCATCTCTAGGGAATGTTGTAACATTAAATCAGACCTGCAACTATTATTTTCATTAATCTGCTCGTTGTGTTCTCGATTTATCGGCTGGTCGGTGAAATCCTAAAAAACAGTGAAAAATACCACTTACCATTTCTTAGAGCCTGTATTTATACCCTTTGACTCGAGAGCTGTTGATATTTTTGCTTGTAAAATAACTGAAACAATGAATTCTCTGTTGATGGACTAATAGTTGCAGCTCTACATCTAATATTTACATGGCTGGAGGACAGTATGTGTAATTGTACTCCAGCCAAAAATTGTTGTCAGTCCTCACTTTCACAACCCTGTCTTAATATTTTATTTTATTTGACTGTTTCTCTGTCATCACAGATACTCTCTAGAAGATGAGCCTTCTAACCTGGATGAGATGCCTCTGATGATGTCGGAGGAAGGCTTTGAGAATGACGAGAGCGACTACCAGACACTGCCCCGTGCCAGAGTCAATCAGAGACAGAGAGGGCTCGGATGGTTCCTCCTAGGAGGATGGAAAGTCCTCTGTGGCAGGTATTTATAGATCCATCACATTATTGTTTGTCATATGATTTTTAATGACTTTACTCAAAGAAATTAGGCACAGATCAACAGCATAATCTTGTATAGCTCTTCGTGTTCCCCTTCTCAGGAGAGATCCCATTTTTAGACAAACAAGCAGAGATAATTTCTTAAGAGATTTGCTATTTCTGTCACATAGTTTTACCACCTAAGTACAGTGTCCTTGAGAGCTTTGGATATTCATGTTGATGTAAGATAGTGAACTTATTACTATTATTACACAATATTATCAAGATTTTAAAAATTGAAACCTATCCATCATATTGATTTCCAGACATAAAGGGCACAGGATATTATGTGAAGTTATGCTTAAAAACTGAAGTTCAGCATAGTCCAAGAACGGTTGCCAAGTCGGGGATTTTAAGAGGAAATACAGATGAGCAATGCTTTTATCCTCAATAAATTACTCTACTCCTCCCATTCGGACCTTAACTGACTCTGAAAGTTGAGTTTTGTCATTCTGTAAATTTATGTGTAGTGTATATTGTCAGTAAGTATGCTTGTGATGATCAGTTTGGATTTCAAACGCACTGGTAGTTGTGCATGAAGTGCAAAGAGAGGATAAGGGCATGTTTTTGGTCGAGTTCCTCGATGCGCATCAGCAGTCCAAAAAGATTTTCAGGTCAAACAGAACGGTGCGGTTTATTTAGCTAATGATTAATTTGACAGATTTTGCCCTCTAAAGATGCTCCTTTCTGGCTAAGAGAGGAGTGTTTGTTTATGCCAGAACAATAAAGTGTAACATTTGTAAACAAATGTTTGTACAGCACTTCATTGGCCAAAAAAAAGAGGAATATTTGCTTTAGCTGAATATTGCGTATTCATCGTCGTTTTGTTGTTAGTGGTGCATCTCCAGTTGAAGCAGCATATTGATCCCCCCCTCCCCATCCCCCCACTAATGAACAAATCGGATTTTTCACAGCTGACCAGTTTGATGCTTTCCAGTAATTTTATGTGTGCTTTGTGTGGGATTATAAAACACAAATAATTCACACTGAATAAGCCTTGACTGTTCAAATGGCATATTATTTAAATAGTATTCATTTGCTCAAATAATCTCTCTTATGAATCTGGACTCAGAGTGCACAGAGACTGAGAACATTGAGGCCAATATAAACAAGACTTTTACCAAAGTTGATTTATTTAGTTTCATGTTTTGCCAACTTGCTTAAAAAGTGGAAAAGCCAAGTCGATCAGCATGACGGTATACACCGACACTCTCCCTTCTCTCCCCCCCAGGTGCCAGTTTAGGTCATGCTCACATCAGGCTGCTCTGATTGTAATTTCCCCTCACACTACAGCATGTTTGCATTTCATGGAGATATTCTAGATAAGCTCCAATGTAGTCATTAGCAGGTTGATAGAAAGTCAAATACTTTTTTCGAAAGTAAACCTCAATCTACAATCATCTCTCTAATCTCCTCATAGAACTTTGATGGTGTCACACTAATAATACAAGTACACAGAGAAAAAATGGTCCTTGCATGTTAGAAACAGTTGACGAAAGGTAAAACTAACAAGGAAGAAGGAACAGACGTGTTAAACATGATGCCTGCATACACACAGCATGTCTGGTTCTTGACATTAGCCGACTCATTCAGCTCTGAAATAAGTCAGCTAACGAGAGCATTAGCAAGGAAATTCCCTCCTAGAGAGATACTAACCTTTTCAGATCACTCAAAGCGGTAGAAATAAAGGACTTCTTTTATAAAATTGTGTCAATAGAAGCCTTGAAGATCTAATTAACACTGACAAGCTGGGAGATATAAATAAAACCGCTACTGTAGGATGTAGCAGGGCACAGCTGTGGAGTTTATTGGCCACAATTAAGGAGAAAATTAAGATGAAATAAGATTGTTTCATTGCAAAGTCTTGATATTTGTTGTAGATCATGTGTTTGGTTGTGTGTGTCTGTCTGCTGCTAATATCACAAACTACTGGACCCATCAGCCTAATATTTTTTGTGCATGTTTACAACTGTATGCTCAAGGATCTCTCGTGGTTGCAGTGATTTCACAAATGTTGAAAAACCTATTTTATAACGTGTTTTATAGCGCCATTAACTGCAGACTCTCACTCCTGAAACCAGCTGGTATGGGGCGCAAGTGATCAGAAACTACGGCAAAAGACACCTCCGTCAACCGACTAGACTAAAAACAAGTCTGCACTCACAAACTGACATACTGAAAATTATGTTCTCATCTTGAAGTGGAGCGTCTGCAGATTAATTCCATACCTGATATGTTATGATCCGCTAAAGTTAAGCATGATACAAGATGAGTAAATCCTCAATTCCATTAGCTTTGTCCACATCTTGACTGTAAGGAAGCCAGGAAGGACAACTGAGTGAGATTCAACTTTTCATTGTTTGGGAGGGGAGAGGTTTTATTTTGTGTGGTGTGTTACAACAAAATGTTCTAAATAAATAATGTTTAAATTGAGAAGTTAGGACTAATAATCCCATTTTTAATTTATTTATAGTTTATTAAGTTTATACAGTTTATACAGTTAGATGAATCTAGGAGGATGCTCGACTACTGTATCATTACCAGACTATACATGCTCCCAGACACACCTGGTGGAGATCTCCACTTTAGTGTGTGCACTCTAATGTGCCCCATACTAAAAACAAGAGGTCATTATTTCAGTGATTTATTAAGAAAAATCCAGGAATTTCTTTATTTATTGGTATTTGAATATTATTAAAATAGATGGAAACAATATGGATAAATAAAATAATAATGTAATGATATAAATTAAAATAAAATATAATTAAAAGCAACATCTTTTTTTTTTTTTTTTTCAACTAATTCTTTGGCTGACATCTGTTTTTATTTCTTCATTTTCTATCACTAGAAGCATGTTTTGAGTTGTCCTCCCCATCAGAGGTCCTGTGGTGAACTTTGGTGTCCTTTGGCAGCTGAAAAAAACTGCTTTTTGGCATTTTTGCTTTTGTTTAATAACTCAACTCAACGGTAAAAACAGATAGGAAATGAATAGAGAGAGAAAAAAGTATGCCAACAGGGCCTCCCATGTGAAAATCAACCTATACGCTCTTTAAAAAGTATCTGTATTTTTCAGTGATAGGATGTAATCCGTATATTTCTTATTATATTAGCTAACCATATAATTTATTGCTTGAGTTTCCTAATTTGTGCAGTGTTACCTCTCCTTCCCTTTCTAATTCTGCTGTGTGTCAGGTGAAAAATCAGTCTTTGGGCTGCAGCTGCATGAATCAAATTCAATCAAAATTCACATGCAGTCAGTATCTCTCATTATTTGAGTTGGTTACTATAAGTGTCTGAGAATGTACGCAACCAAACTAATCACAACCTTACATTTATCAGCATTTGCTTGGTGTTTTTTGTATTTACTCTGGATAATGTTTTCCTGCCTCAGCTGCTGCGATTGTCTGGCACATGTATGTCGGAGGAAGAAGGAGCTGAAGGCCAGGACGGTTTGGCTCGGCTGCCCGGAGAAGTGTGAAGAGAAATACCCCAAAAACGCCATCAAAAACCAGAAGTACAACATCGTCACCTTTGTGCCTGGGGTGAGTTGGCTTCTGTTTTTTAAGTGTATCCATCTTTCCTCATGTTATACAATGCACATTTTAACTTCAAATCTTTGGTTCATTTATGGCTCTTGTTTGAGTTCTGGCTTTTATAGTCCCCATAGTGGCAATTCATGCTTCCAGTTAAAATATGTTGATCTTTACAGATGAACTGTATGTAAAGCACAGGAGCGTTCATTGCATCTATTCTAATGTTAACTGTTCTGACATTAAGTTAAGGGTTTACACTGTAGGGGACATTAGAGGTCCATCAGACTTACTTATTAAAAAGCAAATGGTTCCATGATTAAGAGGGTTGCCTTTTTTCCTAAGCTATAAAATGTCAACTGTCTATTAGAGACGTAGATATTCTCATCAGCGGTGAACAAAACGGCTGTTTTTCCTCCCTCCACTTTGAATTATTAAATACACACAAATTGAGTTTAGCAGTGTGCATTTTTCCCTAAAGGTCAGGGGGTTCATTAACTGTAGAGCATCGTCCATTGATCCCATTGTCTCTGATAATCTGTGACTAGATGCTAGGCTCTCATTATTGCAAACATTATTCAAAATGTGACCTTAGATAAATAGAGTAGTAAGGGATCCTTGCTGATGGATAGCCCATTAGCAAAGAAACCTTAATAAGTCACAGGTGGGACTCTGGTATGTGTGAGTTTAGAAATTCTCTGGTAAATTCCACCTGACACGATATCTGATGCTATAAAACTCAGCTAGGTTTTTATCAAAGGAAAGGTGCTTTTTCATTTCTGTTATTGTGGTCGTCACGTACGTAGGCTTTTTGTGCCAATTGAAACAGAAGTGTCAGAGTTTCCATTAGGTTAATGTAAACTTAACAGCATTAACATGTATCTTATTCCACCTTGGAACTTGTACAGTAACCCATCCTACCTGCTTTGTTGTCGCCGCATCCTCTTTGTCTTCTCTGGCAGCTGTTGTCGTCTTTGACTCACCCCGCTGACGTGTTCACTCACCTCACTCAATCCATGTCTTCTGTCCCCCTCTCAGGTTCTCTACCAGCAGTTCAAGTTCTTCCTTAATCTCTACTTTCTGGTGGTGGCCTGTTCCCAGTTTGTGCCATCGCTGAAAATCGGATATTTGTATACATACTGGGCACCTCTGGTAAATAAATGTGTTTTTTACTCTATTTGTGGGAAAATTAAAATCAAGATCATGATTGTAAATGAAATATTTTGGGGGTTTGAGCTGTTAGCTGTCGGCCAGGCAAAACAAGTTGTTCCTTCACTTCCTAGAGTGAACAATCAATCCATCAATAGTGAAAATAATTAACACAGTTCAGAAGATTTTGGACTAATCTGTTTACCTCCATAGCCACAGTTTAAATTAAATTCCTGTGTCGTACTGATGATCAATATGTTTTAAAATATGTTTAAAAGAGGAAAAACAGTTTGTGTAGTTCTGGCATCATTAGAGAATAAACAATGTAAGCTGTATATGTTATGATAAGGTATTCTGTTGTCAGTGTAGCTTTGTAAGTGATCTTGATGGTGGTGGATCTGTTTCTGAAATCCTCTCTTGTCGCTCAGGGTTTCGTGTTAGCCGTCACAATGGTGCGAGAGGCCGTGGATGAAGTGCGACGCTACCAACGGGACAAAGAGATGAACTCTCAACTGTACAGCAAGCTCACAGTGCGAGGTGAGCGAAGGACGTGAAATGAAACCTGTCCGCACTCCTCACGGCTGTCACTGTTTGCTGACATTACGATAACGGATATTCCAGTGAATAGTCAAGCTTTCCCCATGCAATTAAGAGACACACTCTGGATCTACACTTGTAACAGAAGTCATTCTTCTCGCTGTAATTGCATTGATTTTCCTCTCTCCATTTCTCAAGACTGTATGAGCTAATATCTGTCCCTTTGTTGAATGTGTGGTAAATCCCCTCGTGTGATATCTGTGACCCATGCTGAGGATGTAGCTTTCACACCCTGTGTGTGTGCTCATGTGCATGTACACACTTATGTGTGCTTGTGGGCATGGCAGAAGGAAAAAGGGTCGCTTTGGATGTTGAGGCAATATAATTGAGAATGACCCTATGTGCCGTTGTTTTTGTCTATGGCTCAGACCAGAGATGAAAACAGAAGGGTATTACATTATCATGCTGGAGGTAATCAATCTGTTAGAAGGTGAGAGAGAAAGAAGAGCAAGAGCAAAACCTGGGTTGTGGTTTTAAGAGTCGGCGTCATTTTCAAGGGTCAGAAATCAATACCCTCTTTTAATTTCACAGCGATTTAAAAAAAAAAAAAAAAAAAAAAAAAATGTTACGTTGGCTCTCTGCTGCTGTCAGTAGTCTTTCACAGATCTCTACATCTAACCTTTTTTTTTTCTTCAGGTAAAATACAAGTGAAGAGTTCTGACATACAAGTTGGAGACATGATTATTGTTGAGAAGGTAAGGCTCCTGTGTTTGCTGTCAATGTCTTTGCATGCAATATTTAATTGTGGAAGGCTACTTTTATGCCTCCAGGTTAGATTTTATTGTTAGTTTTGGGGTTAAACACAAAAGACTCAAGAGGCAGAATTGTATCAAGTAAAATTTTATTTTTAGAGTCTGTTTTATATACTTCTTTTGAAGTTCTCTAACTTTAATTAATCAGGATGGAAGCTCCTCGACTTTGAGCTCATATAAAGAACACTTATTAGCAATTATTTTCTGCACTTTTTTGAGAAGTTTTTCAAGTAATTGTGTTCTCCATTCACATCAATGATTGAACACATCAGTTCACATTCTTCCCCCCTCCAAAGAAGAAAAAGGGGATTTTTTTAAATAGTCGACCACTTTAAAGTAGATAGAATAGCTATTCACTTAAAAGCAAGATTTGGATGAACAGCAGACTGTGTTAATCACATTTGTTTTGTGAATGTGAAACTGATGATTCCCTTTTGATACTCAACTGTTTAGTGTTGTGATGAAATCTTGTTGCTGCCGTAAAGAGGAAAAAGTTAAATTCCCATTTTAGTTAGTCAGACTTTCAAAAACTGTTTCTCTCTCACTCTCTGGTCAAGGTATTGACCTTGTTTAATTATTCAGGAAGATTCTGAGGGCTTTTTGCCACAGTGCTCAATAACACACCACCATTTGCACTCTTCTTCTTTTCTTTTTGTAGAACCAAAGGATTCCTGCAGACATGATATTCCTGAGAACATCAGAGAAAACTGGTGAGCAGAGAAAGTGTTGGTGTAACTTTATCAATGTGAAGCAGGACAGTGCTGGAAAAAACATAGTCATGCTCAGCAAAAGACCATCTGGAATGATAAAAGATTTTAAAATAAAGAAAATATTGTCATAAACTTACATTCTTTCCCACAGATGAGATAAATTAGAAATAAGAAATGGACTGAATGCTATACAGTTGAACTTTGTCTGCCCTGTGTGGCACCTTAATGAACGGTGTCAAGATCATTTGGGTGAGAAATGTGACTTTTCCCCATACTTCCAGTCCTTTGACATCATCCGATCAAGGCAGCCTGTGATTCATATGATTTATGTCACATTGTTCGAGTGACTGATGAAGCAAATTCCAATTAATCAATGAGCTGCGTCAGATCCCCGCTCTTTTCTGAGGGGCATCGGGAGGAAATGTTCTGAGGACATCATTTCCATCAATCTTTGATATGCCAATATGCTTGGCAGGGAGTTGTTGATGTCTTTATGCCTCTAAGACATCACACACACACACACACACACACACACACACACACACACAAACAAACACATCTTTGTCTTTCACACTCAGCGTCTCATATACTTTGTCTTTTACACCCACACACACACACACACACACACACACACACATATACACACATCTCGGTGGAGCTATATGACAAGCTGAACTGCCATTGCAGCGGAAGGAAAGAATGAATCATCCTCCTTGTGTTAATGTTTTCCATCATACTTAACTCTCCAGGGATAGTTTATAGCTGCCCTTTACCCTCTCTGTCAAATACTTGCTCTCATCCATCAGTTTCATATGTAATATTACCTCCGATCAATACAGGTCATGACTGCTCAACGTTTATCGGGCCTTGTTTTGTCCACACCATCACAGATGCTTTGTGTTGAATGTATTATGCTGTTGCTGCTGCACATTGACATGCCAGTTTATTACAGTATCTTCATTTTACATGCTGAATGTATTTTATAATTAGTTAATTTATTATAATGTCTTATCAAGGTGTGTGCATATTTAACATGATATCTTATTTAACCTCTCTAATCAAGACAATGCTTTAGCAAATTGATCGAAACAGTTGTTGGCTGGATATATTTGATTTAAACAATATTCAGAGATAATAATAATTATTGCTGAATTTCATTAAAATATGGATAAAATAATGCTAAAATATGTATAGTTATTTGGAGTTTGTGATGCAGCCAAATAGGATCTCTCTTCTTCTCTTTTGATTTAAATATTCCAGTTTATAAATGTGATATTAGATTAGTGAAGCTTTTAAATAAGCAGATAATGTAACACATTAACTCACATTAATCAAGGTCAACAGTGTGATCTCTGATACACGTATTTACCCATAAATGTTATAGGTAGTACATTTACATAAACACATTAAGCACTGTATAATGACAATAAGACTCATGTCACTCTCTGTCAGTGCAGACCGTGTCAAACATATATTGGACCCAATACATAAGTTAACGTTTCTATCTCTGATATTCCAGGTTCATGTTTCATCAGAACAGATCAGCTGGATGGAGAAACAGACTGGAAACTGAAAGTCGCTGTCGGCTGCACGCAGCGGCTTCCAGCAGTTGGGGTATGGATAAACTATATAATGTACTGAATTTCTTTAACTTTCTTCTGACTCTGGTAACCGATGAAGTGACTGCTGTAAATGAGTGCTCTGTTGTCACTAAAAGCATTGGTCATCAAATGAAGTTGTCTGTGCCGTGACGGAAATCTAATCACCGATGACAGACAGCAGGAACAATCTAGACCTGACAGCAGCTTCCTTTAACTGGAGGCGATACTCATCACTTAAGATCTTAAGATTTAAGTTGAGTTGATGGGGTTTTTTTTGTTGCCACTTAATGTGATCAGAGAATTAAAGTTTCAGCAAGTCATCTGATAACTGAGCTGTGGCATCCATATTGGGTTTCAAGAGACATGAAGAAAGCCACTGTTGTCTTTGGTTTTAGCCAGTATTCAAGCTTTTTAGCCTGTTATCCATCAGTTTTTGGATTATTTCATACTAGATAATGGATTGATCGCTTTCCAGTATATTTAAGAATTTCTACCAAACTGATTTGTTTTGTCAGGAGTCAAAACGAATTAGTTTGATGCTTTTGTAAGATTGTTTTCATGCATATCATGAGCAGCATATGACTTCAGATTATTAGTCAGAGTCTACTGACTGTGAATACCAAATGACTAAAGGTCATAACAGTTGTGTGTATTGGGTAACAACTGATTTTAATAATAATGTTGCAATTTCTCCAAAAGTATGAGATTCTTGGATAAAAATAGTCTTCTTTTCTTTTTTTTAAACTAGTTTCATCCCTAAAAACTATTTTCTGTATCTGTAGTTTTAAAACCAAACCAAAGCAATTGAAGTGTCTGTGTCTTAACTAATAAGTCTACTTTGTTAAAGTCTATATATTCATCAGCCACCTTGATGCCTATGAATGTGTTTTGGTCCTTCAGAGTCTCTGTAGTTCCTTTGTGTGTAAAATGCTGTAGCAACTCTACTCTCCATCGGGGGTTGAGTAAAATAATCTTCCCTGCTCCTCTTCTAACCGCTCTGCCCATGTTCTCACCAGGAGAACACTATCTGAGCATGACTGAGAGTTCTCGGGCCGCTGCAGAGGCTGCATGCCTGCCTGCCTGTCTGCCTGAATAATTTAGGGGCGGGGGGGTGGGTGCTGATGTGTGAGGTGCTTGACAGGGTTTAGACTACAGTCCTACTTGTCAGGATGACTTGAGAGAAAATATTTGTATTTTTGTGTCTTCTTCTCTGTTCATATTCAAACCTCTTTCACATGTTTATCATTTCTGTTAATCAGTAATACTCAGAATGTATTTTTAAATGAGGATACCAGGATTTATAAACACTGTACATACATTGTAGTTTACATATTTCTCTTTTTACAAAAAATCTTAACTCAAGCTCCTCATAATAAGGAAAGAGTTGTCTTGATTTTCTCCATGAGAACTGACTAAACTCCATCTGACTATAATTGCTAAAGGTGGTTGAATGATCATTATTATTGCTTTACATTTCCAGTGGTTTAAAGTGATTGTAGCAGTAGAATGAAAATTGTACAGACAGCAGTCATGAAAGGATACTAAAAGGTGTAAAAATCATACCTAGTCCCCAGTCAAAATTTGAATCATGAAGAATTAATTACATATTGAAACTGAAAAAAAAATCTTGTTTGGTAAAGGATTAACTAATTGTGGTAATTTAATGAAATAAATCCTGTGTTTGACACAGCTAAAGACTTTATCTCCTCTCTGTATGTCAATTCTCTTTTCGTCTCAGGACCTCTTCTCCATCAGCTCTTACGTCTACGCCCAGAAGCCTCAGCTGGACATCCACAGTTTCGAGGGAAACTTTACAAGGGTACAGTAGCTCGCTGATGTATTTATGACCTGTAAAACCAATCTTAAACGCATGCAGATTTTTTCTATAGAAATTAGATTGACACAGAAGATGTGTATCACTGCTATGTGTTGACAAGTGGCAACAATGAGTGCTTGTGTGTCCATCTGGGCCTGTTGTTATCTCCAGCAGGCATGCCTCTTACATCACAGACAGGTCCTCCTAACTTCAGCTCCATCCATCCCATCTTGCTTGTTGCTCAGTGATTTTTTTTTTCTTTCTTTTTTTTCCCTTTTTTTTTTTTTTTTTATTAATAGCAGATTAGCGCAGCCCCCACAGAGAGGAGAGCTGCAGTACAAAGGGAGGCTTTGTGGCCCGTCTTCACTCTTGGCCACACACCAGGCTTAGTGAGCGAGCACTTCCTCCGCTCATTCATCCTCCGCGGCCTTCCTTTGCATAGCGTGTGCTTTTAGTCTGAGCAGGATGGGAAAAAAATGGGTTCCCACAGATCCACAGCAAATGAACTTACCTATTTATGAGGGTTTCTTTTTTCTTTCTTTTTTTTCTCCCCCCCTTAAGACGGATATGGTGGCTTTGTTTCTGTGGTCTTTATTGAGACCCTCTGCAGTTATGAACACCGTAGTACGATGCCAATGTCAGAGCGGTCAAGCATTCTGCAACCTGCCATTTATTTTTCATGCACCTCTTCCCATGTCTGAGTGGATTGACAGGATGTGGGTGCTTAGGTATCATAATTATCATATCAGTCGGGCAATTTGAGACGAAACTGGAGCCTTTACTCTGCACTCTTGACTCGAGTCATTTTCAGCATTCGTCTTTATTTAAGAGAGAGGGGTTAAAAAAAAAAAAAGGAGGAGGAGGGTGAAACAAGAGGCTCTCAAGGGACTTATTTATCACTGAAATCTCATCTACGTGCTCTCTGTATACTGTCTTTAAAAGGAGCCTCTATCAACATGCCAAATCTAGTGAACGTATTGATAAAGGAGCTACTGTATTGCTATAGTCTGCACAACTGTGTCAGGTGCTTGTGAAAATTAATGGCACAACAGAGCCTGGCCATTCTGGTCTGACTGTATAAACTCACTTGAATTCATTTACATCAGTTGTATGCAACTACTAACAATCTTATTTGAGGTCAATTTAGTTTGTACTAACAAAGGCTTTTTATCCATAATGGTGAATAAAATAACCACAAAAATAAAAAAAGGTATACAGACGTTCTTTTTTTGTAAAGGTTAAGTAAAGGTTTCAAATTGGGTTTAAAATCATCATTTAAACATCCATAACAATAAGTAATTCCCATATTATTTTAGAGAGGTCACTATGAATATTGAAATCCATCAATACCATCACAAAACATGTCCCTGATGTCCTCTCCTATGGACACAGCTAAAGCACAGAGCAGTTCAGTAGTGGAAGACACTCTAACTTAATCTGTATATGAGCCCTCAGATTTAAATTAAATAAAGAAGTGGAACACTAAAAATAAGTTCAGCTTCAAGTTGACTTTTGCAGATAATTTATTGTTAAACCACATTGATTTTCTTTTACTGTGTAAGAGCAAAATTCATGTCTGTCTGGTCTTAGTTTTGTTCCTCTGAGGCTACACTGGAGGACATAATACAATATTAATTGGAAGTCACTTAATTGCTGGAATAAATTCTCAACATGGAGGTATTTCCTTTTAAACAGGTAACCCTCCTCTGCCACTCGGTTTTTGGTAAGGTCTTCAACAAGGGACATGTTGAGTTATTAAGTATTCAAATGTAAAGGCAGGTTTTAAAGTAAGCACATTTTACATCTTCAAAAAGCACAGAATATTCTAGACCAGTCCTTTAACAGCAGCTAACTTATTTTAGAGTTAGATATTGATGTTACTAGAGTGTCCAACTATAGAGAATTAGCAGCCGCCCATAAAAAAAAATCTACATCCACTTGAACTACATTAGGCTAAATTATTGGAGCATGATAATGGCGGTGACTAGCTGCACTTTGATTCCGCCACAACCATACCAGCAGGTCAATTTATGTCAACGTCACACAAATTGCTAAGTTATCAATTTATTTATTTATTTATTTTTCTCCCGTAGGAAGACACAGACCCCCAAATCCACGAGAGTCTGAGCATTGAAAACACTCTGTGGGCCAGCACAGTTGTAGCATCTGGTAAGTGAACGACATTTTCATTTTGAAATCTGATGCTGATTTTCTAGACAATGCCACAAAGACACATTTACTAACCCTAACCCACTACTGCCATAGAATGTATTTATGTATAGTTTGCACCAGCTGGCATGAGGAAAGAGGGGGTTTCTGGTGCTCAGTTAACTGTTATATCTTGTCACATCCTCTTAAACACACTGACTCACATTTTATTTCAATGAAATTTGCATAGAACAAATATTTGATGGAAACAAAACTAGTCAACAGCACAAATTCATGTGGACCATCCTGATTTAAAATGATTCTGATTGATGTACTGAAGTTGTGTAGAATACAAAGGATTTATGTCACCGTACCTTCGAGAGGTTTGATTCGATACTGCAATATAGTGCCTGTTTTGTAGAAGTCTCAGAGATCCACAGTTGAGGTAATCCTCCCTTGATTCAAATGAGCGACTCCCCACAGAAAACGGTTGTGTCAGTTGAGAGTGTTTGTGACGCTCCCAGCGATGGGCATACCATTGATTTGCGGTGTTGCTCTCCCCCCCCCTGGCCTGACCTTGACCAGAAGAACAAACACACTCACTCGCACAAAAAGCCCGACTTAGACCCCTTACATCATCTTTGCTTGGGAATGTCATTGTTCCCCCGCAAGCCTCTCCTTGACAGACACTTCATTGCTTCTACAGTGGCGTCCTGGGCACTTGAACCGGGCCCAGATCACTGTGTATTCACTCTGTTACGGGCCCCAGTCCAGCTGTGACAAGAGAATTAGTCATTCGCATATTCAAATTGAAGCCCCTCTGCATGCTGAGCCGCAGACTATTTGTCACATTGTTCAATATTTCTGAAGTTAGAAGTCAACGAGAGCAATTCATCAACTTGCTCCTCAGGTCCTGTAACCTTTGCTCCCTTTTCTCGCTCTCTGTCTGTCTGAGCATCACTTTGCTAGTTTTGTTTTCGCCTCATTTTTTAACTTTCTTGCCATTTTTTATAGTTTGGGGATTTGAGGGGCAGCATTAAGGTTTATTAGTGCCTTTGCACTCCCATTAAACTCATTTAATATTAACGACTCATTAATCCTTTGTAATAAGGCCACCGTAATGAATTGGCAAATAAAGATGGCAGCATATTGATCAGGTTTTATGAGCTTCCATAGGGTGTCTGAAGGCCCTGAGAGTCTAAGCGTATTAAACTCATGGCTGTTGGGTTGAGTGGCAATGGGACAAAACTGCCTCAGCTCAGCCTTATTGTGTTTCCTCTCATGCAGTTCATCTTACTTGACCAAGATGAGTGTGTGTGCATGTGTGTGTGTGTGTGCGTGTGAGTGTGTGAGATGGTGGGGGTGAGGTTCAGTTAATGAGCAGCATTACTTTCCTTGTCTCTCTCTTTGGCAGGCACGGTGATAGGGGTGGTGATCTACACAGGCAAAGAGACCAGAAGCGTACTGAACACATCTTATGCCAAAAACAAGGTGAATACTTTGTTGTTTTTGTAATTCAACAGGAAATACTGCAAATTCTGTGATCCGTTCAAGACTTTTTGTTTGCAGATAACTTCACTGAAAGGATGTTTTTAATAACAGGATATGTGATTAAAAGGGTTAATATGTCAAATTTATATCTGAAGTGTCTCATTGCTGACAGCACTCAGTTGCTCTCCTGAGTTAATGTGTCTTTCTCTACCCCAACAGGTTTATACTGATTTAAAATGATGAAATTAATATATATACATTTTAAATGAAGATATGTTCATTTGGCATTTTTTGCAAACTTGGAAAAATTCAATATTTTTTTCCCCAAAGCATCAACATGACCCAAGCATAAACATACATGTTTTGCAAAAGCTGCAGAGGGTGAAACACCTCACACAAAGTAACATCTGTTCTAAGTACCCCTCATGCCATCTTTTTTCCCCTGCCTCTAATCACTAATCAATCACTATGGCAAGGTGGTTTTTTAACCTTGACTTTCTAGATAAAGTTAGACCTGTCAATGCAAAAGGTCAGAGCCAGTTGCTAATTAACCAGAAGGGAAATTAACTAACAGAGGATTTAAATGACATTTTCAGCAGAAAGTTAATCCTACAGAATCCCCATTGAGCGTTTTGTCCCCAGATTGAGGAGATTAATGAAAATTTGATTCTAAATATAAGATTTTACCTGGAAGATGGTTAGTAGATAGACACGGGTCAACTGATAGAGACGAGCATCAGCAGGATCTCAGAGGCAATGTTTTGGCTGCGGTGCATTTGCCACACGATGACTTTTACACACAAAGTTATCACCTACAACTGTTTGCTCCTCTAAAACACAGCAAAACACAGAGCCCCTTCCTGCCGCAGCACAGTTTTGACACCAGTGTCTTTTATTAAGAACGCTGATGTGGCCGGTCGAACGGTGGGGGCCGGTGTTTTGTGTAAGCTCGACGGCTGAGTGGAATTCAATATTTCAAGGAGATGATGTCAGAAGTGCCAATATGGAGACTGGAGATTGGCGGAGAAAGTCGATACAATGCGGCTAAAGTCGCAAGAACGTTTTGGCCTCATATAATCTGTTGTGACACCAGCCAGGACAATGCCTGCACTTGATCAATCTGACAGGACGTCAGACATGGACTCACTCTTTGTCTCAGTATTGTTAGACAGAGGTCTGTCTGAGTAAAGAGACAGAACAATGTCATTTGACAAGGAGCTGTTCTCCAATAAAGATTGTTTATTTGGAGTACATTTCCACGTTTCAATACTCTGCTCTTTCCACACGTCTCTCAAACTCTTACAGTGAGGAACCGAAAATGTAAAGTTGTTTACTAAGGTTTCGAGAATCTATTTCAGCTAGTTTAGTCTGGACCTTCTTTATTTGCCGGTGTCACAAGCACTAAACAACACACTACTTTCTGACTGAAGTCTAGATATTCTTTAGTTTTAACTTGATGAATATTCATGTCCCTTGTAATTGTAATTCTTCTTCGGACTTCACACACATGTTAAAATACAAACCACACAGGCAGATCGAATCATTCCTTTTACTTTTAATGGCTGGGAGATGAATGGAGTAAAATATGCACTTTTATTCATTGATAGCATCTTTCGGGTTGAGGTAATTGAGTCCCTTTCCCCCCTTGACTGAATGAATAATGACTTCATCTGATCCCCGGCAAGGCTTGGAAAATTTAGACTAGCCATTGTTCAAGCAGAAGGGGATCCTTTGCTTTTCAGGCATGCACTGTGGTCTCTGTCTTAATTTTTCTTCATTTTAATCCACCCAAACCCCCTATTTTTCTCAATAGCTCAACCATGAACCATGTAGTGAGGCACTGGGGTGGGGAGATACCCACCCGCTCACTCCCCTTACCCTACCCTTCTCCGCACTCTGCTACTGGGAGTTTAACAGCGACTGATAAATCAGTCACACTGGTCTCCCAGCTCTCCCCAGTCCTCAGGGGAATGGGCTTGGTGGGGGTTTAGGCAGTGGAGGAATTTTCCTGCTTTTTATATGTGCTTGCCCCCTCCTCTCCTTTTCAGACTAGTTCCTTTATTTGAGGGAGGAGAGATGTTATGTTCTGCTGTTTTTGTAAGCATGGTGCGTCAGATGAAAGCCCTCTGTGTACAGGGCTTTGCTGTGAACGCTGCCAGAAAGGGGAAGGCACTTCTTTATTTGACATCTTTTTCCCACATGCTCCATTGGCTGGGAGATACACTCGAAAAATAAAAGACAACTCTGACCCCTTTTTTTTTTTTTTTTTTTTTAAAAGCCATCTCAATACGGGAACTCTCTCTATCTTTGAGACCTTTTGACCTTCAGTTGCATTCAGGGACAATACATGAGCATGATAATATGCAGTTTGTAGTTTGTCACAAAATAGTGCCACCTCTAAACTTATTTATGCTTTACACACAGTTTGCATGAGAAAAGCCTGCAGCTAAGAATGTCTTTCATTGGCTTTGTTTTTCCTCCCCGTGTACCATATTGTAAGGTTTTGGGAGCAGATGGGGAAGTAACAAACAGTCTTCTCTAATATAGGTTGTCAGAAAAGGATTAAGATGTTCACTCTTAATCTCCAGTCTGTACCCAGGCTGTAGTAGAGGTGCAATGAAAAAAAGAAAAAAAAAAGGAGACAAATAAAAATGTAACTTTACTTTCCATTTATTCTGTAAAACATGCAAGCAACTTTTGCCCATGATCTTAAATGAAAACAACATTCAAGATGTCCACTTATTAAAATATACTCTTAAAATATTCAGTACTCGGTTCTTATATCAAAGTGCAGTATGAGGCCTGATACCTTCTTCAATTAAACATGATAGTGAATAAAACAAATAACCTGTGTCCATATAATCAAAACTTGATGATAATTTACAGACATGAACACAAGTCTTGTCATGCACCTTACTATAACAAGCCACCAAATAAATATTCACTGGGTAAAAAACGCACCAGTAACTGAAGTTAGCAGTTAGATAGTTCATTAGCTATTCTGCTGCAGCACGTTAAACAGCATGTAAACTTACCCCACTACATACATCTAAGACATCTAAGGTTCTTTTGCTGAACCGTGGTGGGCAATCCACAACTACCCAGTATTAATAAGATTTTAAAAAGTCTGTGATTCCTGATCAAGTAAAATGCATCATATTTTACTTACCGGTAATTTATCTTTATAAATAATAGCATGTTCTAACCTGCTTCAAGGAAATGAGAAGGACCATTATTTGTACCCTTTTTGACCTCTGACCTCTTGTCCTCATAGGTTGGCCTACTGGACCTGGAGCTGAACCGCCTCACTAAGGCCCTGTTCTTGGCCCAGGTGGTTCTGTCTGTGGTCATGGTAGCACTGCAAGGGTTCGTGGGCCCGTGGTTTCGCAACCTCTTCCGATTTGTTGTACTTTTCTCTTACATCATTCCCATCAGGTAATTGTTTTCAGTGACTTTCTAAATCCTTTCAAATCGTGTTGTTGTTATTTCTTTGCTATTCTGTGACCACAACCAAATAACCGTGGCCGTGCAGTGATGTTTTTTTCCAAGGAGAACATGTTTTCTCAAAATGGAAAAAATTAAAAGTACGGGAAGGAAAATGATACTTAAAATAATTGAACATCTACCATCCCTGCATTGAAACATTAGCTGTTCATGTGTTTCTTTTTCAGCTCTGTACATTGTACAAAGACACTGTTCTGACATTTTTCAGTGTTTGTTACACTTTGGCTTCTGTTTTTACTGTTATTTTGTCTGTGATGGATTATAATTTTATTGTTCCTTGTGAAGCTTGCGTGTGAATCTGGACATGGGAAAGTCGGCCTACGGCTGGATGATCATGAAGGATGAAAATATCCCGGGCACTGTTGTGAGAACCAGCACCATCCCTGAAGAACTGGGCCGGCTGGTCTATCTCCTGACGGACAAAACGGGTAAGAGTGCAAACTTGGTGAATAAAGATTACATTTAACAGTTGATTTTAGGCACTTAAGTTAAAGCTTTTATTCAAGTTGACATTCTGTGCACTATTATATTTCACATTAAAAAAGGATAAGTATGAAGGATGTGTTTTTAATTGCATAGGGTGACAGTAGGTTTTATATTCCACAGTTGTTTCTACGGTGAACTCAGAGAAACTACGAAACCCTTTGCCCAGTTTTATGCTCGGCTGCTCTACTCATGAAGCGTAGCACACATCCAATCCTCGATCATGACTGTATTTGCAAGCATACGCAACACGTTACTCTGTACAAGCCATGAATGCATATCAGGTGTTCTGTGGAATTCACTCTCTTAGAAAAGTTGAACCACAGTAACATTTCATAAGAGTCATACAAAGTGGAACCTGATGTTCCTCTGACACAGTGTATTAAAACGGAGCGCATGATAAAACAAAATAATTTAATAAACCCAATAAAAAGCACAATAAATCCTCAGAGTTTCCAGGTGCTATTTAGGCCTCCTTTGACTTCTCTCATTTCACTATCGTGGCCGAATTCTCTAATAACAAATAGCTGCTCTTTACAGATGCTAGACATCGTGTCAGAGTGACAAACTCCTGTGGTGGTCCTAACATGCCTCTTTGTCTTACACCACTGATCTAGGTAGGAATAGATTAGCTTGAGCGCCTATTTATCCAGGTTGATAGTTAAAGCACATGGAAAGAAGAACAATCAATCCATTAGAATTGGTTAACCCTGTGGCTCTTAATGTTTTTGGAAGTTAGATGCCCTCTAATCAGCTTTACGCTTTATCAGCACACATTCTGGCAACCGGCATCCATTAAACAACACCATTGCCCTCGTTTTCAAAGTTTTTTTTTTTTCTTTTAGTTCTGAACATTCACTCAGTCTTTTTTGTATGCAATGTTGTGTCTTGTGTGTTAGTTAGAGAGGACATGCAGTCCATATTGGTAATGAGATTAGGTCAATGAGAAGGCAGTCACACCACCCTGCAGGTCCCATGATGCATTGTAGGCAGTCCTGTGAGGACAAACATTGTGTTTTCACTGTGTGTATGTGCATGTGTAAGCTTTGAGGAAATTTGCTGAATACCTCAGAATATATATATTTTTTATTTACATGACACTATCTCAATTAAGACATCTGTCATGTATTTTTACCCTCACTAAATTGTCATAGAATTAACTGTATCTCACTTCACATGTTTGAGCTTAAGCTTTGAACAGAACAGATAAATTAACTGTTTGATTTGATTTTCTTATACCTAAAATTATATTTAAATGAGGAATTGAATTAGGAATTAAAATGTTATGATCTTAAAATGTTACTAGCTAGTGTGGCGGACTCACCTTAATACTGTAGGTGTATTCTTGAAAGACACATTTTGTTAGCTTTTGGTGCTTGATGGGCCCCAAATGTTGGGCTCTGATGAGAACACAAATCATTAAGTGACAATTTCTTTATGATCTGTTGGTTTGTAATGTCTCAATTTGTCTTTTGAACTGCAGGAACTCTGACACAGAATGAAATGATCTTCAAGCGGCTGCACCTGGGAACAGTATCCTATGGCATTGATACTATGGATGAAATACAGAGTCATATAATTCAGTCATATGCACTGGTGAGTCATTTTACAGTCACAGAAAAAACGTATTTACACTACACTCAGATTTTTTTGGATGCTTTTTGTGACTTTCTATTGTTTTTTATGCTATAATGATGTCGGCTGTCTTTGTCAAACATGGTCAAAGTTCCTAATCATGAGCTGAACATATGTAAAACAGTTCCCTACAAGTCAAAGGTCAGGGCTTCAGCCTGCTCTGAGCTCTTAGTTTGCTACATTACCTCTATTTCCTACTCATGGTGACATCAGATTGTTTCTGTATGTCTACAAATGGTCGTCTCTTCTGTAGCCTTTGTTGCTAAGGTTGTTCCACAGGTTGTTCATGTGGTCCACTTCCATATTTCAGATCGGATTCAGTCTCAAACATGTACAAATATATGTGAGAAGTTTCTATTTTGAGTAAAGAACGAAAAAAAGGAGTGAAATCCTGCTACTGCTCTTTTGTTATGTAGCCTCCCGAACCTGTGGAAGTCAGCTTAGATGTGGCTTCCTTAAACTAACCAATCAGAGCAGGGTTGTCTCATCGGCAGGGGGACCTAAAGAGACATGAGCTAAAGTAGTCTATTTCAAACAGAGGCTGAACTGAGGAGTTGACAAGGGCCAGTATAAGATAAATGAGGAGTTTTTTGAACTGTAAATCTGTGAAGCTACTCTAGTGGAATCCAAAAAATAAATATAAAGCTGGAAATGAGCATAATGGGTCCCCTTTTAAATGTTCCAGTAGAGCCTCACAATGTAAATATAGAACAGGAAATGTGCATGATACGCCCCCTTCAAATGTTATAAAATATAGATGACAAGCTATGTAACACTGGCCCGAACCAAACAGAACAAAGCAAAATTTGTCACTTACAATATGAGATTCCAGTTGGATGATAGAATACCAATATGCACCATATTTCACCATATAGATGTTCCTGCCTATTCCCTCCTCTCCATGTACATTGGTTTAATCATTTTTTTATATTTAGCTAAGGATAAGTTTTCCAGGAAGGAAGCCCATATTGTTCATTCATCATGTGGTGTCCCTGAGCGACTCCCTGTACTGTAAGCAAGTGTTTTCCTCACTGGGTGGCTCAGATCTGGCTGCGGTCTTGACAGAATGATATTGTTTGCTCTCAGCCAGCTCCAAACAGCTGGTCGGTACTGAAACCATCTGCCCCACACCCTTATGTGTAATCTCAGCTAATGAAAAATGACTAGTCCTTTTTAGCGCTACGCAGCCAAAGCAGGACTAAGCAGTAATGCCTCTATCCAGCTGAGTTTTACTATGATACTTTTTGTTTTTAACCTTTTTTTTTTTTTTTTTACTATTGATATAATTCAAGTCTGCTCTCACAGTGACATGTAAAATATACACTCACATACACACAGTGGGGCTACATTTAGCATTTATATGCTGTATTAAATGGTTTGCTGCACATTATAACACTGTTGTAATCAGGTATTTGGATGGTTATGATATAATTGGTTATTCATGTATATAAATATAACTCATATGAAACATCCATAAGAAATGTTTTAATACTTAATGTTTGATAACATGATTAATGATCAGTTAAAACACTTCTATAAAGAGTTTGAAACTGGTTATTTGTACATGCGTGTGAATAGCTCATAGATGCTTTATAACACCAGGATTTATTCATGTGTATAATGTTTATTTTACTGCAGCTGTGTTATCAAGCATGTAATAATTTCAAAGAAAGGGTTGTAGTTGTAGATAAAAATATACATATCGAGTATAAAGAGCCTTTCAAATAGATTATAGCATGTTATAAAGCAGTTATTAATAGTGAGTAATATACTACTAATACTGTTGAGAGGTTAAAATAAAATATTGTCTCATATGCATATTATTACATAATAAGTATCTAAAAGTTGACAAGGTATCTAATTGAACAGTGTTGTTGGACTAGTTGATAACCTCTAATCACACTAATATAACGACATAACCTAATGATCTCTGCATATGTCTCTCATTTGCTCTTGATGAAGGTTGTCATTTTGTGTCCTTACTGTACTCCCCCCGCCATCCCATTGCCCCTCCTTTCCTGCCTGGCAGCACTGAAGGTTAATAATATGCCAAAATCAAATGCTTCAGTAGAGCGCGTCGCCTCTGTCAAATGCAGCTGGCACAGTGGGCTGTCTGCCTGCTCGCAAGTTACCGCACAGTTAAATTGATGGTTGATGTCAAAACAGCGGAGCACATAAAAGGCCCTCAAGCCAGATATGACACGATAAAGACGGTGATACACCACTTCCCCTCGCTGTGTCATTTAGTGTGTCATTTAGGGTGTCAGAGTGAATTGGCTGCAAGTGTGGGATTAAATTAAATCTATGTCTATCATGTGCAAGTATCTCATAGCTTTTAATGTGAAATACAATATCTGGATCTGAAGGGGTTTAGTAATATTGTTCATGTCCAATTTTTAGAAATTGGTACTAACTGGAAATGTTATTTATTGGTAGTTTATTTAATCAAGTTTGTTTTTTTGACTGTTTCTCTTGTTCCTCTTAGTCTCGTATAAGAATTGATGTGTAAGCATTTAGGAAACAATAAAATGATTAGAGTCAAATACACTCAATTCATATAAATCATAGATGAATTTATGATTTTTTTTGAAGTCTCACATTATTTATTTTGATGTCAGGTGACCTCCCAGCCCTCCAATGGTAGCACCAGTGGCTCAACACCATCCCGGAAGACCCAGACATCGTGCCCGAAGGTCCGCAAGAGTGTCAGCAGCCGCATCCATGAGGCTGTGAAGGCGATCGCCTTGTGTCACAATGTCACGCCTGTCTACGAATCACACGCTGGCGTGAACGGAGAGACGGAGTCAGCCGAAGCCGATCAGGACTTCAGCGATGACAACCGCACCTACCAGGCCTCCAGTCCTGATGAGGTAATTATGGGCTAAAATGTACGATTTTTTTTAGCATGTTCAATCGGGGGTTAGGGTTAGGGTTAAAGGGTTAGGGTTAAAAACATTATTCCCATTGCTCGCTTTTATTTTCAAAGTACTTTTTAGCAAAGCACTGAATGCCAAACTTACTGCTACACTCAAAAAAATCTCGGATTTGACAAAATTGATAAAATATTTGCAACCTGTCACTGTGTGTATACTGTATCTCTGAATATGCTGTAAGAGAGAATTCACTTTTCACATGATGTAACATATTGAAAAAGGTTTCCAGTCAGGTTTTGTTGAGGGTTTGTGGACACGATTGGTACTTGGATCAGTTGTTAAGACTTAACTTCATCCAGATCTAGTATTTCTTTCTTCCAGTGTTTTTTATTTCCTGCCATATGCTATTTTCAAACCAGAGAGACAAACCAGAGCCCGTAATGAAGGTCACACCTTTGCAAGTTTTTGACAGCTGTTAAATATTAATCGTTTTACTTTTATGTTCCTTCCTCTGCCGCTCTGGCTGAAGAACGAACAGACCTCCTCGACAGTTTCCTCCCGGTCTTAATGTTTTATTGGCGATGCTGCTAAATAACCCTTGTTGGTCATAATAGTCATTTCATGAAGCGAAAGTCAGAGGTCATGAACTCGTAGTAGAGGTTAAGCCATTTAACCATCTGTATTTGCTCCCTGAGAATTTACTGCTCGAACTGAAGGAAGAATGCAGCACAAAAACGATCCCCAAATGCAAATCCATAGCTTCCTTTCCTCTGGCTGTTTCTCTGTGTAAGCCAAGAGATGTAGTGTTTATGACTGAGGGTGCAGCCAAGCTTTTTATATATAGACCTTGATTTTATTAATAGAGAAGTATAATTAGAATACTGTTGATAATTGAATGCGAGGATCACATGGAAAGATTTTTGATCTGGAGTAGTTTGACAGCTATTTAAAGAGGTGTTAATGTATATTGAAGGGGAGCTAATCTTCCCATACACACACACATACAGGTTAAAACCGTTGGCATGTTTATTACCCATGACATGTGAGGCTTCGTAAAGCCTTTGTGGGACTTGCATACTTTGTGTCGTATTCTCAGCCAAGTCCAGCAATCAAAATGAAGATAAAAAGGCTGCGAAAGATAAATCTCAGTTTTCCATTTTGCCTGTGTGTCCTCCCGGAGTTGATGTATATATTTATTTATATCCCTGCTCACTCCCTGCTCTATCTCTCCCCCTCTCCATTGTCTCACACTGCTTGGATTGATCAATATTTAATTTTCTCTCAGAGACGATGAGAGGTGGAGGTCTGTGATTGTTGGTGGAGCTCTCCCTTCCCCTTCTACTATATTCTTTGTTCTTCCCCTGTCCTTTTATTTATCTCTCTCTTCCTCTCCCTCTCTCTCTTTCTCTTGTCTCCTCGGTCTCATTGACTACAGCATCAGATCTTGGCCACTGAACCTCTGTTAGCGACAGTTTGTTTGGCCCTGGCTCTGTGCTCGGCCTGTCTAATATAATGAGGCGTCATTAAGGAGATGAAGTGGGTTGGCCACCAAGGTCAGAACAGGGGTCATCTGACCTGCTGGTCAGCCATGCTATGAACAGCATCCTTGTTTGACCTTTGATCCTTGTAATATCAGACAAGAGCATTTTACTGTGGTGTTTAATGACTGCCATGTCCAAGAAAGAGGATGCTTCATCATTTTGAGTTGGATGTAACTGGCAGCTTCAGTGACTGTATGAGACATATGAACCATGAGGGAGGAAAACTGTCTCTTGTATATGTAAATAAAGTGGCTGGACCTGACAGTTACCTTTTTTAAAAAGTGATCGCAAAGCTAGCAGCCAGGAGTTTTATGATTACCCAAACTGACAAAAATAGTGCCATGTTTTAATAATTCATAATGGACTGATAATCATCCTGTGCATATGGAGCCCATATGTTGATAATGATGGTTCGATGTGAAAAATTCTTTAAGACGTGATCATATGGGCAATGTGCCACACTGTCATAAAATTGATTTCACTAAGATGTGACTAAGCTTCCCATATTAAATGATTTTAGATTTGAGTATTTACAAAGTAATCTATTAGAATAGCTAATTAAAGTACGTTTTTGATCTAGAGGGATAGAAAATGGCTGAGACGGATTCTTTCAAGGAGTGTTTAATAGTGTTGGAAATTAGGGATAGCCTAATTTTAAGTACTCATATAAAATGTGTCATGCTCATGATCATGCTTTATTTAAGTTTGACGTTAGTATCATGTTGTAGGTTATTTTCTAACTTTTATTTAAAGTGCATAATCACAAGTGTCTCAATGCATATATTAAAAAGAAGATAATGTTGTGAAATTCATAAATCTGATGTTAAAGGGTTTTCACCAGACCTTTTTAATCCCAAGGATTCAAAGAGGATGAAGGACATAGCGTTTTACATACACAGGTTAAGTCATTGCCAACAGGTACAACTAGACTGCACAAAGGGGTTGACTGTGATCCATATACACTGTTACTGTTGACCGCTAACCTCAGTTGAAGCAGAATTTACTGTTGGAGGCTTTCATAAAACAAGCATACACACACACGCACATATGCACACACATTTTTGATAAAGGGAAACTGTTAAAAAGAGATCCAAACAAAAAATGTGTCAAAATATCCCAAAATTAATTCAGCCCTTGAGTGTTTCCCCTTATATTATATGTGACATCAGAGGAGGAGATTTTTACTGTTAAGGGTCCATTTTCATCATGACATGCTTTAGCTGCTGTTCATTTTAAAGACAGTCTGCCATTGTGATTTACATGATCACTAGAACATTGTGAACACAGTTGAAATGATTGATCGGGTTGTTTAATCCAGTCTGCCATTGTCGTAAAGTAGTCAGCAGCAGTCTTTTCTATTACTGTCGTAACACATGATTCACATGCAGTTTGTATCAAAGTTGACAAAGCTTTAAATAGTTTTTGTAGAGCTGTTAAAGTAGATTGAAGCGCTAAGGTTAGGTTCCTCAGCACATGCTGTGTGTTCCAGTGTTATGCGTAGCTATGTACACCCTCACACACACACACACACACACACACACACACACACACACACACACACACACACACACACACACACACACACACACACATACACACACATACACACACAGGATAATGACACACAGATGTGTGTTAAGTAAATATAGGCAGCCCTTTTTACGGAGCTCAAAGGGGGAGCAGGAGAAATGATGGGGTATTAACAGGAAGTTCCAATTTGTAGGTCAGAGTATAATAACAACCTTTGAGTGAGCAAATTGAAAATGAACCCATTGAGAATTGAGTCGTGTGCAGCTGAACGCTCACTTGGGGGCCACAGTTCCTGCTGAGGAGAAAAAGAGGAAAGAGAAACAGAAAAACACTTATCTAGAGCTGAATGAGAAGAGCCCTGCTGCTCTGAAGATACCCAAACTCTCTGATGTCTTGTCTTTCCACTGCAAGTGAAAGTAGATGATCAACTGATGGTCATCCTTATATATAAGTCAAATGTTTTTGATAGATAGATAGATAGATAGATAGATAGATAGATAGATAGATGCAGTGGGTAGGAAGGAGCTTTTTGTAGTTCTTTGATAGAGACCGATTTCAACATAAATGAAAAAATATGTAGTTTTAAGTCCCATAATTTTGTTGAATCAATTCTCACAATCTAAGACTGTGCTTTGTGTCACTAAATCACACTTATTGCAAAGCCAGACTTATAAGCATGAATACTGTGCTAAAATGCATCCAAATGTGTAGAGAATGCAGTTTTTTTCCATCTTCTCCATAGGACCAATAAGTTGAACACTAAATAAAATCTAAATCTTTATGCTCATCTACGCTTCTCCTCAGGTGGCGCTGGTGCGGTGGACCGAGAGCGTCGGCCTGACCCTGGTGAACAGAGACCTGACCTCCCTGCAGCTGAAGACTCCTTCAGGACAGATTCTCTCTTTCTACATCCTGCAGATCTTTCCCTTCACCTCAGAGAGCAAAAGGATGGGCATCATCGTCAGGGTGTGGACCTTCTCTATAACAAAATGATGTGTTAATTCTGTGTGGTCTCATGTTTCTTTGGTTTGTGGTTATAGATGCGTGGTCAGTCGTATAGATGCAATACATTTTTCTACCTTAATATCCCTTAAAACCAGACTTTTTTTTTACTTTAGTGGATTTAATGTCATAAAGATTGATTGATCTTTAGTACCCAGACATATCTGCGTGTGTACATTAAACTGATGAATGTTTATGCTGTAAATCTACATTTAATAGTTCAGGATGACTAATTGTCTTTTTTGTAATTTGATTTAGGAGGAGTCAACGGGGGACATCACTTTCTACATGAAAGGCGCTGATGTTGCTATGGCGAGCATTGTACAATATAACGATTGGTTGGAGGAAGAGGTAAAGACTCCATCATGAGAATAACAAATTAACCTCAAAAAGACTACAAATCCCAGATTTCTGGGCGCAGCAAAAACTCCTTGAACAGCTGCCTTTTTTCAGAAATACAGCAGTAGAGCATCTGATGTATCTAATAGCTACAGAGAAAGTGATTAACATCTTTTAAATAGTTATTCATTAATTTTCCATACCGCTTATCCTCTAAATGGTTGTAGGGGGTCTGTAGCCAATCCCAGCTGACATTGGGCAAGAGGAGGGGTACACCCTAGTCCATCAAAGGGGTATAACGTATAGTAGACAAACAACCATTCACAATTACGGGCAATTTAGAGTGACCAATTAACCTAAAATGCATGCAAGCTGAGTTACCCAAGAGAACCCATGCAGGAATTACCCAAGAGAACCCATGCAGGCAGGAGGAGAACATGTAAACTTCACACAGATTATTATGTCAGCCAATAATTGCACGTGATGAAAGTACAAAAACGGAACACAATAAAAAAACTTGTTCCAATACTGCCTGCAATATTTAAATCTCATCTGCTGCCTAACCCTAACCCAGAGTGAACTGTAAACAGTGAGGCTGATATCAATGGGGTAAAATTTCAAACTGTAATGCTGGATGTTGTTTCATGGGAACCCCTCATGTGGATCCCACACAGGAATGGCAGACTCCACTAGTAACAATGGCGCCGGCTAAATATAGATGTAATTACACAATATAAATATATTGAGTGGCTACTGCTTGAAAAAAACTGACCTAAATCTTGTCAAGTACAGGGTTTGGTTTTATAAAAAATCTTCAGGGTTATTTAAATAATCTTTTAGTAACACTATTGATGCTTATTTGCTCACTTGAAATGAACCAAGGGTTAACAACATATTAATATAGGAGTAGTTGCTCATAGCAGTAGACTTTTGGTACGATAACCTTCGGTAATGAGGACATTCATGGGGAGATCAACAGGCTGTGGCTACACCAGTTTGGTGGTCGAAGGTCTTGTGTGCATATGTTCATAATTATATTGGCATTATTGAGTCATTTACCACCGGGGGCAGCTTTTGATTTAATTAGTGACCTAGATAAAGTTGAAGTAATTACAGTATGTCATATTCTCGAACAATGGTGCTAATGATGTCCTGTTGGCTGTAATATCCCGCTGTCAAATCAGTCGGCGCTACAGTTACTCTGCTTGTCAATAACCAATCAACTGGGCAGATTCGCCCCATTGGTGTTTCATATCAAAAATGAACCGCCATCCATCCCTTTGTTTTAATGTGTCCTCTAAATTTCACCACAGGCTATGTTATTCACTATTGATTTATTTTGGTGTTGGTAACAATATGCATCTATTGACTGTACTGTACACAGTGTACAGCTGCTCTGAAAGAATAGATGATTTGTCCTATATTTAATTAAGATTTTAGATTTAGATTTGTCTTAGAAAAACATATCGCTTCGATTATTTGGTTATTCTAACCAAAATGTTTACATTTGGACCACAAATAAAGCTTTAGAAAAAAATGTAATACATAATTCTCAACAATGTTTTCTCCTTTCTCTCAGTGTGGGAACATGGCCAGAGAGGGTCTGAGAACGCTGGTGGTGGCCAAGAAGAGTCTGTCTGAGGAGCAGTATCAGGACTTTGAGGTATGGATGAACACTACTCTATGTACTGTATATACCTCATATCCTTTACTCCATTCTCCTTAAATTAATCTCTCTATTTGTATTTTGGAATTGGAACTAGAGCTGATAAATCAACATTAGGACTGCTAATAATGTGGGATTATATCTTTAATGTAGTTTTTTTTTTTTTTTTACATACTTTCCAAAATGAAAAAATAAGAAACACAACATAGGCTTCACAAAAATATTATTCATCATACAAATCTAAGCATAAGCAGGGGGTAGCCATCCTGATTCACAATAAGATCTTTTGAACAGACAAATTAACAGAATGATAAAGAGGGCAGATTTATTCTGTTTAGTGGAACAATAAATGAAATAAACTGAAATCACCCTACTTAACGTTTATGCTCCTCAAGGAAGTGACCTAAAAATCCAGTAATTCAGTCTTTATATGTTGAGGAGATCTGAACATACATCTACAACCAAAATATATGGATATATGGAGAGAAATGCAAGGCAGCACACATACTACTCCTCACTTGGTTTACACCAGAATTGACTGCTTCATTATTTTTAGTAAAGATAGGTCAAGGATCAGTGACTCAGGTATTGGAACGATAGATCTAAGTGACCATGCTCCGATATATATTACAATCAATTACAATCAATTTGGAGAACTGCCGAAGAAACACAACATGGAGATTTAATTTGGGCCTTCTTAATGAGCATTCATTTAAAAAAGCAAATGAGTAATGAAATTCAAGTGTACATAATAGAAAATGATAACAGAGAGATTTCACCGCCTATGATATGGAAGCAGCCACGGTTGTCCTAAGAGGCTGAAGATCAAAAAAAGGGTCCAGAGTGCAGAAATAACTAAAAGAATTTAAATACTAATAGATTAAAAGCTAACATATCACCAGGAACAGAGACTGCCCTTACTTGGAAAGAGGCTATCATATCTATTACACCTAAAGAGGGAAAAGATAAGACTGAATGTGGGTCATACAGGTTGATTTCGATCCTTAATGTTAATTAGAGATGAGAGGATTTATACACGTGTCACACACAAGATAATATAAGAAACACTTTATATATTATGGATCATATACAACAACATAAGGAAGAGGTGATGATACGAATAAAGTTTATATGTATCTTTCTATCTTGGATGTCAAAATATCTCACTGTAACATGTATGCAACTGTGTGAAGCCAAACTGCTACATGCATTTTAATTTATTTTTCCATTTACCTCTCCCTCTCTGGATGATGTATAGTTAGTTCATCTTGGTGACTGAGACTGAGAGACTATATTTTTGGTACTAAATAAATCCTTAGTATTTTTTAAAATATACTTTACATTTTTTCTCATTGCATACTGTCTGTGGAAGTAATAATAATGCACTTTGAAATAAAAAAAATGTAAAACAAAGAAAAGGAAAATTGTGTCACTATTACCAGCCCCATTCAAAACATAACTCTCCCTTTCTTGTTTCCTCCCTCAGGATAGAAACAGTTTTGTTGACAGCATTATTCAACATTTTTCTTCATTATTCCCTGTTTTATTCATTTTTTGCTGTCTATGAACAAATTAAATTCTCTACTTCTCCGTTTCTTCACCCCACCGATCCCCCCTATCTTCCTTCGTCATCTGTGTGCAGAACCGCTACAACCAGGCGAAGCTGAGTATCCACGACCGAGGCCTGAAGGTCGCAGCGGTCGTTGAGAGCCTTGAGAGGGAGATGGAGCTTCTGTGTCTGACTGGTGTAGAAGACCAGCTACAAGCAGACGTCAGGCCCACGCTGGAGCTGCTGAGGAACGCTGGCATCAAGGTCAGCAAGCAAATTGAACACTGGTGTATACTGATTTTTGGCTGGTCATCTACCACCACTGAGACTTTGAAATATACTGTAACCAGCAACACACAAAAGGAGGAGATGGTAATCTTTCTTTGACACAAGCAAACAGTATTAATAATGCCAGTAGATTTAAAATATTAGTAAAGATAAGGAAGGATTGAGACCATACTTAAATCCATAGAACAGCACTCTTAAATGCTTCATCTCACATGTCTTGTGTTTAGATCTGGATGTTGACTGGGGACAAGCTTGAAACGGCTACATGCATCGCCAAAAGCTCCCATTTGGTCTCCAGAAGCCAAGACATCCATGTTTTCAGACCGGTACGCTGTTTCACTTCCTCTCTGTCCCAGAGCTTTGTAATCATGATGCGCCTACTTAATGGGAGATAAAAAGCCTAAATGTTCTCATGGCTAATTGTATTGTGTGGCTCTCGAGCAGGTCTCAAACCGAGGAGAGGCCCATCTGGAGCTCAACGCCTTCAGAAGGAAACATGACTGTGCTCTGGTCATCTCTGGAGACTCCTTAGAGGTACTACAACACAGTGCAGCACACAGGGACGGTTCCTTGAACAACAGATGATGCTGTGGATGCAGCCAAATAGGCAAAGAGAGAATAAAAACGTCAACCTCAGCCAAAACTAACACTTTGGAGTTCAACCAAGGCCTTGAGGATGAGTAGAGGGAAAAGAATCACACAAAAAAAACATCAGCATTTTGTTATGAGACAGAACAATCTGAAGCTTTGCAACAAGGGCTAAGAGTTTATAACACCTCTGCAGGATATGTATTTTCAATTGGACTTAAACAATGAGCTTCTCTAACTGAGCAATATATAGAAAGAAAATCTATAAATAATCCACAACTTTTAGTATCCAGTAAACTATATTTTGTGTCTTTATTTCTGTGGTGTTGCAGGTGTGTTTGAAGTATTACGAGCATGAATTTGTGGAGCTGGCGTGTCAGTGTCCAGCGGTGGTCTGCTGTCGCTGCTCCCCGACTCAGAAGGCCCAGATTGTCACCCTCCTCCAGCAGCACACAGCCAACAGGACTTGTGCCATAGGTGAGTGTTGACAGGAAGTTTGTTTGGCTCCAATCCACAGACAGCGTGGGAAATTCTGTTGTTCCTCCAGAGAGGAAAAGTTAGACAATGTGTAACACAATCTATCAGACAGTTTAATTTAATAGGAAGTCCAATGGATGGTGGATTGGTTACTGCTGATGAAGTGCCTCTGAGGTAGACACAGTATTCACCTGTTGCTAAACTTCAGTTGTAATTATTTAACTGAACTGATCATTTATATTAACACATGCACAAAAACTGCAGTATATTACTTCCTGTAGCCACAAGATGGCAGTCAAAGCTTGCTAAGAGTAGCACTTACAGTCCCTCCATCTGCTACTTGTGTAACTACATGCATATATTGAAAACATCATGTTGCTGTTTTTATTATTTTAATGTATGTTTCTGTTCTCTGACAGGTGATGGGGGAAATGATGTTAGTATGATCCAGGCTGCAGACTGTGGTATTGGAATAGAAGGAAAGGTAAAGAGTTTCATAAGTGAACCAGTGACCACAAAGCTTCATTATGACCTCAAGTGTTTTCCTGCATTAGGGCTCGTAACTTGACGTAGGCTAAGGAACTCTTATATGTCTTGAATAAACATATTAAGTGCTTAGTTCATTAAGTAGTGAAATTTAAGTACTTGAAAGCCTACCTTTTTTATTGGTGATACTTTTCTCTGAGAGCCTCATGTCTTTTTAAACTATAAAGAACTTTATTGACACTGAAATGACATTTAAGAGCTTGAGCGGATGTTTACACATATTGTATCTTCCTTTAGTGCTGTTCAACACAGCAGTAACATTTCTTCATCTCTATATTCCTGGTTTTTCAAACAGGAAGGGAAGCAGGCATCGCTGGCCGCAGACTTTTCCATCACTCAGTTTAAGCACATTGGCCGTCTGCTTATGGTTCATGGCAGGAACAGCTACAAACGCTCTGCAGCGTTGGGTCAGTTTGTGATGCACAGAGGCATGATCATCTCCACCATGCAGGTACAGTGACTGTAAACCACTGATGATGACATTTTTTTTTTTTTTTTGTTTTTTTGCTGGATTTTAATGATTTTTATTTCTGAACTGCTTCTTCTCTTTTGAAGTCACATTTGCTGATGTTTTGTTCTGGATGTCTGTTCTTAATTAGTTATTTTGTTTTTAATATGTGCTGTGTGGTGAACCCAAAGACAACTTTCCACATTGTGGACAATAAAGTTCCCTGACTAACTAACTTTATAACACTGTTTTTGTTTTCCATCCTCAGGCTGTCTTCTCTTCCATATTCTTCTTCGCCTCTGTTCCTTTGTACCAGGGTTTCCTCATGGTTGGGTATGAACATTTTCCAAATGTCTTATGATAAACATATTGACTTATTTTATTGTTCCTACCACCTCCATACATAGACTCAGCTGAGAGGCTGACTGTACTATTGCCTGTAAGCATTGTGAACACTTGTATGGCTTATATAATTACAGCTTCACACCAGCAGGAAACAGATGTTTGGATAAAAGATAATCTAACCTTTTAGTTTGATCCTCTCCATCTTAATATTGTTCATTTTCATGTACTCTGCTGCTCTGTCCTGCAGATATGCCACCATCTACACCATGTTTCCTGTGTTCTCCTTGGTTCTGGACCAGGATGTAAAGCCAGAGATGGCTCTGCTTTACCCAGAGCTTTACAAAGACCTCACCAAGGTACTTTACCCTTATTTAGAATAAAGTCACTTCATCCTCATTTTTCCACTAACTGCTCCTGTTGGTTGTACCAGGTGAAAGTATATTGCACTCATAGATGATGTTTCTCTTTTTCAGGGGCGTTCGTTATCTTTCAAGACTTTCCTCATTTGGGTTTTGATCAGTGTGTATCAAGGTAAGGTGTACACTATTTTCCTTAAAGTGAAAACATGAGTTTTATAAAAACAAGTACAAATAACTTACTAGAAATACGTTTTTAACAAAACCTACAATATAAAAGCTTCTGTTACAAATGACCAGTGTGGCTTTGCATACTGTCAAAGCAACTCTTCACCTACCATATCATCAATTTTACTGTGCCTAATTCCAGGGTCCCCTGGCCCCTCCAAACTCTGTTTCTCAGTATCTTAGGTTTCCAACCGCCATCCGCTTTTACATGCAGGCTTTTGTCTGACCAGTAAATCGATATTTCTGTAATCGCTAAGCCATGCAGCGTGTGAGAAAGATCTATGTTCCTGCTCAAGCATGACTTCCTGACAGCTCGAGGTTTTTAATTAAAGGCCAATACCAGGTCTGTGTAGAAAAACGAGAGAAATGTGAAGACGATATGAGAGGACGACAGCGAAGGAGGAAAATATTAGGGACCAATCAAGCTTAATTCATTACAGTGTTTGACTCGCTGGAATGCACTGTATGAAGACTGTATGAAAAAGCAATTATGTGATCAGTTAGAGGCGATTAAGCTCAATTTGTGTTGTGTTATGATCAAATGAAAGGCTATCAAAATACAGTAGGCGCCCAAAGATGAGTGAGTGTCTGGACGCTTGAAGACATTAAACAGGGTGAGACACACTAGAGCACATTGTGTATCTTTCACCCTCATAAAATGTTATTGAATCAGTCCTTTTCCCCCAGACACAGTAATCCTTAACTCAATGTCCCAAGCAACTATTTGTGCTGACTAGAACAGACCTGGGCCAGATGGCTTTTTTAATGTACCTTTTGTGATTTCTTATCAGCTACCTTTGTGTAATACTAGTCCCACATGGATAAGCAGTAGAGCTGCAACGAGTAGCATTTGAAATGTATCAAAATAGTTGCAGATTAATTTTCTTTCAATCAAAAATTATAGATATTTGTTGGTTTCACCTTCTCAAATAAGGGGGTTTGATGCTTGTTCTCATCATTCATGTTTTTGACTGTTGGTTGGATTAAAAACAAAAAACAAAAAAACTATTTAAGGACATAAATTTGTGCTCTGGGAAGTTTTGATGGGTGTCTCACTTCTTTTTGACTTTTCATAAACTAAACAATTTATCAAGAAAATAATCAGAATTTACGTATTTATTAGTATTTTAAATTATTTTAGGGCATTTGTGTGTATCAGATTTTTTGTATTCCAAACTTGTGATAAGTTAATAAGGTTAAAACAAGCATTAACTATTTGGTTCAGAGCCATGTTTAAGATCCTGTGGAACATGAAACTGAAATCCTGCAGGAAAATGCTTAACCACTTAAAACTTATCCTGACTTGGCGATTTCTTCCTCCTCAAACAAACTATATTCTGATGATTTCGTATGGTCGATTTGTTTCCTTTGGCGCCACCAGGTGGCATCCTCATGTACGGCGGGTTGGTGCTGTTTGAGTCGGAGTTCGTGCACGTGGTTGCCATCTCTTTCACAGCACTTATCGTGACGGAGCTGCTGATGGTGGCGCTGACGATTCGCACCTGGCACTATCTTATGGTGGTGGCTGAGTTCTTCAGCCTGGGCTGCTACCTGGCCTCGCTCGCCTTCCTCAATGAGTACTTTGGTAGGTATCCATTATGTCAGAGGTTATGCAGAAGTTTTATACAGTATAACCTTGTATCTTTGAAAAAGTTAAAGGAAGTTGAAAGGTATGCATTAGAATTAAATGGAGACTCGTATTCAAGCTTGATGAAAATTGTGCAAAATACTCATTAAATTCTCACAAGAATACACAAGTTTTGGCACAACAGCAATTTACTTACTTTCATGAAGCATGCAGCTATTTTGTGTCATGTTTGCTTACTACAAATACCAGAGAACTACAAATACAGTAACTGTGCAAAGGATAACTTTACTCTTGGTTTTGTTAAGGCCGGTATTGACTGTACGGAGCACTTCAAGGGGATCACAATCTTCTTCTCAGCACCTCCTTTCTGTTCAGTTTGATGTAACACAACCTGGCACCTAAGTGTTGTGCAGTAGCTCAGCCTTCAGCTCTGCTTTTATTTCTTATCCCTCTTTTCTCTCAATGTCCTTCTTTGCTTTGCTGTTCACTGCTAACCTTTGTATTGCACTCTGTTTCTGCTGCACCTCTTTTGCTTCTGTATGTTGGCAACAGGCATAGGCAGGGTGTCCTTTGGAGCTTTCCTTGGTAGGTTTTGCAGCCTGTAAATTCATCTCATCCATCTCTCTGTATTTCCTTTTTCTGTGTGTTCGATTGATGTTTTTAATGTGTCTTTTAGGATATTCGCAATGCATTTCTTTATTGTCTTATTGTCTGTCCTGCCATTCATTCCACTTTTCAGTTTTCATTTTAATGCTCTGAAAAAAAGCTTTCATTCAACCAGCATCTGATTTTAAGTTTTCTAACCATATCGCAACTGTTGATGGTCTGTTTTCTAATCAAGTGATGTTGACTCTAGCATTACTTGATTAAATGCTTATCATCCTGTGCAATTACAATACTGAGACATGTGTACTTAAGCTGTTCTCCACTACTTTTGCTCCTCCAGACTTGTCGTTCATCACAACTTGGCCTTTCCTGTGGAAGGTGTCCGCCATCACGCTGGTCAGCTGTCTTCCTCTCTACATAATCAAATACCTGAAACGCAAGTTTTCACCGCCGAGCTACTCCAAACTATCCTCATGAGCCAAGCGTGGATTACTTGTGTTTGTTTTGTAGTTATGTGCTTCTCTGAGTTTTCTATTTTCAGCACTTTTTTTATTCACTGACTCTCAGTGATGGACAGGCGACCCATAGAGGTCAAGGAACCACTGGAACAATCGAAAATGAAGAGAAATTAAATGATTAATCTTTGGATTTATGTCACTGAGACTTGGGATTACTTGAAAAGACAGAGCACATGAGAAAGACTTTATTATAAAGATGGATTTTGCCACACAACAAGATTGAAATGATGTAAGTGACTGCACTTAGAAGGCCTGAAACTCTTTGACCCCATTTTGTCAGGAAGGGTCGTTCTGCCTTCTTTTCTTTTAAAGCATTTCAAACAAATCAGCTTAAAGTGTCATTTTATACAGTTCTGACGCATTACTTTCACTGTTAAAATTTTTATATGTGGAATTCAGAATTTTTTTAAGTGTTATTTTTATTCTAGGTACTAATTACATTTGCTAGCGTGCGTCTTTGAACAGTGTTGAGTTGCTGTAAGGGATCAAAAAAAAGATTTACTTTAATGTTTTCCTTTTAATGTTACTGTAAATAAAGCCTTTACATGCAGCATTGATTACTACTGCGATTAATGTAAACCTCACTGCGTTTAACTCTACTTGTACAAATGTGCATTAACCAAAAATAAGAACATTTACGACGACATTCAGAAAGAAAATGCTAATTTGTCCAGGGAGGGAAAACAACCCTGAAACTGAATTCATTTTCTGCTGTATATCCTTTACATTTCTAAGTCCGTGAATGACATAATCAGTCTATCATATACATAGTATAAAACCAGCACTCCATAATTACATTTAATGTTGTATTGTCTGCTTATTTGGCCTTGATTATTCTGCATTTATTTTACATTGATGATGTCTGTGGGTGATCACCAGTCCTCTTGCTAGGATATGGCAGCTCACTTTGTGCCTCATTATGATGTATGTCAATGTATTGAAGCTGCATTTAAGAGCATTGGATGTTAAACAATCAGTCAGAGCTTTTCTTATGACCTCTGCAGCCACATCTGAACTTCCAGGAGCTTCAAAGCTGCTGCTCTTCTCAGAAAACATTTTTTTTATGATAGTTGAACTACTCGAAAAGTCACAAAAAGGACCCTGAACCTTGAAAGCTGTGTATTTTTAGGGCTTTACTGACACTATATGACCCCTGGGTTTTTGTGTGACTTTGGCCTTTAGTGGACATTGACATTCAGCTCTTGTTGAAGAGGGATGAGTTTTATCATTCACTCATGTACTTAAAGTGTTAAGCATGTGTTAAGCACAGTGGGGAAAATCACAATCGGGAAAATGTTCAAAATGTACAATTCAGTTATAATAGGATGTAGTTTAGCTATGTTTATTAGTTAGGTTGTCAAGAATCATAATTGAGTTAAACTCAGGTTGATCGTTCCTAAAATACTTCAATCGTTGTACCATTTTGTTTAAATTGTGGCAACCATACTGTAAAATGTAGCTATTCTATAACAATGAAGACAAATAGTGGATGTAGTTATTTGGGAAAGAGGTGCAACTGTTACACTTCAATTCAAATCACATTCAGTGTTTTTAAATTTGTGATTTCCATTCTTACGAAGAGCAATTCCAGATGTCAATCCCTGTGTTTTCTGTTGAGATACGTGTTTTATGTGTGTTGTTGTATAAACTTTTCTTTCTCGTGAACTTTCCGCGTTCCATGTCTTACACTGCAATTTCTAACAGTATGTCTGTTATTTATAATATTGTTATTGATTAATGAATAATAAAAAGAAACAACAGATGCCAAAAAGTTTTCTGTTTTGTCTGACTGGAACCCAAGATTTTATCATGTGGCCACTAGATGGAGGTAGAGGCTCAATACTGGACAGAATGAGGATGTGGCACCATGTAAAGGAGTACTACACTCAAAAGTACACAGTATTATTGAACCTTTAGAGGATTTTCTCCTTCTGTGATTGATGAAAATACTGTTGCTCCTCTGAGATTAAAAAATGTCTGATGTGTTGCTGTTGTGGGGTGTATAAAGGCATATGAGGATTTTAAAGTCCCCCTTGGTCACTGCTTTTCAATCCAATAATATGACATAAATGCACATTATTAAACTTAAAAGATTGACACATCATTAAGGTAATTTATTTTTTTAAATGTATATTTCATTTGTAGAAGAAATGTATATATTTCTTTGTAAAAAACCAGTAAAAAATGTTCAGGTCTGTCCTAAAACAATAGTTAGGTGAACATATTCACATTAATACATGTTTTTCTTGTTGTAATGATTCCTTCTGTTCACATTGGGCATTAGGAGATCCTTTCACTAAGCACTTTCAATGTAAGTGATGGGGAACAAAATCAAATTAGTAACTCCACTTTGTTTGACTGACTTTTTAGTACCTAATTGCCTCTCTTTGTTAAGACATTTTCACTACAGTCGAACAATAAAACACAAATGTTATACTAAAAAGACTAACCTTGAAAGATACCCACTTTATTTGACTAACTCGGAAGACTGTTCAACACATTTTTGCACATCATTAGGGTTGTGAATTTCTTTTCCCATCACTTACAGTATTAACACAATTTGAGGCCTGTATGAACAGGAGGAATGATTACAGTGAGAAAAACCTATCCAATGTAAATATGGGTGACTGACTGTTGGTTTAAGAAAAACTTTAAAAATTGCAAACCTATTCTTTAAGTATTATGTTCAATTTTAACAAGTAATACCTTTAACACCATGGTAAGCCCTTGAAGCACTTGCACACATGTATCACTGTCACATGCCGTAGGCCTCTAAATCAAAACATCTGAGTATATAGTAAAGTATAAGCAGAGCTGCACATAAACAGAGCCATAGTGAAGTAGTTTTTAAACAAAGCTCACTGTCCAATTACAGATTGTGCCTTTAAAGCACTATAGAGGAAGGTTTAATGTATACTTAAAAAGACGGATATGTTTAACCATGTAATCTAAGACAGTCACTGAGTAAACAGACAATGTGTTATCAATTTCTCCCCTAGAGGAGGAAGTACTTTGGATAGAGGGCGACCCAGTGATGAATGTGATGGTCTGATGGCTTTAACATGTTAAGAAATGATCTCTTTCATCTCCTCGTGTTCACTCTGTGGCTGCACATCCACAGTATGGGAGGGAAAGAAGGGCTGCACCATATAGCTTGTATTTAACTGTTCTTATGTGTGTCTTGGAAGATTATTGTGGTGCGTTTTCCAAGCTGAGAGTTAATGTGCTGCATGAGGAGCAGTGATGGACCAGATCATGTTCATTTGAATAATGATTTATTGTGCTAACAGAAAACAGTTTGTCTGTGTTGGAAGGTTCTTCTTCTCATGTGGGCTTTAAGAATTAATCTACGGCTTAATAATGAAACATTTTTACGTTTCGTTTTATGTACAATATATGATCACGTATTTTAGCACTTCGCAGTAAAAAGAGCAATAAAACTAGGGAACATTTGACCTGCTGATGTCAAGCTTCTTTCAGGTTCATACCATCACATATTAGAAGATGTGTGCGTGCGTGCGTGTGTGTGTGTACGTAGAAGTACAACTTAAAGGACAGGTTCGCATTTTTTCAAGTCTATATTAATGTAATACTCACAAGCCCACATATACACTAAAGGCATTACTGGTAGCTTTAGTTGTTCCTCTTGTTTGAACTAAGATTAAGTGATTTCCCTGTATAGTAAAAGATGAGGGATAAAATCCACAAAAACTATATTCTGAAGTTAACTTAATTAATTAATATCTTAATGAATCTGAACTTAAACTTTGAGATTTTATAAATTCCAAACAGAAATTTTAATACAAGTGAGCACAGATTATTAGTCTTTAGGAGTTCTAAAAGAGGATGCAAAGTGGACCAATTAGAAATATTTGAATCCTGAGGATCACTTTGAGACATGGCTATGATAAATGAAGACAGAGAGAGTTATACTAGACTATATCATTCATTTAAGATGATGTAGCTTCTGTTTCAGTATTATAGACAAATTTGCGTTTGTATTCCTTAACAAGACTATTTAGGTTTAATAGTGTTAGAAATGTTCAGATCATTATGGATTTCTCACCCAGGCAGGCTATTCCATGCAGCAGTTTGACAGTCAAATGTGTTTACACATATTCAGTGCATACTTTATGTAAAACCTGCACAGATGAGTGTCCAAACGTGCCCTGCAAAGCCAACAACTCTGAGCCTTTTTTCTGCACAATCTCCTGACAGATCTGTAGGCTTAGATTTAATTGTGTGCATGTAAAAACATGACAGAGGAGCTATTACATTGTCAGAATGGATGTTAACAATCGGACGTTTCATCTCTTGTACAACAAATTATCTCCTGGAATAGAAAAAATGATTTCATAACTTAATTTGAAGCCCTGCAGAATGAGGCGTTTTTGCAAAACACTTCTCAACTAAATGAGATTTTATCCAGCCCAGAAGTGGGGTACAAAACACTTATGCTGCAGAAATTTCAGATGGAACATTTGTCAAATTAGTATTTTCTTTTTTCTTTTCTTTTTTTTTGTGTTACATTTGTGCTGCTTTTTTATATGCTGGAGGGAGACCTGTCATTATGCCATTATGCTATCTTGTTACTGAGCGGCTAAGTGGCTTCTCCAGCCATATTCCATCAGACTGGGCTTGTTTTAAAATTCCACAGCACCCCGTTTGAATTAAGAAACAACAACCAGTAGAGATAAAGTTACTAGTAATGATATTCCCCAACTGGCTTGATGGGGGAGAGGAGTGTATAAATCTTAAGGAAGACAAAACTATTCCTCAATCCAGGGGTCCAATTGGGAAGTGTTTCCAACATTCAGTTATTTATTCATACAAATATATCAGTTACTGTAATTTCTTAATTTCATGCAGTGTCTCCATCTTTGTCAGAGAAGAACTTCAACATTGTGTTATTTTGTAATGCTGCTGTGACCGCAGGTTTGCTGGTTTAAGTCCCATACTAACTGGATAAACCATTAATATCACTGACCTTATCCAATAACAACAAGACAATAATAAAAATGGAGGACAGCATAAGTTAATCATGGGACATACAAAATATATATATGCAAATTAAATTCAACCAGGAAAATAATAGTCTGGGAAAGACTCAGAGAATCCTACATTATGCATGTGGGATTTATCAATAACACGTTTAACATTCATTATGTAACACAAAGGTTTATTATTACATTCACACTTAGTAATATTATCTTGCCACAATTGTTGTAGAATGCCCAGTTTTATTAAAGATAAACTTTGCTTTGTCTTTCCTAAATGCAGGTGCCAGACTGTGGTTGTACCATGGAGCTGAGCTTCTTAAAGTGGGGTCCTTGAGGGGTTTCCAACGGGTCCCCAGCAAAAAGGGGAACGATTTATTTTCACTATAATCCATCCATAACTAACACTTTGCCAGAATGTATGATTATGTTGGTCATGGGTTTCATAAACTTTCTGTAGTGAAACATCTAAAGGGAAAAATCCAATTAGTGTCTGTGATCTAACTTGTGTCAGTTTAGGGGTCCTTGGTGTGAAAAGGTTTGAGAACTACTTTCATATAGATGTAGTGTAGTGTGATGTCAACCACTGATTTGCACAGGAGGCAGTTTGCAGCTTCTGGTCGGCACCATGTTTTCTGTTTGGACCCAGGAGCTTCCAGACAAGGAGTGTTGGGTGTTGCCTTTCACACTCTGCCAACTCACCCCGCTTCCTCGGACTCAATCTGGGAACACGAAGCGCTGCACACTTGGGCTAACGTTAACTACTTTAGTTAAATTATGCTAACATCAAAGCCTTCTATAAATCTTTCAATTTTATAATTTTATTAAATAATTTCCAAAATGACCACCAGCACATATTAGAGAGCCTTAATTTAGGGATTGAGACCATAATGACTCATTATATATAAACTATCTTAGTATTTCTAGAGATGCTTTTTGAATTGGATTCAGTTGGAGCATCTAGTGGCCGTCTGTGGCATTGCACTTTCACATACTTCCACATTGCCTTCAGTCTCAAGCTGTGGTAGTAATTATCACTCGGGTTGTACTGGGAAGCTTCGGGATGTGAATGTGTGTAACTATGTGTTTTTGTAGCAATTCCAGAAAAAGATAACATTGCTCTCAGTCTTTAATTTTCTGCTCATCAACTAACACATAAATAATTTTTACCTTTCAACTGACTGTTAAAATACTCTATCAACTAGAATTTCAATAACATTTTCCTGTTTAATTTCAAGTGCTTCTTTTCTTCAACTCCATGCTTACTCATCTAGTGACACTTGAGCTGCTTTCATCTCTTTCTCTTTAGCTGACATTTCACCTGTTTTCAGCTCTTACTCTTCAGCTATCTCAAGTAAAAACCGACATCTTAGCTGCCTACAGGGCATTAACTACAATGCTTTCAGTAACAGCACTTCAACTGATTTTGGCACTTACACTCTCATGCAAAGAATTAACATTTTAATGTATGTCAATGCTGCACTTACAATTGAGCCTTTTCTAGTTCATACCATACTAATCAACATCATTCCTCCTTAAATTTTTCGGCTCCATCCTCCCACTGGATGATTGTTTATGGACTCATAGTGACTCATTTTCTCTGATTATAATAATATGTCTTGACCAAAAAGTATTCTGTTTGTGAACTTTTTTTGGTCTTTCCTTAATATTATTTGACTTCCTTCAGTCTTTGTTTATCACCAGAAGTAAGGAAATGTATTCAAAATGCTGAACAGATACTGAGGATGTAACTGCATGTAACGATTAAAATCATGTAGGCACACTCTTTCAAATGAGCCAACAGGCGTCTTCATAGGCCTACTTCTCAGTAACAAACTGGCCTATGGTAACCACACTGCAGTTACACTAGCTCCATTCTTGATTTATGTAAACGACCTTGGACACGCAGGGCCTGTGCAACCATGACCAACAGCAGAGAGACAGTAAAGTGTTGTGTACCATGGGGAGCTGTTGCTTAGTGTTGTGCCTGAATTTCATGCCGGCTCTGGGACTGTTAGGGAGAGAAAATGAACCTCCCGGCCCTCTGCAAGTGCTCCCTCGGCGCTGAAAACTCCTCCCCTGGCTGTAACCTAGCAACGGGCCTTCAAAACAGGAAACAGAGCAGGGGATTCCGTCACAGCAGCCGAGAAAAAAGGAGAACATTGATGGGAGACAGGAAGTCTGACTGTAAGAACGGGGATGGCGGTGAGGTGTGGCAGGGGGGTCACCACTGCTCTGACTGCTGAATAACAACAAAACACTCAACCTGCCTACCCTATAACAAAATGACAGCCAATTTTAAAGGTGCAAAAAGAACAATATTTACTGCCTCCTATGCAGTGACGAAAGCAGCATTATTAATGCAGAATTTTTGCATATGGATACACTATCTTGACTTCACCACTTGCCTTTTTTAAATCTCGCTGTGTCTTTTCAGGCCACTGTAACCTGCGCCAAACATATTTTAAAGTCTTAGTCATAAGTAAGTTATGTCCCTTGAAACCAGATATTTGATCATAGTTTGAGTTTAACTTGTTCTCATAGAAACTATATTTATGTTTTATTATTCGACGTCAAGAAACACTTTATAAAATCGCAGTTATGAGTACACATGTGGTGCGAGGGGTGTGTTAGCTGACTCAATAACACAAAGAAGTACAGTAATAATTTCTCAGTTTCCTTCCAATTTTGTTTTCCAAAACAAGCAGGTGATTCAGCAGTGGGAAAGCCGGCATTTTGGGCTGCTTGTTTCTCAGTTTATGAATAACTTACAACGCTGTCCAGTGTTCCATTTTGTTTTTGTTCAGACACAAATAAAGTCGGGCATTGGATTTTGAGGGTTAGAACTGTGGAAAGAAAAGCGAGTCTAGGTCTTTTCCACCTCATTGCAGCCAAACCACGTCATACCGGGCAGGGTATTTGAACAGTTTCGCAGTAGCCACATACGGGATAGCAGAAGACAAAAATGTGTGGGCTTGTCACAGTGAGACCACCCCCAACCAATGATGCTTCACCCCTATCCCAGACTTTCAATATTATGATACACCAGGCAAAACTTTGGGAAACACAGTTGGGCAAAGCTCCCGGCAGCAGCGATCACATTGAGACGACGGGACAAAAATGTGTTTGAATGTTTCCTGGAAACAAGATGAGCTACACTCTGATTAAATTAGCCAAGCGACTGTGCCACTCATTAGAAAAAGACTGCACCATAAAGGATGCTGTGTATAGTATTGCTTTGTATTTGCATTGTGTTGCCATCTCTAAGCTCTTCTGTCAGCTCATAGTGAAGGACACACAATAAACACAGTTTGACTTTAAGGAATCTGCAACCCTTTACAGTTATAATGTGACAATCCTGTCATTGCAAAAACATATGTGTATATGTAATCCATCTTCAATCTTTTTATTATATAGATGCACTTGGGGAATGTGAACAAGCAACAAAAGTGTGCCACAGTGTCTGTTCACTTGCTGCTAAATAAAAATCCTGTGGGATTAAAGTGACATCTCAGAGCCAAGTCTTTGCTATCCGTCTAAGTTGCTCAACAATTGCCCTGTGTTTCACTGCCTTAAAGCCCCAATATGTGAAAGTCAGTCTTTGTATTACAGAGCAGCAGTTGACAGTAGTGTTTTTGCTGAGTGTGTCAGTACGCTATGACATCACTGTTGCATGGGGTTACAGGTGCAACAATGCACACCAGCCTGGTATCAAACTACTCTTTAAACATGCAGCTGCTGTTCGTGGTCTGACACAACCAAGAGAGTCAGTGACAGTAGACCCAAACAGTAACATGATGAGCAGCGGCAACCAAAACAATGAGCTAAAAGTTGCTAAAACACTGCATACAGCTGAAGGGAACTGTTAAGTGAATTTTCTCTGTGGGCTCATTACGATGATTGAGCCCTTTTACATCATGGATACTTTTTTGATTTATTGTTAATATGAATAATGTGAATTAGTGCAGCTTTAAATCATAAAACTAAGGACTTGATGCTCGATTTCGACAGATTTGACAAAATAAAGACTTGAGACATTTGAGTCTCAAGTTTTGACAGTGTCAAGCAGGACTTGAATAGGCACACACTTTGAATATTTTATTTGGATTCCCGGACTCAGACTCAACTTTTGAAAGGCAGATGCCAAATGCCGTGTCATTTTAATGACAGACCTGACAGACTTGGACTTGGACTTACCCTGGAGGACAAGAGACTTGTTTTTTCAAGACATGAGATCTCACTAAGACAAACAAAACTTAAAACCAGCTCTGGTATGAAATCACATCAGCACCTTTTGTGTGACTCACAGCAGTGAAACACAGCTTCTTTTTTATATCAAAGAGGGTCTTTTCTCTCCGTCTCGTCTGTATTATCAGACCAGGATATTGGTGGTGTTTTTCATTATCTCCTCTGCCCTTCTCTCAGTTGGGGCTCTGGATCCATCTGGTCTGTAGTGGCCTGTTACCAAGGTGTCCGCTAACCAGCAACAGGCCTGGCTGGAAAAACTACGGGCCCGGCACCGCTGTGACGTAGAAGAGCCCACGAGTCAATCAGCAGCAGAGCTATTTATTAACTGCAGATGGGTGGAAGTGTTTACTGCAGTGCATGTTTCAGTTACACATAGCTATGGAGTAGCAGTCCCCCCCTTTTTGCCCCAATTAGACCTCTAACCCCCATGACAGCTTTCCATGAGGTCAAAGAAATGACTGGGGTTCTTTAAATGACTGGGGAGGCACCACGCCACGTCCCCATGATGAAACAGACAGCTAGGATTTCACAAGTGCCGTCACTCCCTCAGATACTCTGCTGGCAAGTGAGCTCTGCCAAAATGAGATCCCAATGGGTGAGGAGGGAATATTGCTTTGGATGTGGGGCATGCATGCCATGTTGTTGCACAATGGAGACAAATGTGGATTAAGAGGGGATTTCAAAAACATTTTCTCCACTGCTCGTCACTGAAATCACACAAACAGGGAAGACAAAGTTCTACTTGAAAGATAATCATGTTGTTAGGCTCTGACATTCATGGAAGTAATTTGCACTTTGATGCAGTGAGGCATATAATACATGTACCTTATCAAAATGTTTCAAATTTGATGCAAGACACTTTGCATTTTTTGCATTTTGTAAAAGAAATGTATCTGCCTCTCATATTCTTGATCTTTTGCAGGTTGCTTTCTGCAGCATTCTTCAGTGGGAGGATAATAGAAGATCTATAAGTGAGATATACAATTATAAAACAAGATGAGACAAAGTTTGATCTGTTTAAACAAGCTATGCATTGAGTGAATGTTGTTTCCCTATTGGATGTGACAGAAGACTCACATTCAAATGAAGGCATGCAGGCACTAAACATTACTTTGATGTAATGATCACATGAATATAGCAGATGCAAGAGCAGAATGTGAGATTATTGAGCCCCTCTCCAATTCAACTGAATGACAGATCTTGGATATGCAAGTTATTATCCTGATACATTCAGAGAATCAACAAAGAAAATCTAAAATGACCCAAAAAGATGAAAATTGTATTGCAGAAACATTACTTAGGACACTGAAGATAACAAGAACAACCTTTAACTTGAAAAGAACGCAAAAGTCCAGTGTTTGGTTTGTCCATTCTGAGCACCTGTAGAAATATGGCGGTGCAATATGCCAGCCTCCATGGAAGGGGACTTGCTCATTCTAAGGTGACAAACAGGATTCTCATATACAATACAATATACTTGTGAAAATTATATTCCATTCCTGCTAAGTCCAGTCCATTAGATGCCACTAATATCTACAAACTGCACCTTTGACACCCCATAACTGAGAATAACAGTTGCATGGAACACAACCACCTCTAAGGATCACACCAAACAGGGTCAGCTGATAAGATGCTGCATTGCTGTAAAGTAGCTTCCCACCTCCAAGGATAGACAGACTCTTAGAGAGCCACCATGTGACTATTGTCATCACAGAAACCACGGGCCTACTGCCAGTTGCTGAAAGGTCCAGACCTGCCAAAGATAGCAACAACCCTGCCTGCATGGGACTGAATGCGCTGAGGAGACAAGCCGAATAAGTATACACCAACCGCATAGAGCGGCTTATGGAAAACTCTATGAAGATTCTCAGTTCAGCGTGTCAAATGACTGGGTATAGGACTTGATTTTTATATAGTACTTCTATGCAAGTATGGATAATTATGTGTTTCATGCCCCGCAGACATGCAGTCTGTCAGTAGGAAGTGGAAAAGCAATTATTTGCCTTTGCAACAACTTCAAAACCCCATGAGACACTTATGTGCAAGATCTGAAGAAAGTTTTATGTTTTATGTCTTATGAAGCGGCACTTGAGCTATACGTATGTTCTGGCATGTCTGGCTCAGGTCACCTGTCCTCCTATCTGCTGCTGCTCCAGCTGCACTCTGAAAACCCAGCAGCCTTACACTGAACATCCGTCTGCTGTTACCACTTGATGAATGACTCTTACAGGGTGAAAATGACAGCAGTTTTATGTAAAATGCTCACGAGGATTAGTCTGCACATAAATCTTGATTTAGGAGATTCCATGTGCAGTTTCTTGCAGCAGCACATTGATAACTCCTTTGCACATGATGCCAAGGGTAGCAGATATTACAGACAATGTGGGTGGAAGCTGCAGATTAATGCTGTTTGTGCTCATTAAGTCAGTCATGGATCATGGGGGCATGGTTTGCCTTACAGGGTTTCTTTTAACATCTGTCACCTAACAAATCATGGTCTTTTATGCTCTGCTGTGTCATTTTTTACTCAAGTTATTCCATTGTTTATATCCAGAAGGGTGTTCACCCTGGCTCAGGTTCTACGGTATTAGCTTTTGCAGGCGAAGTAGAACAGGATGTTTTTCCAATCAATGGAGGTTTGTGTTTGACTCTCCCGTGGCGAGGCTTATTTTATTCATCTCGGAGCCTTCAGGCTTCACGTCCAGCCTCGTTAATTGGCCTCATTTGCCCCTGGAAACCCCACTTAGAGTGAGGATCTCCATTGGATCCACATTTGATGGTCAGACGTTCAGCTGCGTCAGAGTTGGGATGGGCGGTGCTGCGCCGAGGTGATCCCCGAGTTTAAAAAGCGCAGAAGTCCTCAGCGCGCTGGAGCAGTGCGTCATAGCGACCCAGCAGCCAGGATCCCCCGACACAGAGTCAGATATCTCAACACAGCAACGAAAATAGCCTTTCTGAGGGCAAACTTATGTAGCTCAAGTGATGATCTATTCAACGTTTTAATATTTTTGGTCGCATCTCGATTAGATTCTTTCACTTTGGATGCGCGTTGTTTTTTCTTTTTGGAGAAAGAAAAAGCTGTTTTTCGACTAAGCCTATTTTTTGACACTATTATTTCTCATTCGCGTTGTTTGTGTGCGGTTATTCAGCGAGAGGAGAGGATCCTGAACAACAGCTGGGGAATATATAAACTCCGCTATATGGATAAGGAATCGCTCCCCTCTGCAACTGAACTCCGAGTTTGATCTCAGACGTTGCTCCTTACCCCAACAAGAAAATGAAATCTGCTGAAGAGGGTGAGTTTGAGTTTATATTTGCTACTTAAACTTATTATCACTGCACAGTAAAGCTGTTAATGTGGCATTCATTCAACTTCTCATCAGTGTTTGACACTTCACATCCGGATGCGATCCACTGTGATGTTACATTAATTTAAGGTCTTAACTGTATCTTTACTTAACTGTCATTTGAATGTCTGTATTTAGTCAGAATCCATGCAGATTCTAACTGTATTAACGCAGGAGTATGGACAGTCGATGTGTGCCCCTCCCTGCTGGTTTGGGCAAGGTGGGCGTGGCTCATGACTAAAAGTGTTCCCAAAATAGTAAGAATTGAAGCTGTGCTAATGACTGACATGGCATTGTGGGTAACATAGTGAATGGTTTAGAGGCCAGTATTGAGCAGTCATTTGATGGCACAGTCCCTCAGGCTACCTGTTAGGACTGCAACCTCCAGCTAATTCACATCAGTCTAATTATAGGAGACAAACATTTCAGGGCTACTGTGTCACAAACCGCAAGCTGCATTAAATGTAAGCATAATTTTCTTTTATTACAAGGAGTCATATGGTGCAGCACTGATGTCATAGACTTTATGGCGGGGCCCCTAATTCTCTTAAATTTACAGCAGACAGGAGCTGTGGTGACTGCAAGCTGTCTGACTGCATCTGTCTGCCGTTTTCCTCTGTATCAATGTGCTCTACTGTGGTCACATACACCCAGCCTCATGCACAATATAACCACAACTCCCGTTCCCATGTTCCCCCTCCTCGGCCCCTGGTTGTGACCTCAGCCTTCGCCCACAGACAGGCAGAGTTTCATACGACCCAGCGGGAGATTTGGCACGAGACCTTAAGCTTCCCCCTGGTTGGGTACAGCATGCACCTTTACAGCATGCGAATAAACGAATCATGTCCCTCCTGTGTTTATTTTTGATGGCTGTTGGAACATGAAACTGGCCAACAAAAGCATCAGTGTGTGTTTTTATAATGTTACAGTTTATGGTCTGCAGCATGCGCATTAAGTGGCATACATCTGGCAGTGTGAAGTGGAAAAAAACCACCTGGTCTTGCCTTTGGTTATATTTAGACTGGAGTTATTTTTGGCTCCTTTATTCGTGTCGCCCACCTAATTTCCTTCAAACAAATTGAGCCATTCAGATATGTTTTGTGTCACTGGCCTTGCTGTGTTGTAACTTGACTATGCTTGGGGATCTCCATTTGATGAAGCATTAAGTTTTAACCTTCATACCTTCTGCATCAGGAAATAGCCAAGGCTTTATTCAGTAGGCAAGCTCTTCTTTTGCCATTATAGGCAACACTTCTGCAGCAGCTCTCATAAGACCCAACTTGGCAACTGTCTCAGCAAGGGAGCCAGTGAATGTGTGTTTGATTATCATGGTAACAAACTCAATCTGTTTGCCTTCCAGATGCATATGGCTACACGCCAAATGTCAGTCTCTCCCTCCCCCTGGGCAACCCTTGTCTTCCCTCGCAGTACCACAGCCTCCAGTCCAGCCCCACTATATCTGTCTCTGTCACCGAGCCTCAAAGTTATGACACCCAGGATGACATGAGAGCGCCCGGTTACTATTCATCTTCAAGCATCCGCCCAAACGGAGCCCCGACCCTGGAAAGCCCTCGTATTGAGATCACAGCCTACGGTCAGTTTCCTGAGGATGAGGTGGAGGAGAACAACCTTCCTGTTGCGAAACGAGTCAACTCCATAGTGACGTTGACCCTCCCCAGTGCAGATGGATATCGTGACCCCAGCTGCCTGAGTCCGGCCAGCAGTATCTCATCTCGCAGCTGCCACTCTGACGCATCCTCCTATGAATCAAGCTACTCGTACAACTACGACAACTCCCCCCAGAACTCCCCATGGCAGTCCCCCTCAGTTTCCCCCAAGGGCTCCACCCTCACCCTGCCAGGTGATGGCTGCGGCCCTGGTGGTTCCCCACGCCATTCTCCTTCCACCTCCCCGCGCACAAGTGTGACAGATGACACCTGGATAGGTCAGCGTGGTTCCAGGCCCAACTCCCCGTGCGGTGCAAAGAGGAAGTACAGCTTCAACGGCAGCGGAGCATCACACAAGCATTACCCATACTCACCCAACCATTCTCCGGGGCTGTCCCCACAGACTTCTCCTCGTCTCAGCATCACAGAGGAGAGCTGGCTGCCAAACACCAACCAGTACACCAACTCGGCCATACTGGCAGCCATCAACGCCTTGACCACAGATGGAGTGGCTGACCTTGGGGAGGGAATCCCTATGAAGGCCCGGAAAACCAGCATGGAGCACAACCCCACTGTCAGCCTGAAGCTGGAGCCTGGAGGTGAAGAGCTGAGTCCTGGTGAGCTCTGTCAAGATGAGCACCCCTCCAACCGCCTTCCCTTAAAGAAGGAGGGCTACTGTGGCGGGTTTCTGGATGTGCCACAGCATCCATACAGCTGGCCCAAGCAAAAGCAATACGTCAGGTAAAAAGGGAGTGACATTCAAACCTGAGAGAAACAGCTTTTTGTGTGTTCAAGACTTAGCGTAAAACTGCATATAAACTTTGAATTCTTTCTCTTTTTTTGGCAACAGGAAGTATGTGAGAATTTATCCATGTATACATTTAATTTACACATTGGACGCATAGTGAATGTTTAGTAAACAGAAGTAAGTTTAAGGATATTTTAAATTTTATAACAGGTTTATCACGAGGTCTGGCTTATCACAGTGTTCACATTCTGCACATTCTACCTTGATAAGTGCATCTAAAATAAGCCGTCCTCCCTCCTTGTTATGTTGACATGTTGGACGTGTTTTCACACCGACAGCCCATCCTTGCCAGCTCTCGACTGGCAGTTGCCATCCAGCTCGGGCCCATATCGCCTGCAGATTGACGTGCAGCCCAAGTCCCACCACCGGGCCCACTATGAGACAGAGGGCAGCAGGGGAGCAGTGAAGGCCCTGGCAGGAGGACACCCAGTCGTTCAGGTCTGCTATATCAGCAGTTTTTAACTTTTTGGCTAAAAGCAGTGTCTAGTTGCTACCCAATATAACAGGTTGCATATTTCTTCAAGCTGTGAGCATTTAAACCAAAAATCGGATTTTCCCTTTTTTGATTGTGTCTTAAAAATATTTTTAGAAGTTAAAAGAATCCAGTGTTTCACAACAACAAAAAAATGAATCATAAAAAATTGAAAAAAACATCATTTTCTCATTCATCATCTTGCAACTTCTTATGTTTATATTACAAGCCCCTTGTGTATCTTATGTTGGGAACCACTGAGCCAGACTATTCGGTTTCCGGTGATGATTAGACCAACACACGCTACAACCATTATCCTAATTTATTCTCCTTACCTCGTCACTCCTCGACTCAACACTTTCTCCTTCCTGGTTTTCAACTTCATGTGTTAAAACAGACTGTGGCAACATGTGTTTCATGACCTGGCTGTTATGTTATTCAAAGATGTCACATTTCTGAATGGAATACCATAGGTATGCTATTAGACAGACCAGTCCACTCAGTCAGTTCCTGTCCAGACAAGGGTGACTCAGAATTTTCCATTGCGTTGTCGAGTGCAACACAGACAGTTACAAAGTGATGTAGCATGGCCGGTAAGAGCTTAGTCATGAGCTTTAACCACAGTAGCAGTGGTGGTCGGGACTAAAGAAAAAAATGTGGACCACTGCAGATATGTTTTGGTTATAAACCCATCTGGTCCCCCAACCATTACTGCACACAGCTGACCTCAGTCTCTGAATAAATAAAGGGGTCTGCAGCAATGAGTTTGGCAAAGTGAGTGGTAAGCCAGGCTGTCAGTTTAATTAATACCTTTTGACATCTTATTAATACATTACAATGGGCCTACAAGTTTACCAGATGTTCGTCACATATGGGGCAAAGTTTTTCTGTGTTTGCCTTTTGGTTTTAATAATAGGGTTTTTTTTTATAATGTGCAGTTTTTCTCTAAGCAGCTAAAAAGCAGCACGCTCCTCATGTCCGTGGGTTTGAATTGTAAAAGGCTAACATTGCTAAACAGTTATTTAAGACCAAACATAAGCTGTTTTCCTATTCCACATTACATATTTACTCTAAGCAGGCTTTAAATATATAGTGAGCCAAAGAAGTGTCAAAATAAATAAGTATCCTCTATGGAGCCTGACTGATACCAGATTTTTGAGTCCAATTTCTCTTACAATGATTTAAGAATTAAAGCTCAAATCAGTATTTTTTATAATAATAGATCAAATGCTTAAGTTTGTTCAGTTTTTTGTGGAGTTCTGACTCCAAGTGGTCAGAAAACAAATGTGATGACGATAAATTCACCATTTTTTACACACACAACATGAGTTCACTTTTTTAAAATTAAAAAACCTTCAACACTGAATATTTGTAATGAGCAGGACATTTTACAGTTGACAAATAAACGTATCAGTGCTCTCCGGTAGACAAACTCTGTAACATGCCTTTGCTATTTCCGCTGGAAATGTTATAATTGTGACCTCCAGTTCTTTACACCTTGTCATCTTGCTACTGTGTTGAAATGAACTCCAGGGTGTGTCAGTACACCACTGACATCACTGTTGGGTGTGGTCTGAGGTGGAAGTGGGAAATGGTACTTCAAAATGACAGTGCTGTCCTGTAAGTTATAAACCACTGCTATACACCAATATCATATACCTGTGATAATAGAAATGACTGAGAATATAGACCTGGCTGATGTATTGTAGTCAAAGAAGTAAGCACAATGGTAAATCTGTGTGATTTTTGAAATTTAGTTTGAGTAATAGTGTGACAGCTCCAGAAACAGCTTAGAAATGATTAAATGTGTCTGTTCATGGAGATAATTGGCAGTGGTGATGTAGTTTGATTGACACTCCTCAGTGCATCATTACATAGTAGTAGAAAATTAATTAATTACACTGCATAAACAGCATACTGTGATAATTAGTAGATGACAATTAAAAGATACATGCAATTGGGACACCGCTGCAGCCAACTTTCTTTCCCACCATGACAAGCTATCGTGTAGAAAAGGTTAAATTTAATAGCATTTGGATGGAAGTTCTCCGCATGTGCTTTTTGTTGATCAGACATCAGCGGAAAAAGGAAACAGAAGTATTTTGTGGAATAAGAAATTTGGAAACCAAAACATGAACCATCCAACGTGTCGCAACATTAGCAACACATCCGTGCAGGACATGTGTATTTGTCCATGCGAAGGTGCTAATGATTTAATGACAGGGGTCTGAGTTCAAGCCCAGCTGAAATAGAGAGTGTGTTCTCTTTAAACCTAAACCCAAACCTCCCCCTACTTTTCCGCCAGCTACCACCCCAACCACACAGACTTCCCTTTGTTTAGGAAAGTTCCCGTGTGTACGACTGACATCATCGTGCGCTGCGTCCTGCGGAGGCGGCAGCAGCTAAACCACACACGTTTCTGGCAGTCTCTGATGGAGATGTTGGAGGGAGCCTCAGACAAGGCAGCCCCATCTCTGTGACTTCCTGATTACATGGTACACACAGCGCTGCAACCTCTGCTGCGGACGCTGGCTGACGAAGCCTCTCTGGCTTGTCCCGTCGCTCCTCTGACTCAAACCCTGCCCAGACTTTACAGAGTTTATTCTGGAAGGGCCTGTTCTGTGTGGTTCCTTTTTCTCCACCTCCAACATCCAGCACAGCTACGTCGGCTGTTTTCTGTTCTTTTTCAGTGCCATCGCTGCTGCTGCTGCCTGCCTCAACCACACCCGCCCTTACGCCAGCACAGACTGAAGTATGCCCCTCTGAAGTGCTGTGTGCAGTCCTCACCGCAGTTAATGCTCAGGGTTTCATACTGCACTTTGGTGGAGTGGAAATACCCCCTATTCAAGTCTGTGAGGTCTCCGTTTTTCTTTGTCTGAAGTCATAAGCTTCCCGTTGCTTAAAAGACACATCAAACCAGCTGTTTTGAAGTGCATTTTTGTAGATCTGAACATTATTATTTTGGAGTCATGTGTCTTTTGCGGATTCTTGGCTTTCAAGCCTTGTCATCAAATTTAGATTTCTGAAGAACGTGTAATTAACAAATATCACGTGAAGCAAACAATGTGATGGGATGAACTGTGGGTCAAACTAGGCCATCGGTCTCTTTACAAATCTGAAATCCAGGATGGCATATGTGTGTGTTTTTGCGTGTGTGTGATCATACTTTTTAGAGGTGGGAGGGCCCGTGATAGGAACGGAGAGGGAGCCCCCAGTCACCCTCACCCCTTTCTCACTCCTCTTTGGTGCCTTGAGCAGCCGGAGTCTCGGAATTCCTCTTGTTGGTGATAATATGAACTAGGGAGGGGCGTCTGTATTGCCAATGTCAAACTGCATGCGAGGGGGAGCGCTGGATTTACATGTAGTGGTATCAGAGTGATTTAATTGTATCAATAAATTATAACTGCTTCATAAAAACACAGGATTCAGATCACTTAAAGGGTGAAAAATGGAAGAGAGTACATTTGCTACTTAGATCATGTTATACTTTAAAATGATGAATGAAAATGCCGACACGAGCGGTAAATGTTTCTACGATTGCATGCTTTGTGAAGTTTTGGAAGCAAAGCAACAGCTGAAAGCATTCAGATGAGATGGAGTATTTCTATTTCCCTAGACTATGTTTCTGATAATAATTCAAAGCAAATAATCCGTAATCTGTTAGTAATTACATTTTGAAAGGAGCCACCTAACCTTGCAAGCGGGCTACCTCACTTCATCACACTCCTTCCTGCTGCCTAAATAAACAGCATTGCTAGGCAGCAACCCATTTCCTTACACAAATATACACGGCTTTTGCAGGCTCTTAACCCTGACAGGGATCCTCCTCCAAATCACATGTTGTGCCTCCCCGGTCTGAGCATTTTACTCTCGATGTGGGTACTCCTCGCCTCGAGTGCTCCTCTTATGTAAGTGAAAACTGTGGTCTTCGTTTCAACATTTCCTCACCAATCGTTTCAGCTGACACTCTTACCCACAGTGGCGTATAATTAGTTGGGGTTCAGTGTCTGCCTCTATAACCTTTTGACAGAGTCTGTGGATGCTGATGTGCACATATTTTTCATTTAAAGACATTAAATTTGTCTCCCAATGTTGGTTTTGACTCATAAGGTCTCATTATTACACTTACATTTTTTTTCTAATTTCATCTTTTATGGCTCAAGATCAGAAGTCTGCTCTTTGTGAAGTTACGCAACCAATTGTATTTTAGTTAAAAGTTATTACTGAATATATTTGAATAACTCTCCATGCAGAAAACAGTCATAACACTGGACCTGGCTGTCCAACAATATCAGCTTCTAATTCAGTGTGAGCAGTTCAAGTGCAGCAACTGCCTGTTTTTAATGGAAAGGACGGAAAGATTTTTTAACTGAAGAGGAACAAATGGCTGAAAAGAGGCAGAATTTTGGAAAATGTAATAACTTGAAATTTTAATTGGGTTTTTTTTCCCCCAATATATCATTAATGTATCATTCCGTATGGTGGAATGTGGTGAAATGCAAAAACCACCTCTATTTACATTCACATTGCATGGTTGATTGATGAAATTTTCAGTGTAAACCAACATTAACGGGGTGAAACAGACTCACATATGCAACACAGACACACCGCTCCACCGTCTTCGCTGTCGTTTGGTTAGGAGGAAGGTTATACGTTGCAGCCTTAACATCTTAAATAACATTATAAATATATATATATGTAACACTATAATATAAATAAGTAAATATGAACAATTTGTCCATACACTACTTTCAATCACATTAAATTAATAAGTACATTCCACTTATTTCTTCTTATACCCTTTGTGGTTCACTCAGTTGTTTTGACTTCTAAATGCTAAGTATTCTGCTCTAATTTCTCACCTGTCACACTGTATGGATAACATACATAACTTTCAGACCGTGTGTCAGTAGTAGCCGCTGTTCTCAGATTTCAGCCTGTGGGTTTGGGCTCCATGCCTGCACTCTGCTGTCTGGGTGGTTGAGGTCATCCTGGCAGGAGGCCTCCTGTCAAGTAACACCTATGGAGGTCTGGGAGTACTTTAGAAGCTCTGGGATCAGCCCGCCAACAACAGCAAGCAATACTTCTGTACAGTCTCCAACTCAATCGTGCCATTCGGGATCATTTTACTGATAAAGATCAGAGCAGGGTCACTACTGAGAGTTTTCTTTGACCCTGATTGACCGCGGCTTGGTGGGGCTGACAGGACCTTGACTTTGCTGAAACACTGGCTCAGTCTTGTCACAAGACAAGCAGCGCTCACAAATCACAATGCTGCTCACTGTAGGTGGGTGGTTTTATTGCCCTCTGGCAGCGGCTGCCCCTGAGATTCAGCTACTGTAGGATCAACATCTTGGAAGGCCTGATATGAACTGATGGAGGAAGTGTACATAGGCCACTGGTAGTAAATTAATGAAGATGAAATGTTAACAAAATCCTCAATAGGCACTTTGTTTGAAAACCATTGCATTGATGGCCTGACCTCTGAAAGACCTTGGTTTGTTTTTTTCGACCGCATGCAAGTGGGTGCATTGTTTATTTTTTATAGAAGACATGACTTAACCACAACTGCATCTTTTCTTTCTCCGCCTCTTAGCTGCATGGTTACATGGAGAGCGAGCCTCTGACCCTGCAGCTGTTCATTGGCACAGCTGACGACAGGCTCCTGAGGCCTCACGCCTTCTACCAGGTTCACCGCATCACCGGGAAGACGGTGTCCACCCCGAGCCACGAGGCCTTGCACAATAACACCAAAGTGCTGGAGATCCCGCTTTTGCCGGAGAACAACATGCGGGCCATGTGAGTTATATCAGGGACTCTACTTACCCAGTCAGATATGAGTTGGTGAATTGTAATTGTTAAAAGATAGATACATCTTGTTTAAGTGTTTTTGGTTTGGTCTGGTTTAAATGAGCTAGCTAATGAAAAGACAATTCCACATCAAGTCTGGAATGACTCAAGACTTGGATTTGCCCCAAACGACTTATAAATAACCCCAGATGTCTTGGTTAAAACTGGCAAGAATCTGGTTGAAAGGTCAGTTATGTGCAAGCAAGTCTTGTCTCGTGTCATTGAAGCTATGTACAGGTCAAGTCTCAAGTCCACAAAGGCAAATCCAAGTTAAAGACAAACTTTGCTGCTCCTCTGCTCTCTGTCTGTGTGTCTATTTGAGTGAGGTTGGGGCTCAGCTACACACTCATACACACTCGTGTGTGCTTCAGCTGCATTCACACAAAATCTGGCAATGTGGCACCTTCCAGCAGGGTTGTGCAGAGATGGGGGCATGTTTATTTGTGTTTTAGAATGTATTACCATGAAAAAAATCAGAAAATAATATGTGTTTATTTGAATCACAGCTCTGCTCTTGCTACTGCCACTCGCTCTCTCTTCGTTCACTTTCTAGCTGGCTCGTCCACCACTGCTCTCTCCCACTCTCTGTCGCTCTGCTCTCAGCTTATTCTCGTGCAGTTAAGCCGCAGAGGTGGAGCCATCTTTGAATGCTGTATTTACAAACACTAACCAACAAATCCTGTATAGTGTACCTTTAAGTCTCATGTAATTTGAGTCCATATTAATGTTTCAAGTTATTTTAGGCAAATCCATGTGATGTTTTTTAGTTATTTGAGACAAGTTGGTGAAGGCAAGGGAAATCTCAAGTCATTAAAGACAAGTACAAGTCAAGTTGCAAGTCTTCGAAAGCAAGTCCATATCGAGTCTTGAGTCGGTTGAGATTTAAGGGGAAGTTCAAGTCAAGCCACAAGTCTTCATAAGTAAACTGCAGTCCAGGTGCAAGTCTTGAATGAGAATGTTGACCATTTCAACGGAGTTGCTCTACCAGTTTTCCACCTGGCTAAATTTTGCTCCTCTTGGGCCTTTAAAGGCATGTTAGATTACAGTTTTTCTAAAAAAAGTTGACACTATGGACATAAGAGCATGGTATCTCATATTTGCGTGCCCATGAGCGTGCATGCCTTCTTGTGAGTGTTTGGGTTTTGAACGTGATGCCCTCTGTACACAGACGAATGGCTTTCCCATTTTTATAAGCCTCAGTGATCAGATTACTGGGGAAACTCAAAGCTGCTAACAGGGACGTTGGGTTTGTGTCTGAGCTGCAGGCAGTAGCAGGCTGCTAGCATCAGCACTTTCTTTGCCTTTTAATGGATGTAACACATAAGCTCCCCTTATACAACGACTTCACCTCAGGATATGGCTTCTCTTTTCTCACGGAGGGCACGCCTCAGAGTACTTACAGTATAGGCCAGGGATTTGTGCGAGATTTATTAGTTTTGACACATAGTCCAGTGTGACTTACTATGCTGTTGATGTTTTATTATGTGGTATAGAATACAAGCTTTATTTTAATTCTGAAATGTTTTTTCTTGATGATTTAGGAGCATGCGTCTTAAATTAAATCATTAATCAACCTCAGTCTAGATTTTTCAAGCTGATATGAAGCCACAAATATTGTTGGTCAACTTAGTATAACCCTAATTAACTCTTCATAAATTAAATTAGTATACTGGAGGGCCTCTGGTATCATAATGTCCTTCTCAAAGTTTTTCTCAGGCACTGAACGGACACCTCAGTATGTGGTTTTGCACTCATTCTGTCTGTGTAGGCGGAGAGCCGAACAGCTGGGCTCCTTAGCATCAACACCTGATTACTTCGCCAGTGAAGCAGACCCTGGTGTCTGGCAAGAAGAATGTCAGGGAGTGTTCGAATGTGTGTAAAAGTTGACATTAACTAGGCTTTGAGGAATGCGGCATCAAGTAGCACGGCGATGGAAAAGCCAGAAACCGTTTGGAAAGGCTCTAGGTATTTAAGTATGAAAAAGTTAGTTGAGTTGCAGTGCAGACAGAGAGTGGTGGGGAGGAGGAGGAGGGGGCCTTTTATTAAGTGTCTGATGATGGCGACTTAAACACTGTATAAAAAAATGATTATTACAGCCAAGTCCTGGCTGTGAGATTTGTGGACAGAGATGATATTTTGGGACGATCTCTTGTGGATTATATGAAAGATATTCATTATGTAATAAACGTTCCCAGACATTTGTGTCTATAGAGTTTTGACTTATACCCAAGAGTAGATGCATTGAAGTGTAAAAGCTGTATCAGGGGTAGGGGTGTTAATCTTCTGTTGAAATGACTGCAGCCTCCTTCAGGACTGTTTGAGAGAGTCCAGATTAAAATACCTTATAAATCACAGTCTGATTAACTGAGAAAGTGTAATATATGTCAAAAATGCACGTGCTGATTTGCCTTGTGGATAAACTCCAACTTGACCTCTTCACTTTGTGTCTTCACAAACGCAGAATCGACTGTGCAGGGATCTTGAAGCTGCGTAATTCGGATATAGAGCTGCGAAAGGGGGAGACCGACATCGGACGTAAGAACACACGTGTGCGGATGGTTTTCAGAGTTCACATCAACCAGGCCACCGGGAGAACAGTGTCATTGCAGGCTGCATCAAACCCCATTGAGTGCTGTGAGTATATCTTTGATTTTCCTTTTGTAGTAGTGAATAATCAATTTACTGGCTTCCAAAAATGGGATTGAGACCCTTCTACAGGTTTGGGAGATTAATTTTAGGGGTTGCAACTACGAAATAGAAAAAACATCTGCTGCATTGTAAAACACTGGATAGCTTTACCATTTCTGATCTCTAATAATAACTCAAAACTAACAAATCTCAGATTAGAAGGGAAAAAATTAAGCTGTGATAAAACTATTTATAATTCATGGCCATATGGCACATGTGACCAGGGGACGAGATCACAAGACAGAAAAGTTGGGAGGGATTGGATTAATCAATTAGTCAGTAGCCAAAAACTTTGACAATTGATTAATCCTTCAAGTTATTTATCAAATCCCAGTTCACTGATTCCAGCTTCTCAAATATGAGGATTTGCTGCTTTTCTTTATTTCATTGCTGTAAATTAAATAGTGTTTGGTTTTGGACTGTTTAACAACTAATCTGATATGACAAATTATTCACAAAAAAAAGCATTAGGCTAATGAATAAAATAAAAATAATTTGATGTAGCCCTTTAACTAGATACACTGTAGAACCAGAACTGCATGCAAGCTGCATTTGACTTTGCCAGGATTTGTCTGTGTAAAGGCTATTTGGGCTTTTGCTCGATAAACTTCATTGACTTTCTGCAGCGCACTGGAGTTGACCTTTCACTGGATCGGGATAAACTCAGGCAGATCAACCACTTCATGTGGTTCTGGCAGTGAGAGCTGCCATTGAGATTAAGTCTTATGAGGTAAATGAAAGACAGTAGTTAAACCATGATCTCAGCCCCTTGAAATAGACCATTGTTAGTTTCTGAACGACTGCCACAAAGCAATTGTTTCTGACCAAAATTCACTTTGTGAGTGAGGCAGAACAACAGACAGTGGGAGAGAAACAGAGAGATGTGAGGAAGAGTGATGGTTTCCAAAGAAGACCAGGAATTAGAGTTTTATCAAAATCAGAAAGCAGAAGCATCAAATTACAAAAAGAGGATCCTCGCCTGACAAAAGATATTGATGTTTTATTGAACTTATATTTATTTATCCTAGTTGATTGCAAAGAAATTATAGATGCCTTTCAAAAGGGCGGCCTGGCTAAGACATGAGCATTATATTTAGAGAGGAAAGGTTTGCAAATATTTCATAGCAAGGAACAGATCATTTTGGAAAAAAACTAAAAGTGAGCGAGGAATGAGCAGAGCAAGCCAGAACGTAAGAGAGTGAAGTAAGACAGTCACAGAGTTGAAAGACACTCTTAAACCAAATATTTGGGAGAAAACATCCTCTATAGTTGAGGAAAACACAAATAAACATATGAAGCCTCTCCCTGCTTACTGGCAAAGAGGTATTTTAATTTTAAGATGAAGAGGTTGAGGTTTACAGTTTTACAGAGAGGTCTCTGAAAGCTGTCTAGGTAGTGATTCAGCCTCGGTCTGGATGCTCAGGTCTGCATGGGGAGTGGGTGTGTATTAGCTGAGCGATGAGGCCGGTTTCTGTTTTCCCTCCTACAGCCCAGAGATCGGCCCAGGAGCTACCGCTGGTGGATAAGCAGAGCTTGGAGACGTGTCCCGCCCCTGGAGGGGAGAGGATGCTCCTCGACGGACACAACTTCCAGCATGACTCCAAGGTGGTGTTCGTGGAAAAGGCTCAAGGTAAAAGAGGAGGAGTTTTTGGAGTCAGTGCTTCATCGTCTCAGTGCAGCTGTGTGTATGTGTGTGTGTCTGTGTGTGTGTCTGCCTCTCTCCGTTGTTGGAGAAACCCCAGGACTACTCCCTCCCTCCCTCCCTCCCTCCTCTCTCCTCTCCCCTCTCCCCCCGCCGTCAAAATATCCTCCATCCTGCCAGAGTGCCACATGTGGTGCACATTAATGCGCCGTATTTTTAACCCACCAGATTTACATTTGCAGAAGTTTCCATTGCCTGTTCTGCAGAGGAATGGGTCACAAATGCAGAATGTATTGTGTGTTTGTGGGTGGTTGTGCACGTGGTGTGTGTACGTGCACGTGTGCCATGCATCAGTATTTATTTCTCTTTTTTCTTACTTTAAGCCGTTTTGGTTTGGAGGGAGAGGGGACTGCTCCCAGATGTTGATACAACGAGGTTTACAAACAGCAATTTCCTTGATTAGCTTTAGCAAAGCAACGTGAGGTACGGTTTGGGCCAAGGCTGAGCAATGTAAACACGTGTGATCCTATCAGCCTAGTGACTCATTCAGAAAAGAGGGAAGCCTTTTCATTGTTCCACCTGTGAAAGGAAGAATCCAAGGCTCCGTCTGGCAATCCAGCAGCCCCCTCCAGCACTATACAATGAAATAGTAAGATTGTTTATCAAAACAAGAAGTGATTGTATGAGTGCAGGCCTTGTTCCACTCTTTCTGACCCCTTTGATTAATGCTGATCTCTTCCTGAGAGGAGGCCAGATTAGAGTTTCTCATGTACCGTTTTTCAGAGGTTGATTTAATGTCACTGGCTGGCTTCAACCTCAGTTGACAGAAACAAAGAGCCACCTTTTAGAGCATGAGTTAGCAAACTAGTGAAGGCAGACCTCCAGTCATGACGTATCTTCTTATCTTAACTAGAAGCCCTTATAGCCTACTCATTAGATGAGCCAACAAGCTAATGTTGGTTATTCTGAATACTTTAGTTACGGTTTCATTACTTTGACTCAATGAGAGTGCATTTTCACTTTACATTCTTTCTTAAAATGTAAATCTGTTTTATGAAGCATTACAAGTAACTCTAGATCATGCATGAAGCAGAATATAATTAAAATACATTGTTTTACTGTTTTCTGGTTATATCACTACAGTATATGTAAGCAGAGTAAAGTCAGTCCAGAAATCAGTACAGAGGATAAAAGGACATTTAATTGTTCAACACAGAATTACCATCCTTTAATGAATAATGTCTAATATATCAATAAATATCAGGAAAGGGAAACATAAAGTAAATCTTGACAGTCCTCAGGTCAAAGGTTAAAAAAAAGAACCTTGTAATAATAATGTCAATCCTATAAAAATATTTTTTTAATCAGATATAATTTTATGTGATGTGGTTAAAAGTTAAGTTAGTGGACTTGCAGGGTTTTTTTGGTTTGGTTTTTTTGGTCAAACTTGTAGTGCAATAATTGCAGTTCTTGAGCTCCGCCCCCAGAGGTCAAACCCAACCAATAAGATTATTTCTGCCTCAAAAGTAGTCCTGCTGCCCAAAATATTTGAGTAAAATTCCAATCTGAAAGACAAAGCATTGGACTGAATGTTGTGCTGACAAAATAATTATAAAACCATCCACCTTCACTAAACGCACTCGTTGGATTAGTTGCTCCTTTGCTTCTGTTTGGAATCTGAATATGACTGTCTTTAGGGCCATGTGCAGCCTCTGGGCTGGTGTTGATGGGTGTGCTCCCTTGTTTTTGATGAGGGTTTCCCCGCGTCTGGCACCAGCATCAGATTCCTGGGCAATCCTACCATGGAAACACTCTTAAGCCAGGCTTCCACAACACTGCCCCCCCACCCCTTCTCCACTTCCCTCCATCCTTCCACCTCTCTATCTAAACTGCCTCTGTGCCATCAGCTCTCAGTTCATTAACACGGTGAGCTGCGGGCTCCCCACGGATCATACTGGGTCTTCTTTACAGCTGCTCTCTGCATAAATAGATACAGTAGACAATTACTAACCTCAGTAATCTCTAGGGTGCAATGGTGTCAGTGGTATAATAAGATACAGTATAATAAGGCAAAGATGCTAAATATGTAATATGCATTTTGGTCATATTTTAAAAGCATGCAACACATCTCTGCTTGTACATGTATAATTAGAAATTTTAACTTTTAATAATGCTTTTATTGTTATTTTGCTCATGCCAAAGCAGAGCTCTGAGAAACAGTTTAACGATCAAACTCATAAATCTAGAGCGGTGGATTTTGTTGCCATGAAGAATTTAAGCATTTAATTTTACCGATGGACAATTTTCCTGCAAATTTTCCAATAAAGCACTCTCACAAAATAACATTCACAAAGCTGCGGTAATGCAACATGTGGGCATCAACAGATGCAAACGCTCAGAGTTGTGTGTATGTATGTATCCTGTCCAAGCATGTGTGTTTGTGTTTCTTTGTGCGTGTGTGTGTGTGTGTGTGTGTGTGTGTGTGTGCGCGCGCGCGTCAGAGTTTCCCTTTGCAATTATACATAGGCAGGTTGGGTCACTCTGCTTTAGAGGCTGCCAGCAAACCAAATTTTCATTTGTTTTGGTTTCTGTTTTAGTGTCCGGTGGTCTGATGTTTCCACTCTGCTGGCAAATGAAATTCTGGGGAAATACTGGTGTGTGTGTGTGTGTGTGTGTGTGTGTGTGTGTGTGTGTGTGTGTGTGTGTGTGTGTGTGTGTGTATTTGAGAGAAAGAAAAAGAGCTTTTTTTGTGCTTTTGTTTTCATGTACGGTCACATATTCATATTTTGAGTGTGTTGTTGTTGCTACCCGTGACTCATGCAAAAGGAAATCCCTGTTTCCTCCATGGAGACGCACTCTGTGTCACCTGCTCCTCCGCACAACATCTGAAAACAGTAACTGCATGTCAAGCCTTGCTCTATCACACCCGCCTGCCCCTCTCTTGTCTCCTGCCTCAATGCCGCCTCAGTAGAAATAACCAAGATAACATCAGTTCAGTTGTCACTCCTGGTTGCAGCCAATCAGTCATAAGAGATTGCTGTATGGCCTCGGCGCTGCAGACATCAGCCTGTAATCTAAACCCAACTCAATCTCACCTTGCTTTCATTTGCCCTGGCCTGCCCTAAGATGCTCTCTCTGATAAGTCACAGTCACTCCTTTTGGGAAATTAAGGCCCTCCTGTCCTTTATTCCACTCTGTTTTTTGTGGTTTAGTGTTCTGGGTTCTGCTGAAAGACTCCTCAGATCTAATGTATTGTCTGTAAGTAAGTAAAGGCTGAAGGTGCCAAGCAAACAGAAATAAAAGCCAATTAGGTGCAAAGATTGAACACAGGGTGGAAAAAACAACATTCACCTGCAAGTAGGTAACATTTTAAATTTAAAACCTTCCATGAAGTTAATGAAGAAGAGAACAATGTTGTGACTAATATAATATAATGTAATATAAAATGGATATGGAGGAGATGTGATAGGATTATAAAAACCTGAATCAAATAAAACGATTAGAAATGAAACTTTCACTACAACTGTAAACAAAATTAGATTAGAAACAGAACTGTAACAAAATAATCAAAGCTTCAAGGTCTACTTACTGGCTTTTGTCAACATTTAACCACACCTCATGGTCTCCATTCAAAATTGTGGATTTGTGCATTTATCCCACGGCCACTTGGCAGAAAGCAAACTGTGTGAAAGTTATGAATCAGTTGATATTGTATCACATTTTGGGGGTCTTTGAGGTACTATCCTTCCTCTGCAATTCAGTACAGAAAGAAAAAAAAAAAGAATTTTATACTAAAAAGTTGGATGATCTTTGAGTACAGTGACCAAAAACTGTTTAATATACCCATGAGCGTGAACCCCACACACATATCCAAAAATACAAACAATGTTAAAGCAACTTTAAATACACAAGGTTTAATAGCAATGGTAGTTCTTTAGCTGGCCAATATCAACATTAAAGAATATATATGCAACATCAGAAAGGCACAAGACATATACACAAGATAACCGTTTCTTGTACTGTGGTTGTTCACAAGTCTAATAGTTTCTAGAAGGAAAAAAAGTTATTTAAATCTATTTGTTTTACATGTAAGCAATCTAAAATCCTGATGGCATCACGTTAAAGTAACTAACGTGAACATGCATGAGGTTGTGGATAATCTTGTGTGTTGGCGAGTTAGAGTCTACTATGTTTCTAGGCAGAAGACATCATTTAAAAACATTAATTGTCATTGTGTCACAAATAGACACAGGATCTGTCAAGTAACAGCTCAAACTAGTATCCTTCAAGTTGTGCTGACTTTTATCTACTTTCTTATAGTTAACTTTCTTTTTTTTTTTTAACTTTCTTCAGTATTTTTTAATACACTAGGGTTTTCTGCTCAGTATTTCCCCACTATGATTGATAATAGGTTAATCTGAATGAGAGATCCTGAAGGAAATCCTTGCAGAGGAGAACCCCCCTAATGAAAAGAGCACTTTCACATCTGGCTTGGTGCGCTGGACAGCTGCCTGCTGCCTGCTGTCTGCTGTCTGCTGCAGCCAGTCTCCCTACAAATAACTCAGTTTCTATGTGTCCAATCAAACGTTTTGTCACTTCAGCTATGAGGTAGCTGTCTGTGTGGACCTGTCCATCTTTGCAGGCAGCTAACCTGACTGAGCTTTCCATGTCTGACTGGAACACCCCAACAATTTTGTCTAATTGTTCTTGGCTACACCAGTGAGAGGACCTGAAAATTGAACTGTGAGAGGATTATCACCCTGCAAAGCTGCCAGATGGTGTCTGGAATTACCTGAATAAAATTACAGATAACCATCCTCCTTTAAGCCCACGACAGCTGTGAACAAAACAACAGTAATGTAACAGCAGAGAGAATGAAGCTGTATTTAACATGCAACACTGTGGTAGCTCCATTAGCTGTGCTAGCTTTGAGCGGTGGTTTGTTTGGAGGGAGGGGTGCTTTTCTTTGGTGGTGCACATGGTCAGCGGGCTTTGGTTTCATTGCATTCATAGAACAATGACTTCCACTTGAAGCCGTTCAGCGGTTTGGCTGCCTCCGACACTCTTGAGAACAATGGCTGTTTTCATAAACAAATCAATTACAGCCACATAAACAGCGGAGATTGTTTTCAAAAAATTACAGTGTATGATTCATAAAAATTGCAGACCAGTTTGAGAAACACCAGAAATTGATATTTTGATGAAAGCGCTGCCCTGCGTCCAGATGACGTTGTGCAGTGACAGGCGCCACTGTAGCTGTAATTAGCGCATTGCTGTGTTGAAGAGTGGATGTCAGTATCTTCTCCTCGCCTCTTGCCATTTTCTCAGCTCGCCTCAGTCGCCACACCACAGCAGCTTGCATGCAACTTCCAGAATCCACGTGTTTTCAGGGCAGTAGGAAGGAAGAAGTTTCAGTCATCAGAGAGAGGACAAGGGATCTCTTTCAGCATGCCACATGGGCCTGGGTAGAGCATGTGTTTATATTTACTGTACGTTATGAGGGCTTGGGCACACGCCACCCCGCTGTTTCACTCTGGGCACCAAAGCTACTCCACCCAGCCCCAATTAAGGAGCACAAGGAGCTGTTTGATTCCCTTTATAAACCCAACATGACAAATAACTGTATTGTTTATTGTTTGATCCCCCTCGGCTGCCATGACTCTGTACAGCACACCGCCGCTGTGTCATTGACTGCACTGTGTTATGTCTGTTCTGAGAAAGTAATGATTTGTATAGACCATTGCTAACGAAATGTGAATTGTAAGACTTCTGCGAGTCTGGGACGCAGCCAAAGCAGGCGAATGGAGCTTGGGCGTTGTGAGAGTTGGAGAAGGGTACTGGGTTTATATGGTCAGGGTGGTTTTGGGGGAGAGGTTTTAGGCTGAGTTGTTTAACTTAGATAATATTGGATATTATCCAGCACAGTGGGCCAGGGACTTAGAAACCATATTGTGCTCGCTGAAATTTGGTAGGAGGGAAGCTGGAGAGTAACTGCTGCTGAAGTTTTTCATTGGATCAGTGCAGGCGTTGTGCAGATGTTGCCCTATAACTCTGGAACATTCTGTGGTTATCAATTATCCGGTATACTCTTTTCAAACAAAGGCATCCCACGCATTCAGCTTCTCAAGGTTCCTTTTTTTAAGTTTCCTGGCAATAGGTGACTGGGCACAGAAAACAAATTGTTCAGTTTCATTCTTCTATCTCTTTATTGATGTGAAAATGATGCGTGTGAGTCAGAAAGAGAGTAAAGAGAAGACATAGAGGAAGATCTGAAAAACATGTTTACCTCCTGTGGATCGACATCGTCCTCGAAAGCTTCCCATCTGGAGAAGTTCCCCAAGCGATGAGAGAGGCAGAGAGAGATGGACAGGGAGAGAGAAATCGATTCAACTTTTATTTGTATAACATATTCTTAAAGTCAGACCCCTGGAGGAAGAAATAATCTCATTGGCTGCAGTTAGAATTCACTGAATCAAAGTTTTCTGACTGACTCACTTTTGCTGACTGCAGTTTAACTCTATGACTTGATGTCTTAGGAATCAAAAAATGAAGACAAATGTAGCAAAAAAAGCTTTCTCTGGTATATTGTAACATGTTAATGTACCTTAAAACACCACTGGAGGTACCGTGCCCTTTATTTGGAGACATCCTTGCAGCAGTTATTCTGCCAAGGATCCTGTCCAACTTCCCGCATGACAACTGTTTTCCTTTTCATTTCTTTTGTTTACATGGAGCAACAATAGTTTGCATGTTTTTATTCACAGTACCACACACTGGTGTGAGTGTGTGCATGCATGCCAGTCATATTACAGGATGATGCCCAGATAAGGCAGTGCTTCTGTTTTAGCTAGCTTTAACTTTGTTATCTGTGTGTATGTAATTTTTGGGTGATTTCTTCTGAGTTAAGGTGTTAGAACTGTTTGTAAGGCTAGGCTTGTCTGCGACTCAGTGCTGCTCTCAGATTTACGTCACTTTGGATAAAAACGTCTGCTGACTGAAATTGTAAACTGTAATTCTAAGTTTTCCCATTTCCAGTTGCACTGCATCTTTATTTTAACATAAAAGTCCTATTATTTGCACAACTGTAAACCCATCCTATCTAACATGGTGCGTTACATTACTGCACGTCTATATTTACTATTACTTGCATATTTGCACAATGCATGTACTGTTTACACTGTGAACTTTAGCATTTTATTCATGATTACTTGACTTGAGGTACTTGCAGTCTCTCGTAACTGGAATATTTTGATTGTTATTGAGGCAAATTCTTGGTATGTGCAGTCATTTACTACACTTTCATTTATGCTTTTATATTGACTTTCATATAAAACATTGGTTGAAAAGTGGCAGAGGTTATTTTCGTTAAAATCTAGCATATAACGAATGATAGTCTGAGGCACAGTGAAACATTTAAATGGTAACAGGGCAGGGATATCATATTAAAAAGCCTCCTGGTGCTATTTGAAATCATCGAGAGAGAGGTCTGGAGAAAATCTTGTCAGAAAATTTGGATACTTGGACCGTAACTGTGTCCCAGTTCCATGCTACATACTAATTCTCAGCAGGTGCACTGGAAAAGTGACAAAATTAAGTGCACTCCAAAAAGTCTTTATGCAACCTCTTGATTTTAGTGATTTTGAAAACATGCTTCAGAGTCAACAGTTCAGCGTTCACTTGATCAATGCGTTATTATTGGTTTTTGGTATACTGACAGTGGTGTCTTCAGAGCTCTCACAAGTTTGATGAGACAGAAATCTGGCTCCAAAACTGTTTTTTTGGTTGTTCCTTTTATTTGTTGGCTTGTGTGTTTTTCTCCCTTTCAAGTAGAGAGGCCCCTGTCTTTGAGGTGATACTCAACAAATGAGATAATTCCTTCTGGAGAGCAGGAGCTTAAAATCCAATCCACAATTGACAGACAGGGAGAGAAAGTAAAGGAAAAGTGAAAAAGGGTGTGCAGGTTTCCTGTGTCTTCTCAGACATAATAGAAGCTGTCATTGCCAAGCTTCACCTCCTCCATCTCTGCCACCTCACAACTCTTCTCTACATCAGCGAGCAGTACCTCGTCCATCTGCGGCATGCTGTCTGCCTCAATTCAAACGCTCCACTTATCAAACTGCAGACAGCCTGTTGAGCAACACGGCACATATCTAAGTTAATTTTCTTCAAGAAATTTGGCCACAGCTGAACCTTTTTTCTTTAAACGGCAGTTTCCCTTCCACGTAAAGTCATTTTCACAGTCATTTAATGTCTTTTTACAGCCTTGTTAATGAGTCAGTGGTGTAAAGAAATTGCAATGGTTTCCTTCTGTGTCACAAAAATTGGTAAAAATATAGTTTAACTCACACCTCATTGGGCAGAATGACATATCAAACTTGCTCAGTATTTTTAGCAGGCCTGTGTTTTACAACAGCTCATATGATGCCCCATTTTATTGCCTGATGGGAAAACCTCTTTATTGTGGCTAGTTTAAGAAAGAAAAGGCACATTACCAGAATACCAATGCCATTTAACCATCATTATATGGGGATAACAGAAAGATTCCTATGAGAACATAAGTCTGAACGTTGAGGCAAGTTGTCAGTTTCCAGTCGTTCTGTATTAATGAGCCCACCAGCTGCTCGAGCATGTTGGGATTCCACACAGCGATGAAGTCAAGGTTTCTCTCGTCCACAAAAGATGTCGCTCATCCCTTTGGTATGACTAGTTTTTTGTTTTTTTTAAGGATTGCATCAGATTTCTCTCTCTCTCTTCCCGTCTGTGTCTGTCTCTCTGTGAGTGTGTTGTCTCGCTCCTTTCTGTCTCAGGTTAGTTAGACTGAGGATATGAGCTCATGAGCTGTGGGTCAGACAGTATGACGTTTTCGATACCCTTGGCTCTCCGTAGCTGTTTTATATATCACTGATGTAACAGATAATAATAACAACACTCATTCCATTTCTTCATTTCTGTTGGGAGCCAAGCAGGGGGATAACTTTCTGATTTGTTATAACAAAACTCTTCTGTCTCTTCTTTTTTTCTTTTTTTTCTTCTAGATGGTCACCACCTCTGGGAGACTGAGGCCAAGGTTGACAAAGACGCCTCAAAGCCTGTAAGTAATACATATGACATTATTATTATAACGAGTCTGGTCTCATTTCAGGATGAAAGCGGTGAGGAAAAAGCAGCTGTTTTCAATCATTTTAACTGAACTAAGCGTCAAAACTTTTCTATTGCCACATTGAAGTTGGATGTCTAAATCAAGTGAGCTGAGGATGAATGAAGCTCCGCTCAGTCTGGTGAAGACTGACTCACAGTAACAGTGGTGTCACGAATCCAAATGCGCAGTAAATTGATATAGCCATTTTTTCATTTTTAGCTTCAAGGAAAAGTTTGACATTTTGGGAAATACTACTCTCAAACCTGTAAGCTATATATGAAGCTACTGGATAGACAGACAGTTAGCTTGAAGTTAGCATGAAGACTAGAAGTAGAAGGAAACAGCTAGCCAGACTATTTCACAGGCTCACAAAGTGACATCTGGAGTCATTACTTGTTGCCTGGCAACCTTATGGCGACGATAAGACTCCAGGAAGTCATTGCACCCAGCCAGGAAATAACTTTATTTATATTGCACCTATCAAAACAAAGTTACAAAGTTCTTTACAGTAAAAACAAGAAACAAAAATAAAATCCAAAAACATGAAAGTCAAGATAATTTTATTTTTTTTAATAAAAAATTGTAGGACACAACTCCCTGTAAAACCACAACATGTTGTTTTTACACTTCAGCTTTTCTGAGGATTAAACACACAAGATATAACATGCTATTTAGTTAAATTTAGAGATAATGGCAGGCGTATTTTTCTCCTCTTTTGGCCAGAGCCAGGCTAGCCGTTTCCCCCTGTTTCCAGTCTTTATGCTAAGCTAGGCTAACCTTCTGCTGTCTATAACTTCACATTTATAACACACTTCTCTTCTTTCTTGGCAAGAAAGCGAATCAGTGTATTTCCATTAACCTTATACACTCATTCCTTACTCCACTAAACTATTAAATTAATTTAGCCTCATCTTATTTCATCTCATCTAACTTACATTGAAATTTTGACATCCAGCACTGATCCAAAGCTAATCAAACACTAAGATTAATGAAGACGAAGAATTTATGGTATCTGAATTGTCTCCAGTCATAGCATTTTTATGTCTGATTGCTTCTCATTTTATTTGGATTTAAAAGTCTTTTTATATTTAGATTGGTGAGGGACCATATACAGTACTGTAAAAAAGGTGGTGGAGTATCTCTGCACACTGGATTAAAACCTAATTGGTATGAAAAAAGGCAACAGTATAAGGTTTTGGGAGCTTTTTTTTTTTTTTAATTCCATTCATTGAATCTCACACCTGGACTTAATATAGTGTCTGATGAGATGTGCACACGACCCTTTCTCTGCACCACAGACAATATTAACATCAATGTTCCCGTTTACTGTATTGTACCAGAGTTAGATTAAAACAAATACCTAAAAGCGACATATATTTGTCTATGCACACACACACACACACACACACACACACACACACACACACACACACACACACTCTCACTGTCACACACTCATAGATACATAGACAGAAGTGTAACTGTAGTATGACTGTAGATTTTCTCGCCCCGGGGCAGAAGCTCTCAAGGGGAAACAGCAGTGTTGTGTTTGAAACGTGTGGAAAGGTTTTCAAAAGTTCAACCTTCAACCTGTGGGAGTTTAAGCTTGGCAGTGTGTCCTGTCTTGGCCTGGGACTGACAGAGAAAGAGAAAGAGAGAGAGACAGAGTGACAGAGAGAAAGAGAAAGAGACACAGAGAGAGAGAGAGAGAGAGAGATGTAGTGGGAGTCTGGGAGATAGACGAGGGGATTAGTCCGTGTCTATATGTGAAACGCTGCACCTGCTCCCAGTGTCCTCACGCACACACACACACACACACACACACACACACACACATATACACACGAACACACACACAGTAACTGCTGGGACACATCTGTTTGCTTGAATAGACAAAGGGCCTCCTCCTTCCATCCCTCCCTCCCCACTCAGCCCAGTCTGCTGGATTGGTCCCATTTTAAACACTGAAGCTGTTTTGGCCAGTTTAACCTCTGCTGTTGAACCACAACACAGACCAAGCCACAATTTCAGAATACCTCACTGTCTCCGTCACCTGGACAAACTGACCTTTACCCAGAGGAGAGGAGATTCGAATGATTAATATTCATTTTAGGAATTATTTACAATTAGATACGTCCGATTTCTCACATGAACTTAGATACATGGTCTTGAGGAGTCTAAAGAATGCTCTTCCATGTTCAATTTGTCACCGCTGTTCTTCCTCTTGTCAGTTATCAATATCTCTGCACACATTTTGGTCATTTTCATGCTTTTTACACAAATTAGAGATCCACATGGTCCCAGTTGGATGAAATATTTTTACAACACAGATAATATTTTCAAAAGCAAGTGAGAATAAGCCTGCATGTTTTTTCAGGAATACTTGTAAATTAAAATTTTGGACACTAGCAACCTGTGAAATATTGGAAATATTCCTGTTAAGCCTGGACACAGTTATACTTTAACACGGTGCAAATGGTGAACCGTTTCCAGAGTTTTTATCAGCTAATTCTCTGAAGGACAGAAGGCTTGCAGCGAAAGAGAAAAGTAGAAAAGCCTCATCTGGCTTTACTTGACTTTACGACTGTAGTGATTTAATATAACGTGTGTCAGCTCTCACCTGTACATGTCAGGGCCAGCCGTCCTCCAAAGCACAGTTTTGTAGACAGATGACTTCCTCCCTGGCTACTGAGCAGCACCTCCAACACACTATATAAATTCTCACACACACACATACACACACAAACACACACACACACACCTACACACACACACACACATACACATATGTGGGCCTGATATGGCCACAAGCTGAACCTTTACTCTCTCTTCAGACAGCAGGAAGCTCTGCTGGGGAAATAAACTATCTGGACACTCCCGACTTCAGTTTATTCACATCAGCTGAGTTATTCACTGTGCAAACAACCACCGTTCTCTATAACCTCACTTCATGGTCTCTTTGTGGCTCGTTTAGGATTACAACCAGATTTTCAGATTTCACTCCCCCCACCCAAAACACACACAACTTACTTTACTTTCTGTCTATGTTTTTTTAAAGGAAAAGAGAGCTAGATGTTGATTTAATGTTAATATTTGGCAAAATACAAGTCTGTGCCTTTAATACAGTATGTATTGACTTAGTATGCATATAAATTGAATCTATGAAGTAGAGTACGTGATAGATAAAGTCATCAAGTAGCTCAGTTTCTCCTTTGTCTATTCATTCTGGTATCTTTATTGTATGAAAGTGCCTTTACATTACTAACAAAACTTGTTTTGTGTGTCACCTCTTTTGGTAAATTATATTTGAACTACACAAAGCCATTTTAATGTTTGTCCGTATAAACTATAAGAATGCATAACTCAAAAGTTTAATCAAAAGTCACCTTTGTGTTGCAGAATTCGCTCCTGATTGAAATCCCTCCTTATCGGAACCAAAGACTCTCAACTCCCGTCCACGTGAACTTCTACGTCTGCAATGGCAAGAGGAAAAGAAGCCAGTATCAACGCTTCACCTACGTTCCTGCCAGCGGTAAAGCTCTCCATTTCATATGCATTTACAGCTTATTTCTCAAGCTTACCTTAGCTTACTTAATTAAGCTTAACTAACAGTGAATGAGCAGGTGACAGTGTGAGATTGGATGTTGTGGTCGGTTCAACATCTCTCCCAAAGAAGGAGTACCATGGAAAACACAGAAAACTGCTGATTTTTGATTTAGTAAAAATGCACCATTAAAACAAGATATTATGAACTGCTCCTTGCTGTCATTTTACAGCTGGAAATTTTTAAGATATTCAGTATCTACTGTTATTAATCCAGAATCTAAATCAAGTTAGAAAAGTCTTAAGATATGATATTCCATGGATGAGGATGTGGCCAGAAATCCTGTCATTCAAACATGTAGTGGAGCATGAATTATGCTGCACCAAATAACCTCATTCAGTAGTGTTAGGCTGACATTTGCTGAAACAGAAAAACGTCCAATTTGAGGGCGTCATACAAGAGTCGTAACTATCTGTCCAAAAAAGGGAAATACCTCCCCTTTAACTACTAACCTTTACTACTACTTGCTTATTTTGCCTTTCTTTTACTTTCCTGTCATCACACCAACACTTCACCACTCTCAGTCTGCTCTTTCCCTTTCATATCCCAGACTAATTAGAAACATTTTCACCAGCAGTTTACATCTGAAGAGGAGAACAAACTGTTTGTATTCTCCCTTGTCTGGTGGTTTGCTAGGGAGGAACAAAGCAATGCTATTATTCCTCCATTGTAAAAAAAAAAAGAAAATCCATAAAATCTGTTCTTTTCCATACCTGTAGCTACATGAACGCTGCAGTGACTGGACACAAGGGTGGGGAAAGGGGCATGGGAAAAGTATGTTATTTGAATAGAGAACCTATTGCCAAGCTAAATATAAACACTGACCCACCAACTGAAATGTAAAAACCACTGCTAATTGCGCTTCAGGGTTGGAGCGAGCATCCAGTGGGTGGTTCAAAGCTCTGATTCAACTGAGCTGGCCCAGCCCTGTACGTGGGCGACGGAGTGCCCTGCTGTGAAAGTGGAGCATTGTCCTCTGGATGCAGGGAGCGTAAGGGAGGGAACAGACAGGGGGACAGCTAGTCTGGTCAGTGTCTCTTAAAGGGTGAGCGCCATTAAGGCAACAAGCCAGCTGGGTGAACAATATGGTCTGCCAATCTTCACGGAAAAAGAGGAAAGTCAGTGAAAGTTTTAAAACAAGTGGGCAGATTGAGTGAAAACGTAGGTGGAAAATATGAACAAAACCCTAATTTTGCAATAATGAGATTCAAATGAATTTCACTTTTTCCTACTTTTATAATCACGTCATGTTAACTTTTTTTTTTTGCAACAGCAGCAGCAGAAGCAGGTGCTACACCAGCTTGTACAAAAACAACAGATTTATTTTGGGACATATAGCACACACGGCTGATTTTCACACTCCGGAAACCCAAGGGCAGGCTCTCTTTTGTGGCTTGACAAACATTTGCACTTCTTCTGCTCCTTTCTGTGCTGGTGCATCTGCCTATCCTCCACAGGCAGACAGACACACTTCCTCCAAACAGGCCCAAAATAGGGGTGCATGTGATATTTTAAGGTCGCGGTTGGTGTAACCATCTCATCACAGTTCCTCTTTTACAGTTGTTGACAGTGGAAGCTTCGGTAAGGCATGACGTGTCCTAGTTTCATTCTTTTTTAGTGTAATTAGACACTTTTTTTAGCCTGGTACACCCAGAAAGTTAAAAATATCTTTTTCAAGAGATTTCCCTGAACAAACACAACTACAAAATACAAACAAAAAGAAAAAAAAGATGTAGTTAAAGAAGAACTAACTGCGTGCATCAGTAAAAAGTCTAGAACGTACAGTAAGAATCACAGAGAAGAATAAAGTCATTTAATACATCAGCTCTGATTTCAAGCACATGCTTCGTATTATAATCTGAAACAGCTTCAACACAGCCATGAAAAGAAGAAATAGATCCAGTTTAGTGATGCAGTGATGAGGCTCAGGGTCAGAACTGTGCTGTCTTTTGGTCACGACGCCACTGAAATGCTTGTTATATAAGATTGATGTTGTGTCATGAGCTGCAGCAGATTGACGGTCCACATTTTAAAATGTGGTGTCCAACATGTTCTGCACTGGAATCTGTACGGGTGGCCAAGATCACAGCGACTGAGAACAAGTCCTGCCTCATTTAAACTCAGCATTGGTCCTCGCTTGTGCATTCACCACAATCCTCAAACACCCTGAAGCCACCATTTTGTCTTTTTCAGCCACATCTTTTACTTCAAGCAGCGTTCACGTCCAGTTAAACTCTTTGTTTTGCTTTGTCTCAATGAGCGAGCGGTAATTTATTTTAAATTGCCAAACCCTGCTGAGTATGAAGCTGCTGTTGCATATTTCATATCGCACATTTAGTGGATATTAGCAGCAGAGCAAAATCCAAAGAAAATAGACCCTTTTATTATAGAAGCAGCTGGATGTTTCTCGTGTTGATGAGTCATCCCTTTTTTCCTTCTTTTTTCTAGTTTTGTGAATATTTTCAGCGGGGTGGGTGAGCTCAGACCCAGACACAGAGTCTCATTGATGAGAGTGTTTGTTTGGCAGTGTGTATCCTAGCCACAAACCCACTCACTCACTCACACTTGCAGGAAGGTTGGAATATGTGTTTACTCATTTAGCTTGTCCTTCTGTTTTCTCTTCTCCTGCAGTGCCAACAATAAAGACAGAGCCACATGACGACTACAACGCCCCTCTGGTGTGCGCACAACGTGGACCTGGCCTGTCTTTGCACCCAAAGCCATACTTCCCCCCACAGGTCATGACCCCAATGATGACCTCTGACCTCAGGCCATGTGTGGTGGGAGGAGCTTACTCTGTCAGTCAGCAGAGATTGGCAGCAAAGCCATCCTCACTGCCCCCCTCTTCCTCCCCGAGCACCAGCCCCAAACTACATGACCTATCACCACCGCCTTTCTCCAAGTGCCTCTCTGCCGTCCCAGCAGTCCAACACCCAGGCCAGCAGTCCCCGATACCGCACGTCTCCATCATCCAGGAGACACCTGGGCGCTACCAGCCGAATCTCTACCCACCCAGCAGCTCTTCCTCCTCCCCAGCCTCGCAGCCCTCCACCCCGGGCACAGGTCCCGAGGCGCCCTTCTCTCCAGGCAGCTGCATGACCCCTCAGCCTGTCAGTGGCAGCACCAGCCCCAGTGCCCAGCAGCACCCTAAAGTGCCAGAGAGGGGGCGCTCCTCTCTGCAGGAGGACGGCAGCCCCCCTTCACTGGCTGTCAGCATCAAACAAGAACCACAAGAGCTGGACCAGATGTACCTCGATGATGGTGAGTGAAACTTTTTTATTATTATACAAAAATATTTTTCTAATCCGGGACATGGAACAAATTATAAAGCGAACAATCCATCCAGCCCTCTAATTAAATAGACAATAAGGTTTTTATTGTGCTCCAGCACAAATGACCATAATATGTCTGCAGGTGCTGATAGCATTTTTGATCAATATCATACGGCATGACTCACCGATCACTTTGCCAGGAGCTGAGGATTTTGGCCTTCAAAACCCAGTTAGCATGCTCACCCGGTGTTGTTTAAAGACTGCACACTTTCTTCAGTGCCACAAGCCACAAACATTGCAACAATATGTTTTTACACATGAAGGCCAAAAAAGACAAACTATCAAATGACAATTCAGTTATGTCAGCATGGTGATATTAAAGCTCTTCGGTAGGTGTTTGTCACTAACTTTATTGTGTTATTTGTTATCGTTGTGGAAGTGATGAAAGCTTTATCACTGCTGATGCAGTTCCTACTTCTCTTGACAAGAGGCTATCAAAAGTTACACATTGTTTTATATCTCTTTATGAATCCTCACACTTTTGTGGTAGCTGTGTTTCTTCTTTTCATTGCTGTAAGCTTTCTTTGCCGTCTTAACTTCTGAGGTAATTAGATGAAAGAAAGCTGGTGGTCCACCACTTGATATATACTTGATATATTTGGCTTTAAATCCTGAGTGAGACAAGCCTTCTCAAAGCTCACTGATAAAATACATGCAGTTTTTTCTGACCTTGCTGTATTTATCTCAGTGAGACTGCAAGAGCAGGATTTTAGGAGCACAAACTTTATGATCTCACTGGTCTGGGCCGCTGTGCTCACCACAGAGGTTCGGGGGCCGTGTGCTCTGTGCTGTGGTGATTTGAAATAAATTGGATAAATGATCTTCCTCGGGGCAAGAAAAAACAGCGCCTGGCTCTGTGAAAATCCCAGGGAGGAAAGCAGTGCAGTAGATAAAGAAACACTAAGCAGCAGCTATCAGCGGACAGAGCAGCTTTGATCCGTCACCAGAGCCCCTGCTGAATCATCTGGCCGAGCTTACTGACGATGGCAAATGAGACACTGTTGTTGGGCCGCAGACGCAGAACTCAGACTGGTCCCATGCCACTTCCTCTGAAAAGTCTGGGTAAATACATTAACACTTGTTAGCTCTGTCTGCGGGGATATTTGGCTGGCTAGCACTGTGTCAGTGGAGATTTAATTTGTAATTACATTCTGACTGGTGCCACGACTGCTTGCGTCTTTTGAGGCTGTTTACGTTCAAACCAGGTGAAGTTGAAGCAAAAAGAAAAAAGTCAAGTATTTCAGTAAGCCACCATAACCATAATGGATATTTTTGCACAGCTGGGCCTCCATTTACACTTGTTTTCATTGGCAAATTGAAGGAAATTTTGCTAAGCATTCCAATCTTAATGTGGCTTCTCACTTCATTAAAACCTTTGGCAGAGTTTGATACGACTTTTTGCTTTATAGCCTCAGTCAGGTGTGGTGTTACTGTAATTTCTTGTTGGCCATGGTCATTAAAACTCAGACAACAATATCTGAGACCTATAAAGAGCTGAGACATTGACTGTCACTCAAAGTACTTGTTGTAAATAGGGCTGTTGGTGTGTTTGTGGGCTGCAGTTTAATCTGCAATGATCTGTATGTCCTTTTCACAAACCAATCATTAATTGTGTCTATTTATTTAATTCACTTAAATTTAGTAATCATAATGTGATGTTTAACCCACTCATCTTGTTAAATCCCCACTGTAAACTTCATTTATAAATGAAGATGGCACAGTCAGATGTTTTTGATCTGGTCTTTTATCTCTGTTTGTACAGCCCCCTCATATTCATCCAAATCCCCCTTCTGTTAAACCGTTTTTTCACACCGTCCACTCACAGGTTACAAACATGTCTGCTCATGGAAAGTCTGAATCATGCTGTCTGGCCCCGAGCCGGAACTATAGGCTGGAGGGTGCAGTCTTAACTCCTGTGCTGCTGAGGCTGAGGGAGATGGAGACTGGCCACGCTGCCATAAAACTTGCTGACTGGAGAGGTTTGCATGCTTCCCTTTGGCTCAGAGAAACGTCTGCAAGAGGTGGCCAAAGCCATACGTTATACTGCACAGTAGTGTGCCGAAGACTTTTGTCCATGGTGAGGTAACATGAGCAAAACATGTGCATTCTCAAGTCAGATCTGAGCCAAAAGGCCTTACGAAATGCTGTTTTTATGGCGTGTTGTGGCCTTGTTAGATGTCAGAACAGTGCAATTGATGACCAGAAACTTTAGACACTCATAAGAAAGGTATTTGAGAGTGAATCTGTGTGTAATACCTGTCTGAAAACTTGAATCTGCCTAACTTGATGCAGTAAAAACTCCTCCTAAGCAGTTATAGTTAATAGCCATATTTTGAAGAAAATATAGCCATGGTTCATCATATATTGAAACATCATCTATGTATGACTTGTTGCCAATTCATTCTAAATACAACGAAGGGCCAGAAAATAACAAATACCTGTATGATATAGTATACTGCAATGCAATGACCCTGCAATAAATACTATTTAGTATCTCATACTACAATAAATACTACTACTCAGACTACTTTATGTGAATATGATATGTTCACCTATTTATGAAGGAACTACAATAGTAGAAACACTTTGCAACATAAATTCAAAACAACAGCAACAACACTGTAATCTGCAAAATTACAATAATCAACATCTTTCTAACACAATGTAAAAACAATAAAATGTCCACATGGATCACATTTATCAGAGGAGCCCATAAAAAGGCATAAAGTTTGTCCCTCAGGTCTTTGCAATCAGCACACGACCCTCGATTTAGATAAGGAATAACTCCCCCAACACAACAGGATAAAAGGAACAAAGGGTAAGAGTGATAGAGGAGGCAGGAAGACTTGCAGTAGATGTTGTATACAAGATAGTTGATAGAAATAACAAGTGTAAAATACAATATGGAGGAACAGGATGACAATATTAGTTACAATATAGATTCTTGGATTACTGCGATAGAGCGACCATTGTTCTGGCTCCTGTCATCGAGCTAATATATTGCCGTCTTGTCCTCTGTTTTACTATTATTCATTTTTCTTAAGGTAAAATCTCCAAAGCGCTATTGTTCAGGCATTTTCATTTGTAATAATACCTGGGTTCTAAAGAAACATAAAATGTCAAAAGCTGTGGTGAACTACAGAACCGCTCTGTGGGACTGACTTGCAGTAACCCAGTAGGAGCCTCGTTATGTGGGCCAAGAACATCTCGTGGCTTGTGGCCTGGACTTGACGTGGCAGTAAACGGGGGGATTTGTGGTGTTTTCTGCCCCCCAGCCTTTTTTTTCTCATTGTCTCAGCTCTGGTCTCTCCTCTGATTTATCCACAGTGTTCAGAGACTGTCTGGCCAGATGATCGATTCTCCTGTAGTTTTCTGTTATTACAGGCTCAGATCATGTTGACACGTTTCAGCCCTTAATGAGGCAAACAGTGCTGTTCTGCTAATTGTTTGGGAGTTCCTCGTCTGTCGGGGGTTTCCTGGTTGGAAAGCTGGTCTGTATCAGTCAGCTCCAGTTGCTGTGGAGCTCCATGCGACAGGAAACCTGTCCCTGGATTACTTCATATCAAACTCCACCTTCCCTGTGCTTAAATAACTGTAAAGTTAGCCACATAGAGTAAGAAATGAACCCACTTACAGCACAGTGCCTCATGTTAAATGAATAACAATGCACTCAGAATAATCAAAAGTGTTGTTTGTCACTATGTTAAAAGCATAATTTAAGTACAAACATGTATACAGTATACTGCATACTATATAATATATCATCACCAGGCCTCACTTAAACCTTTTGTTTTAAACTGTTTTATAATCTGAGGTTTAAAGTTCACTCTTGACCTTGGTAACAACAGTTATGAAAACAATCTCACCACCAGGTCTATTTAGAAGCTTCTCTGGAGCATTCAATCATATCACACAATCTTCATCAGCAGATGGAGTTTGCTCAGTTGTTATGGAAATATAAAAAGTTCATATTTCCATTTTTCTGAGCACTTTAAGGACTTCCCATTCATGTTGGCTCAAAGGCGCAAGTTCATTCGTGTCATTAGAAACACTAGTTGAGAAAGCAATCTCATACTTTCACCGCAAGGTCCATTTAGTAGCTGTTCAGGAGGTTTCCTATCAAGAACAAATGAACGTCAGCTTGTAAGCCAACATGAAACCAGCAGCTCTTTAACTGTTCAAAAACTTGTAATTTGAACATCCACCATCATCCATGACAACTGGGTAAACTCCCTCTGCTGATGAAGATCATATGATATGATTAAAACCTCCAGAACAACCATGATATGAGCCTTGTGAGATTCACCTCTCTACTGTTTTTATATTATATCATATTTTTTTCATTTTAATTCAATATTTTAATATAGACTGAACATGATCTCTTTTAAGGTTACACAAAGTATATTTTATAAAGTTACTTTGGTTTCTCAAAATCAAATCAAAATCCCACAACTTGAGACCTAAGACTTTAACCTAAATAAAATAAGGAGGAATCTGAGATTTCCATTATTATTATCCTACTCACTGTGGCTGCTGATGTGTTTAAAGCATCTTTATCACTTAACTGTCTCTTGAGCGAATCAATGTGACCAGAGAGCCACATGACACAGATGTCACACTGGTGCTGGGCCTATTTTAAGGACTTTGTTGTAAACACACTTAGAGATCAATAGATTGACTTTTTTTTCAATTAGATCCTCCACATCAAATGTGGCGGCACAATGAAAAGTGGGCCATGGCAACGGACACATAAACAGTAAATGTTGTGGCCTCAGTGAGACAAAAGATAAAGTTTTACTGTTTAATTCAACTGAATTATGTCTTTTACCATTTCATTATTATGTGAAAGCTATTCCTCCACATGTGGTGCATAAAGATGCGTAAGGAAAAATATCTGAACGCCATAATTCACCCGTGGTTTTAAAAGTAACCGGACAGGTGATGATGTGGAGGTCTGACGATGTCTTGATGTCCTGAATTTACAGCCGCTGTCCTGGCTTGATGTGCACATTGAGAAGTTAGTGTAATAACGTCCCCTTGAGGTTTTGAACTCAACGATTATATCCATCCACCTCCAGATGCTCAGAAGGTCAAAGCCAGATCAAATAGAGGAGAGGAGGTCAGTCAGTTCAGTCTGGGCCGGGAAGAGCACACATGGCAGCGGAACGATAGACTGTAGGAGGGTGGAGATGAGGTTTTACTGTTTATTTCTTCAAGTTCAAGTATGTCTTCTGGTAATATTGGTCATATTCTCACATTCACATGGCTGGTGGCAGCATGCTATCCTGATGTTAGAAAGCATCTTGCATTACCATATACACAGAAAAATTGACCCTTCTGATCTTACTGTTTACAGAGTTGCAACCAATCCTGAAGATACAAAAACTAAAGTCGGGGGAGTTTAACGAGTGTAACGTTCATTCAAGTCTCATAGGAAGGAGATTTCTCCACTGCAAGGATTTGTACACTCTGTACATGATGTATTGCGCAGATAAAAATTGATGGTCAAAACCAGTGCCTTTGCATGTTTTGCATGTCTATTACCTATAAAACACAAGAAATAATAGTACACCACAAGTTTTTAGGTTGATTTTTTTACTCTTATGGGAACAGCTGTTTCAGTACACAAGCAACGTCAAATTTACCCGAAACTTGTTATTATTAATAAAAGTTGCTTTATTGTTGTGTGATAAAGCTGCTTCAATGTGAGAGCATTTTTAAATTCCCCTTGGTGGTGCGTTAGGGACAATGAAAAATTGTGAGTCAGTTGGTGAATAACAGTTGTGCTCATGATCTTTGACCTACACCTTAATTTCTACAGTTAATTGTCCTCTTGTCCTAAAAGGTTTTATTTTACATGTTTGATGTCTGATGGTCCCTGAATGCACCATTACCAAGTCTTCAAAACAGTCAGACTTATTATCACTTTGGTGTTATGAAAATATGATTCTATATATTTAAATGTTCATGGTTAAGTAATAATACAATCTTACCTAATCTGCTCCATCATGACTGCACAGGTGTTATTTAATCAGAATAACACTGGTGTTATTAGATTTTCATTTAGATTTAGCAAACTCTGATTGATTAATAGAAAAATATAACATTGTCTTAAACTTTAAAAAAAATAATGAGCAGACCAAAGATAAAATGACAAAAACAAAAATATCTCATTGTCATCACATCATCACAAAATCTGTTAGCAGAAAATGTGCTCATGTAGCGCCCTACCATAAATATTAAAAAGCTTGAAAACATAAATTTCAGGACCTTTAAGGTGTCACTCCAAGTTCTCCATTTTTTATTATAGTATACATCACAAGTTGTGAGTGGGATACAACATGCAAAATGTATAAGTTGGTCCTCTAAGAATAATATTTTGGACCTGAATGATGAGTTCATCCCTTTCTTGGCACTCAGCTAAATCAAGAGAAAGTGATTTAGAGCACCTGAATATAAATGTCACCACTGCTTTGACGGGTATCTTCCGCGCTGCCAAGTCGTTCACAAAGACGCACTGCTGTGAATCGCACCCTGTCCTCATAGTCACATAATAGGTTCAATGTGTCCATGTGTTTGTGTGACACATTCATGTGAGATCACTCCTGGTCTGCAGTTATCAAACCTCTCAATAGATCTTCCTGTTCCTTTATTAATAACAGTCAATCAGTGAGCCAGACTTATTAAGTTCATGTTTAGATGACTCAAATCCTGTGAGTGTGACGTATCACTCTTTACATGCTCGGTTAATTTTTAACAGCTCCAGTCAGAATTCAGGGGATTTAATATGTAGAAACCTTCTCATTATATAATAGGTAGTAGTTTGTGCTATTTTGAGTTCTTCCTCAGTTGTTTTTCTATTATCTTAAGATGGTGATGATGATGCAGTTATATTTTGTTTTTCACCATGGTAGCCTCCTGCGCACTTCAAAACAACTCAAGATTTTCTCTCTATGGAATTTTTGCGAGGCACGTACACCTCGCCATCTTTTTCGTGATAGGAAGTAAGTGGTATTTCTGGTAGGAAGCAGCAGTGCCAGTGTTGGGTCACTTAGGGAAGGGCTGCACCACTGCCTGCGATGAAAATAAACGTTTAAAAAAAAGTCAGTCCATTGTTTGAAGGGGAATCTCAGGTTTCCAGGCTGCTTTTCCAGACTCGGCTGCGTCCAGTCAGAGGGAATTCCTCCCTAGGCCGGCTGGCTCAGTTTATCGGGGCCGGCTCCAGGGGTGTTCCCCTTCCCCTCTCACATTTCTCATCTTTCTTAGGGCTGCAAAAAGGGCTCTGAATCTATAAGCTGATTAAAAATGTGAGAAGCTGGACTTTTGATGAAGCCATATTCAGGATGGATGCATATTTATTTACGTATCAATCGGATTTAAAGGACAACTGCATTTTTTCCTCGTTGTTGATATGGAAACGCCCACTCAGCCATTAGCAAAAAATATCCCCTTTGAAATACACACACACACACACACACACACACACACACACACACACACACACACACACACACACACACACACACACAGGCAGTTTGCTGGCAATGTCTACCTAACATACTTACCTGCTTTATGTCAAAGCACAAAAAACTGTTCAGATATACTATGAGCAATGATGCAGCACTGAGTATGAGATTTATAAATGCACTGGAAGGAGCAGAGTGACAGACAGCAGCTTAGTGCTGGGAACTCTGGAGGAGAGAGTTGGGAGCACAGCTGGAGCTTTGGGACTAATAACTCCTGCAATTCACATTGGATTCTGCTCTGATCTGGAGCCGATTAATGATGGGAGGAGAGTTCAGGGTTTGTTTTTTAAACGTTGCGCAGCAGCAGCAACAGTGACTGCTCTGTCTGCGTGTATATTAGCATGTTTAGCAGAGCAGCAGCAACAGTAAGCGCTCAATCTTTCTCTGTGGCTACTGGTTAGGCGAGCTAGGGGTTTTATATTGGCTTATATCTAACAACATCATTATATAGAAACTTATGTCAGGTAGGAAACATGGGAAAAAGTTTTTAGTAGGGCTTGGGAAATTGGTATTTTGACACTAAAACATACATACTTTGAGCTGTCAGGTTGAAAATGACCAGATAATAGAGACAGTATTTAAATAATTTAAATTGCCATCCCTTATAGAAGATCGAAATAAAGCACTAATCTCACAGATAACAAAAGAAGAAATTTACTCTGCTGAAAGCTAACAAATCCCTGTGCACAGATTGATTCACTATGTGTGATATAAAAGTCTGAAAGAAACTCTAACACCTATTTTACCAAGAACACTTAACTGGGTTTTGACAAGAGGGGAAACTCCGGCTTTGTGGAAAGAAGTGATTATTTCAGTTATACCTATGGGAGGGAAAGATAAATTAGACTAGGCAAACTACAGACCAATTATTGTGCTAAACCTTGATTACAAATTGTTTATTTCAATCATTGCCAAAAGACCTGAAAACATTTTCCCTGAAAAATAATCAATATGGACCAGAGAGGATTTGTTCTGTCACGTTAGACTCATGATAACATTAGAAGATCTTTACAAATTATTAGGTATATAAATCACAATAAAATACAGGCTATGCTGATAAGTTTAGATGCTGAAAAAGCTTTTGATTCTGTTAGATGGAAATTCCTACTAAATGTTGTGGAGAATTTTGGGTTTATCCAAGTAATCATTAAGACATCAGAAGCCCTATAAAGCAGGCCGTCAGTTAGATGGAAAATCAATGGCAAGCTCACTCATTCTTTTCTGTTACAGAGATCCACAAGACAGGGCTTCCCGTTAGGTCCACTCCTATTCATGATTTTCATTGAACCACTGGAACAATGGATTAGACAGAACAACACGATTAAAGGTATAAAAATGGCAGCAGGGGAACAAAAACTGACCTTATTTGCAGATGATATTCTTGTGTATTTCTCAAGCCCAAAAGACTGAATACTTATTAACTAAATAAGCAAAAAATTCAGGTCCTTAATATTCACCATGGGGATCTTCTGGATTGAAGATCAGCTGTCTTCAATCCAGATATCAAATGGGCTGGGTTAAGAAACCTCTAAAATATCTGGGATTTTTTTTATCCATAGACTTATCCAAATGACATGTAATTCATTACAGTCCTCCCAAAAAGGAAATTAAACTAAGAACTCAAATTGATATCTTTGATGAATGATTAGTCAAAATGGCTTACCCATCCGTCAGCTGTAAGAATTGATTTTGTATAGCAGTAATATACTTACGTTAAGGTAAAATACAGATGTAAAAGTAATATATGTGATACTTACATCCTCTAAGCACAGAATCTTTATGGGTTGATAGAAATGTGTATATGGAGGTATGTGTGTTGTGTTTCTTTAAATGAAAACTTGATTTTTAAGTAAATAACAATACAAATGTGAGGAGTGATGAATTGTGGAGCCTGTTTCTTTAAAGTAATAAATGAGTTCACAGATAAGAACGGTAAAAGCTCATGAAAAATGAAATGTCTCAAACCCCTTTAGTGAGGGGAAAAATGCAGCTTTCTCTGTTATCAGTGCATTAATATCTATGTATTTTTCTTGTTTAGCTCTGCTCAGTTGCTCGTAGATCATCTGCCTCCATCAGCCAAAGAACACAGCTGATAAAAACAGATAAACAAGTGCACCTGGATCCTTCAGGGACAGCAGCAGGTTGCATCATCTCTCTTGATAAGAAATGTCTGGGGATTTCAGATATAAAGTGATTCTATTAAGTTGACTCCAAGGAAATAACAGGTCCTAAATAGGTCAGAGAATTTAATTCACACTGGTGGAAAATATTACCTTCAAGGCCACATTAATACATTTTAACATTTACAATGGAAAAAAAGGCGTGTGTAATATGAAAGGTGTTTCTTCTAATGATGAACCCACAAATAATTATCATACAACTCTCAATCTCTTTGTTTTGATTTACTGGGCGGCAATTTCACTCTTTTGTTTCACTCTCATCACAATCATCAGTGTTGTTTCCAGACACAGCAGGCAGGTAAAGAGGGATATTTCCCTCCGGAGGTGGTTGAGACCAAAACAGAGCTAAAAGAAGAGTGACTATTGGATTTACGTCCATAGGGGCACAAAAACATGACTTTTAATGAACGCCACTCCATGCCTGCTGCTAACATTTTAGCCATATAAAACATAAAACGGTCATAATAAATCAGTGTTGTGTTGGCAACTTGTTGCACTGCCAAAAAAAAAGAAATCAATTTATGCAGATTGTTTTGTCTGCGATCAACTTTCTATTAATAAACAGTATATATAGTGTATGTATCAAGCCGTATACTATATATTCATACCATGAATGTACTTACTTATACTGTACATATAGATACATAATTACACACACATACAACAACATACTCAAGAACATTTACACAAACTGAAGACTCCATGATTCACTATTTATATACACAACAGAATTATAATTACAAACCCACAAAAAAGAAGTTACATGCAGTGTGTTACACGTTTCACAATGCAAATGTGAAGTAATACTTTGGGACTTATTCTCTGTAACCATGACTTAAATCACTTGAATCAAAGAAATCAAAGAAAATGGAAAAAAAGCAGAATCAAGAGGATTTTTTCAGATCGAGACTACTGACACTTTGTGAGAGTTTATGTTTGAATCTCGTTGTATTCTGTGTTGTTGTGTTGAGTGAAGTAAGCAGAAAGGAATACTCACATACTGACCATCCTTTTCTCTCTTTTCTTTTGCAGTCAATGAGATCATCAGAAACGACCTGTCAAGCATCTCCGTCCACAGCCACGCATAGTTTCCCGTCACCACCAAAACTGACACAGGAAACCCTGCCCCCCCCCCCCCCCCCCCTCAAAAAAAAAAAGGGAAACGCCAAACAGAACTGACACTATGTTGTGCATGCTTGGACTACAGCCTGCAGGAAGCAACAACAGGAAATGCAAGGAGAACAAATGTAAATGTATTGTCCAGATGACCAGGGTCCAACGTGTGCCTTGTTTTTTTCATATATAATGCCTTTACACAGAATTTATCCAAGGAGTAAATCACATGACTGACTTTTTAAAGATGTGTCTATTGATTATGTAGCAACCAAACCTGCCACCCTCGACCCCACAACAAATATGCTTTTAGAGGACCAAGCATTGTTTTATACATATATATATATACATATATATATGTATGTATATATATATATATATATATATATATATATATATGTGTATATATATATATATATATATATATATATATATATATGTGTATATATATATATATATATATATATATATATATATATATATATATATATATGTGTATATATATATATATATATATATATATATATATATATATATATATATGTATGTATGTATCTCTTTTGCTGCAGTTTGTAAATGATTCAGTGCCTATGAATTATGTAATTTGTATATACAGTATCTGTAGTGCTTCAGTTTGCATATCTGGCTTTACAGAGGGACACTTTAAAAGAAAAGTGCCTTTTTGACTGGAAACAGAACATTTGACTTCACAAGTTCAACCTCAAAATGTAAAATTGAAGTTTTTTGGGTTTTTAAAAAATCAAATCTATGTAGCTTTTGCGGAACAGGGACTGTTTTGGACATAAGCGGCAATTATGGGATAATGTAAAAGCTAAAAGATAGTGTAATAGTAGCACAAGTAGAGAGGAGTCTTAAAATCAGTGAGCTGACTAAGCAATGTCCATTACACAGTAAGAACTATCTAAATTAGCCACTATAAGCTACTGGTCATACCAGACCAAGTATGTTGTAACAGCAAAACCCCTGTGTGTGTCAAAGATACCTTTTATTTCTAATGAGGTCAACTTTTCATTTGTAAAACGAAAAATGTGTTATTTCTTCTTTTAGAAATTGCAAAGTCTCACTTTAAATCATATTTGGTTTGTATTTCCATTTGGATATTTGTTTAGAGAGATTAAGTTAAAGGGGACATATTATGTACATTTACAGCTCTATATTTTTATTTGGGGCTCTACTGGAATATTTCTGCATGATTTACAGTTAAAAAATAATCCTCATTTAACTCATATTGACCCTTTATGCAACCACTCAGTTCAACCTCTGTCTGAAACAGGCAGTTTTAACTCCTGACTCTTTAAGGCCCCTCTCCTGATGAGCCCACTCCATCCTGATAGGCCAGCTTTTGGAAGCTGCCCCTTGGGAGATTTCCACAGAGGTTATGAAGCAGGCGGCTGTTTATAGGCATGCGTGACGAGCCGACATCAGTTTGTCAGCAAGGTAGAAAAGAATGTTGCGAACAGAGTGTTTAGAGCAAATTGAAGCTCTGGCTTTTGACTTGCAGGGAGCATTTTACATAATTGAACCTTCATTTTTAGAACTTTGACCATGTTTAACATAGACATCCTACATCATATCAATTAATCAATCAATCATTTGTGCCATCATCTGTTTCTCTTCGCAGCCTTTCTCTAAATCATAACATCATAACAGTACATAAATGACAGTATATCACAAAAAGCATAATATGTCCCCTTTAAGATGAATAAAAACAGAATACTTTTTTTCTGTATTCACAATCAATCAACAATAAGCACTTAACCATTAAAATTGTGGTATTGTTTGTTAATCCATTCAGGCAACACAGCTCTGTCACTTTAACTCACACAGCAGTGGCAAAACTTCTGAGTTAAGTTGTTATGCCTTTATGCACTCTTAACAGTACAAAGCCAAACTATGTGTAGGCACAGGAAGTCATTTTCTACACATAAATAATACAGACTGCATACTGACTCGATGACATGAACTTTGGAGTAAACTGTTGACTATCTACTGGTTGGACTTCTGTCAAAGAAAGAAATCATCTCAATTTTGACAAAGCTTGACTATTATTGCACCCTGGAAGCTATGCAACATGCAGGTAGCGTTAGTCTCTAAAAGAACATCAACATTCACCGTTGTCCAAAGAATACGTAACCACGGTGAACAGCAATACAAGTACAAATTCTTTGTTTTTGTATTTTTTCCATATTTATTCTCTTAGCATGTGCTCTGTTTATTCATGTTTATCATACAGCTTCTTTTACATGGTTACCTGCATACTGTGGTTTATGTACTAATTTGTTTTGTGCTCTTACCGCAAAATTTTAATGGGCCGACACACACACACAGTTCCCACACTTTTATATGTATTTATGAGTCTTAATCCATGTAACTGAAGGGCATGAAAGAAGCCATACTGAAATGTTTACTGAGGAGGTTATTGTTAGTCTACAACTCTGCTTTATTCTCAATTCTGCTTTGTGTTCTATTTTGTGTATTTGTCAATAAATAAGCCTTCATCTCTTTCATTGGTATGATCCATGTCTCACTATGAACAGGGTTAGAAATGAGTGCGTCATCAGGAGGAGGTCAGGAACAGCAGAGATTGTAAAATAACACTATATCTTACCTGTTAAGGTTCTCCTGCAATCAACTATATCATCATCAACTTTATAAAATGCAGTCTATTATGCCAACCGTTTTGTGTTTATGGAAAAATTGCATCCTGTTGTTGCCTAATCTGGAGCGTAAATTTATACTCATCATCTCCAGACATAGTCACAGCTGCAGTGGGGAGGATTTCACATCAGAACAATACCAGGTGTTTTCCATGTTACATATCACGTACAAAGCTTGTTTCTTGGGATTTCAAATGTATTATTATATCTTGTTCAAAATAAACAAAACCCAAAAGCTGCCTGTAACAGTACTGTATTAGAAATGTTCATCATGCTTTTGAATATATTCAGCAGAAATATAATGGTTTGTACGAAGCTAAAACTTTTTTAAAAACACCAGAAAAGTCATTTAAAATCACCTTATCTAAGCCTGAGACTGTACTCTGATGTTACTGATGTACAGTAGAGGATTTAAAGTAGTTCAGTATATTCAGTCAATTCTTGCTAGTTGATGTTAGTGTGAAAGTGCTTGGATCTTTAAAACCAACAAACTGTCCTTGATTTTTAAGTGTAAGGTTTATTTAGCATATTAAAAAATGTACATAAATATATGTACATAAATATAATGTACATACTCCTTTTCGTGAGTAGAGACAACTTAAGTGTGAAAGAAAGAAAGAAAGAAAGAAAGAAAGAAAGAAAGAAAGAAAAAAAAGCCTCCCCTGACAAAGAATTCCAACAGAAACAAATTGCTTTTTGATTCTGCTATAGCTCTAAAACAGAAATCAATCTCACATCCATCAACAGCACACATTACTCATCCCTGCATCCACAGAGTTCACCCTTTCATTAAAGATCTATATCAGTTAAAAAGCTTTCATCTCACAACTGAAACACTTGTCCTACATCTTCATGGTCAATAATTCCAGACAGATACAATCTTATATCTGATTTGTAGTCTGTTATATATATTATATTGTATTATATTATGTAATATAAAGTGAGCTGTTCAGTGCTTCTCCAGTGGCTGTGGGGGAAAGTTATGGTGCACACTGACACCATGAGGTCTGCACAATTTCTGCTTAACTCTAATTATGGACTGAATGTCACACTGACAAGCGCTTATCAAAGATCCCCCCCCCCCCTATCACAGCCTTAAACCGCCACTGACACCGAAACTCTGCTATTATGAAAATTAGGACGTGTTTGACTGAGAGTTTGTTGGTTTTGCTTGGTTGGCTCGCACCTGTTTTACATCTTGTAGGAAAATTGTGCCTCTTCTACTCAGCAATTAAAGTAATCTGCTGGTCATTGTTTTTCAAACATCAGCTGAACACACCTGGTAAGCACTGGCTGCATAAATGTTGATTTAACTGACTTAACTTAACTGTATGATTATGTGTGTAATTGTATATGTGTCCAATGAGAATATAATATTTAATTTATTGTGGTATATGTCTATATGTAAACTTAGATTGGTGTTTATTTTGTCTGCTACAACAGAAGTGTTTTGTTATGTTTCTTGACATATAATTTAGTTCCATAAATATTACTTTCTCAAAACAAGCAAAAAAATGGCTGCCAGATAGAGCAGTTACTGTTATTTCTCAAAGCAAACAGTTTTAATAATTTCTTCAAGAATTAAACCTTTTTTTTTTATTCTAATGCAGTGATCTACTCTACTTTTTCTTGGGTCAACATACATGCCTTTAAAGAAGTGTATTTGTGCTAGAAAATCATTCATCACTAATATTGCATGGACAAATTTTTTTTATTACCAATTAGAGGAGAATGGGTCAAATGAATAATGCTATGCTAAAATGACAAAGTCACAAGGTCAACTCTTGTCATGTAGGAATCTGAAAATGTTAATGAAGTGAATAAACTGTATGTGTTTCTGTATTGATCTGTTATCTGCAGCTCTGTTTGCTTTTACATTAAGTTTTATTTCTTCTAGCTCTGAACCAGTCTGGTAAGATGGAGAACATATTCACCCAATTCACGCTCAACTCCAGCCAACCTGAGTCCGTTGGGTGTGGACAGGGCCAGGTTGTGTTTCTCTCACTGATCGACATTTGCACTCTTCTCGTGGGACAGCCAGTGATTGTCAGACTGCTGTGGCTCGTCCTCACATCTAAGAAGACTACAGATATCCTGAATTGCAATTTAGCTCTCTTCCTCAACTTGGAGTACTTCATGCTCATCTTGCATTTGTTTGTGCTTTTTTTGCTGCCACACGCCCAAGCAGACATCCTCAAGTTTTTGTTTGTGTATGCACAAATTGGGGGGCCAATGAGTTTGTCTTTTATTTGCATAGAAAGATATGTTGCTGTGATTCATCCCACATCTTATCCTCTGTTGAAGGAGTACAGATGCAGGGAGGTTTGTGCCGTGACAGTGTGGCTCTTTTCTGTTCCCATTGCTTTGGCAAGTGTTTTTGTTGACAACGTTAAATCCTCAATTATAGTAGAGTATGTGCTAGATAGTATCCCAATTGTTATAATGGTTTGCATGATTGCAGTAATGGTGAAATGCACTGTCAGTATTGCAAAGGCGCTAAAGCATGCTGGCCCAGGGAGAGACGAGATGCATCCTATCAAGAGACGTGCCCTCAAAACTGTCTGTGCCACTTTGGCCATCATGATGTTGTTTTACATTCCAGAGACCTGCCTGCAAAGGTTCAAATATTTGAGGGAATATGACTTTAACTGTTATGTTGTACCTACATGTATATTATTGTTGTCTGCTGCAAGTGTTGTGCATCCAGTGTTTTACCTCTCCACCCAAGGGAAGTTGTTTCCCTGCATAAAATGAGATTCAGATTTTCTTTGATTATTTCTACCAATGGAGACGATGCGGAACAACTCTCCACCATGCTGTTACACACATCTTATTTCCATCACTTGAATTCTTAGTTAAGATGATTTGTGTGAATTCAGCCCTGTAACAACATCTCTATCTTACATAATTATGGCTGAAAAACAAGAATTGTTGATTGTAAAATGTGAATATATATATATAATATAGACATTGAAGCAAACCCTGTAGTAGAGGATGGACATTTGGGTGTAATAATAACTCTTAGATGATGAAATAATCATTGTTTGAGATATTTCATAAATTTAGCAGGTTCCTGCCCCAAGAAGAGCTCTGTCTCTGCTGCCAAAATGTCAATTATATATATATGTATATGAATAGAGTGTGGTAAACCTAACATACCATTATATGAAAATGTTATGTAAATTTAGAGGATGCCTTTTTTCTCCATTTGCCTGTCTGTCTGTGGTGATGTAAATATGAAAATCAGATTTGTTCATATTGGTTTTCCTTAGAAGAAAATCATATGATAAAAAGACACATATGCATGACAGATTTTAGTTTGTGCTGTAGTCACAACATGAAACATTGTCCTAAGGTTAAACATACTCAATAAATACATGGCCAGAAATATGTGGATACTCCCATTTACTTGCTTTTGAACAAGATGTAGAACAATCACATATGATTGTAATGTCTGTGAGTCCACATACTTTTAAAGTCAGGTCAATGGATGTGGATGACAATTACAATCAATATACAACAAGACAATCATAAAACACAGAAGTTTTGGCCATGTAATGTATTATTAAAGTTTATTATTGTAATGTTGTGCACTTTACAATAATAAACTCAATAATGTCTGACTCACCACTACAGAGACACCTTGTGTTGTTTAAAGAAAGCTGCAAGCAGGCAAAGTACAAAAGCTTCATGATTTGATTTTTCATTGTCTTTGGATGTGTGTATTTGACAAATAATCTCACTATTTACTTTAATTAACTAGCTTACTAACTTTGTTTATTTATGTATCATATCTATTGTATTGCATTGTGTAAAATATTTGCTTGTAACATTATTTATTCTCTGATGTTTGATTGTTCAATTTGAGTCCAGTCAGATCGTTGTGTTAGAAAGAGGCAACATGTGGGGATTATATCTTTATTGTGTAATGTGATGTCATACAGTTAACAATATAATTATAATACATGTAAATAAAAAATAATAATTGTATTACAAATCCTTCACTTCTAAAATACAATATAAGCATTTTCAACATGCCATACTTGTCAGATGGATTCAATTGTAACAGATGTTGTTATCCTCAACACACTTATTAACAGTCATATACGGGACTATGCTGGTGCCATAGGTGAGATTTTAGATTTAAGCCACAAAAGGTCTACATCAGAGCCCCCCCAAAAAAGTGCAACCTCCAGTCCAAGAACTTCATTTATTATGATTTCACACTAAACCCTAACCCTCATTTGCCACAATGGTACCTCTAGTCATTGAGACAAAAAAGGCATGTGGGACTAAAGGTGCCATTCACTGAGGGTTTTATGGCCTTATTTGAGGTAGCACATGAAGACTGATGGCTGACATGTGAAAACTGACTGAATAGAAAGTCTCTGGAAAATCAAACTAGATGAAAATCCATGAAAGTTAATGGGGACAAAGACAGCAAAATAATAATAAGGGAAAATATGTAGGCTACGTATTTCCAAAAGATGTATACAAACACACCTGTAGGTAATAATGTCAAACAGGCATCTGATGCAAAAAGGAGCATTCATGATATTTTTCAAAAGACATTTTTTCTTCATTCTAATAACACAAAACTATAAACAATGAATTTAAAAAAAAACAAAAACAAACAAAAAAAACACTGAGGTATGATTAAATGTGATTTCATTTGGACTTTTGCAATAGCAGCATTAACTATATGGTACAAAAACATATATTTGTGTCAAGGTAGATTTTAAAGATCTAGCATTTAAAAGACAAGTTCCAAATTTTTCAAGACTGTCTTGAAGCCCAACTCTGCCAGAAGGAGAACTGTGGATTTTGTCCCCCATCACTAATATTATAAATGCATTATGAAAGAAATCTTCTAATGGTCAGCATGAAGAAGGGGAATGGTTATAGCAAGAAAAACCTACTTCAGTGTTAATTTGGAATATTGTTTTAAGACAGACTTGAAAAAATGTGAACCCATCTTTTAGTGCTCTCATGGTCCAAACTTCATCTACAGTAATACATTCATCACAGTGTACATTCACTGCTTCATCTACAACATTTTTATCCTGTCTGAAATAAGAACATTTAAAAGCAATATGGTCAGCGCGGCTAAAAACTAGCTTGCCTGTTTTATTGAAAAAACATTGAGTAGGCTTCACCCTGATTTATTACATTCTTTCCTTTTCTGAATATCTTGTTTCAAAGAAAGAAGGGACACCTGTCCATCCTTTCTTGTCCCTGCCTCCAGTCCCTTCCACACAACATCTTCATTTAGGGACATTTTGTGTTGCATGGGTCTCCTGATGAGAAGTAACTGTACACACTGACCAGTGGAAACATGGTCACAGCACCCAGCAGAGAACCTAACTGCACTACAGCTCCACACCACACGAGGGCACTGTGACCTTCATCACGCAGGATCACCCCAATAATCACCTTCACATAGGACAGAGTGAGAATAAAGATGAGCCAGGCTAACACCTGTGGAGGAGAGGGAGGTGAATGTTACATATTTCAAGACTTTTGACACAACAAGGAAGTGTTTCACCATTTCAACACAAGAATGATTTGAGTAAGTAAAGTTAAATAGTTCACTCACAATGATGACATCACCTGAGCTGTCATTAACCAGCAGTGGACATGGACTCAGTACTGCCATGGCCATTATATAAGCTCCAACTCCACTGCCAATCACTGTGAGGGCTCCCATGAACAGCAGGGACCTGTGAATGAGAGATAATTAGTTTTAAAATGAAGAGATAATTGTGTTTGGCTGCATGGATGCATTATTGAATTTAGAAAGCAGGACAAAAAAATATGTGATAGATTTGCACAACAAACATTTGGAAATAATCAATCTATGGCTGAAAAATGGTTTGCAATGTTAAGTAAATCTGATCAGTTATGCCTTAAAATAGTAGCATTAGTCATTTTTATGACATATTAAATGTAATTTATTAACAACTGTTAAAAGTCTGAGCTTCTACCTGAAAATTGAATCTGGAAACATTTATAGTCTTTTTAAAATGTCTTTGCCCTATTCCAGGAATGTAAAATCAGTTTGTGTGAAGCTGGTTTACGGCCAGCCGAAGAATTCCAAGTTCTGTCAGTTTGCGCTTTATCTTTATGAAGACATTGATCTCTTCAGTAAGGTTTAAAGACTGACATTATTTATCCAATCCATTATTTATTTACACAGAATTTTGAGTTATTTTATTTAAAACAATTGATCAAAATGTGGGTAAATAAGCTATTTGTTTTCTTGCTAACGAGTCTATAAAATGAATGAGAGGAGTGATACCACTGTCTTGTCTGTGTGGTAAATATGAAGCCAGCAGACGTTTAGCTTATCTTAGCATAAAGACTGGAAAGAGGTGGAAATAGCTAGTCTGGCTCTGTCCAAAAGCAACAAAAATGTGCTTTCCAGCATCTCTAAAAGTCACGATTAACACGTTTTATTTTATTTTGTTCAAGTGTAAAAACAGCAGTTTGTGGTTGTTCGAGGTTGCAGTTTTTGCTGGTTGCCTGGTAACCTCAAAGTAACAAGGAAGTTCCTATTAAATGAGAAAAAATATGCCATTTTAGTGACAATATTTCATTTCATTTGATGTTTTTCAAAACTTTTGTTGTAATGAGAATTGGATTCATTAAATATTTCATTTTGCATTAGAAATTCTAATATTTGCAGTTTGCTCTAAAACCTATTAGAAAAACTTTGTAGATCAAATTTAAAAACAGAGGAATAAAAAAGGAATTTTTATTTTTTAATCAATTATTATTATTATTATTATTATTATTATTATTATTATTATTATTATTATTGCTATTATTATTATTATTATTTATTTTATTTTTATTTTTTTTAAGTATTATTAGTCCTGTAGCTTGCCTTGTACCAAGCTTTCCACCCCAATAGACAACACACTGACCTTATTGGGAAGAACAAGGCGATGAAGCAGGCGAGAGGGTTGGCCATGGCAGCCATGGTGGCTGACAGGTGATAGGCGTTGTTACCATATGGCATGCACGAGTAGGATTGCACCGACGGAAGTACCACGTTGCTCAGACCATTAACCCAAGCCAAGATCACAAAGATGTAAGACACCTGTATCCAGCTGTAAGCACCGGTGCCAAAACTGCTTTTCTGCCTCTGGTTTGTAGGCCTGTAGGGATCCATCATGGGCTTCTGCTCAACCCAGTTCCTGTTTTTCTGAGATTTCGCTTTAACTCCGTTGGTGTATCGGCCATTAGGATGCTCCCTGGCCACAGCTGGGTGGTAATTCAGCAGTAGAAAGGCCACCAGGCACACCAGCATCATGGCACTCAAAATGAAGAAAAACACCTCAGCTGAGAAGTTGGCTGGCTGGTACTGGGCCGAGAGTTCAAAGGTCACGGCGCTGCTGGAGTTGTTCAGGGTCTGGTTCAGAGACTGGGTGCTGTTTATGCAGTGGACCACCCCAACACCCTGAATCAAAGCCACTATAGCAGGCAGCAGGCCACTTACACCTTCTCCAATGTAGTAGGTGGTGAGATACTGAGGCTTGAGACGCATCATGAAGGGCAGGAAGGTGACGGAGGAGGTGCAGTCAACAACAGCGAGGAAGAACGTTAGGACAAGTAGAGACACACTGCGGGGCACACCTGCCACTACAACAGTCTCCTTCCAGAAGAAACCTAACAGGAAACTGGCCACAGTTCCCAGGGCAATGATCACATATATGACAGCCACCTCGTTCAGGGCGCCTGGCCGGAAGCGATGCATCAGAGTGACGAAGAGAGGCCCAATGTTGGCCATTTGGATGAGGACGGAGAGGTAAGAGGGCAGGTACCAGCCCTCAGGGATCTGGGGCACAATGAGGGGCAACTCCACCCACAAGCCATTGATGGACACCCAGGAGCCCATACCGAACAGACACGCCAACAGGTGGGTGAGGAGTGACATGATGGAGGTGGGTTTTTTTCTAGAATGAAGCAAGAAGTTCTGTTAATTTCAAGCCATGAAACTTTATCAGGTAGGTTTCATCCTTACATAGTTTAACAAATGATCTCTGGTCTGTGAGTTAATGCTGAATTTGCAAACATGGGACAGAGTCTGAAAGTCTGATCCTTTTTAAACCATGTGACAGACATTTTGAGGTATGCTAGCCAAGGGTCCACATATAGGCTGAAATATCTCAACATCTACCGGATGGATTACCATGAAATTTTGTACAGATACACATGAAGCCTGTCAGATGATTCCTTATGACTTTGGTGATCCTTGTCTTTGCCTGAAGCCCCACCCGCACAGCAAAGTTTACACTTACCCTTCAAAATATCTCAAAACCTACTGAATGGACTGACATTCATAGATCCTGGACAATGCATCCTACTGACTTTGATGATCTCTAAACTCGAGATTAGGGGTCAGGAATGTGGTGGTTATGAGTCTTCAGGGAATGTGGTGGTTATGAGTCTTCAGGGAAGAAATTGGGTTGTCTGATTGTTTGGCTGTCTCTTTATGATATACTGCTTTATGCTGATAAGAAAAACATGTATTTGTTGAACTGTGCCATTACAGAAGAATAGAATGGGATGTAATTAAACTGTAAAACCGTAAATAAATGGGATAATACAACTATAAACACTTTTATGCTCAAAGTGTCAATGGTTAACTCAGCATCACAGATTAATGTGTCACTATAAGGAAGTATATCAATGTCAACACGTGCCAAAGGTGTCAGTTACTTAGTATCTTAACTGTTTTCTTAAGATTTTCTTTTCCTTTTTGTCTTCTGGCTGTTTTATTTTGTGCAAAATGTTACAAATGCAAAGTGGCAGATTTCTATTCTACTATATCCAAGTTATGTCATTTGATCACAGGCAGGGTTTAGGTTAAATCCACTTAAAACATCAAGCATGCAGCAAAGCAAATATGACCACCTACTGCGAGTAACTATTACATAACCTACAACAACATCTGACCAGAACATTGTTTGTTTGTTTTTTAAAGAAATGGCTTGCAGTGAAGTCTTTGATCAATGAAAGAATAAGAAAATACTCAGAGATCCAAACAATGGGTAAGAAGATAGTCCTCAAAGCATAAAGTTAAGTGAAAGTAAGAATCGTCTGTTATATCTTCAACAATCTGCACAATAACAACTTTGAAGAAAACATTTATATATATATATAAAAAAAATAATAATAATTTTTTTTTTGTTCGTTTTTAAGTACGGTTAAACAGTCACTGAATGTTAACATCACCATTTGAACATTAAAATAACAAACTAAGAATATTATTAAAAATGTTTAAATATATTTTAGGAACAAGACTTGACAGCTTAAAAAGAAACAAAAACAAAAACTTTTTTTAATCAATTCAAACCATTAAATCATTAAAATTCAAGAATTGATAATATGCATCCCTGTAGATACTCACATGCTGTTTGTTGCAGAGTTTGTAGTTTTCTGTAGAGAGAGAGAGAGAGAGGAAGAATCCAAAGTCCTGTGCAGTGAACTCTGAGTGCACCAAGGGATTAAAACCCTCCTTGGGGCTGTGGGTGTGAGAGCATGTAGCCAACCATGACACATGTTTGGTTAACTGGTCATTGTTTCAGACTACCTTCTCTGTCCAGATTTGGAGGATCATCAGTTCACATCACATGTTGCAATTTGCAGCTACATCACTCCCATTTTATTTGCCTTGAAGCTATTTCTGAATAAGTGAAATCATTCAAGAATCTGCAGAGTTTAATAATTCAGCTTAAGGGGGATCATGTGAGCAGAGGTGCAAATGAGTTGTTTACACCATTGAGTTGGGTAACTGCACATGTTTCAAGTCAATTTAAAGACTAAAAAGTATTATCAAAAATTTGTGTGCAATTTTTTGGGGGAAAAATGATTGGCATTACCTTAAGTAATCAAAACAAAACAAAAATCTACCAAAAATCAATTTGTACTAATTCAAGCAGTCAGTTTATCACTAGAGGCGTTCAGATATTTAAAGGAACAGTTTAACATTTTAACTTTTTGTGTTTCCAGTCTTTATGTAAAGATAAGCTAAAATATATGTATTAGACACATTTGAATGGTAATGGTAAAGAAAGCAAAGCGTGTTTCCCCAATTGCTGATCTATGTCAAATTTTGGAATAAAATTTAACAATGTCAGAGTGTAGTTTTTTAGATTATACATTTAAATACTTATTCTCTAAATTGAGACATTAACCGATGTATCTCAGCAGATCTGCAGTTTTCATCTCAGATCATTTTTCATCTGGTATCATTTGAATTTAGAAATAGACAAAAAGCATCCTCCTGTTTTTTTCTCTTTGTGGTTCAACGTGTTGGTCATTGTATTCAACTCATGGTAACTGTGCTGATCAGAAATGCTAAACTAGTAATGTTCTTTTCCTAATACCTTCAAATCTAACCTAATTTACAAGTCCCATTTTCTATAATCTGATAAAAGTCTATTGTTGTACTGTTCCTACCATAACTGTACTTCTGAATTAGAGCTAATATCAGTGCTTTTCCTGTAGGTCAAAACTCCCGCTGAGATCAACACTAACGTTAATTGAAGTCCCAGAGCCAAAACAGCCCCCCACTACTGGTGAACACAAACAAAACTCATTAGGTCTTTTTCAAGCATTCTTTATTGTTTGTCATTTTTCTAGCTAAACTTAACATCAGCCTCCTGTTGTGACACACATGGTGTGTATGTCAAGTATGACATGACAATCACATTAAAAAAAATCAACAACCAATGGCCACAGTTATCAAAAAAAGTGTTAAAAAGCACAATAATCACACGCAGGTATTGGACATGATTCTATTTACAATTAGCATTAACGATAAGTCAAAACCATTTTAAAAAAGCAGGCTTTCCACTATAAAGTTAAGGCAAATCTAGCAAACCTTTCTTCTGTAAACTTCTGAGGAGTTTAATAAAGTAAATCTGATGTACTGTAGCAGCATGGTTAATAATGTTTCCTTTTAAGGTAGTAGTGCATACTGTATGAAAGATTGTTTACCAACCCTTATTTACCAAAAGGGTTGCATTTGTTCTGTATTATTTTACTGCTCCCAAAGCCTGATATTTTTCCCTTGAGGTCACACAGCTTTATTGTATGTGTGGAATTGGTGAATACAAATCTCATATGACTTTGACACTGAAAGTGACATTTGTAAAGTTGAACATGTCTCAGAAATAATTTTGGGAATGTCCCTGCAAGCCTTCAGCCTGCATTTATATACTGTGTGTCTCATATCACTGCGTTACAGCTTAAATTCTTCATACTGACTTCAAAAGTTGAATTTAATACATTTAACGGATAAAACAAATGCCAGTAAAATCCTCTATATTCACGTGTAATCAAACAGAGGAGGTAGACATTAAAAGGCAGACATTTGAAAATAGCCACTTAAAATTTAAAAAATTAATCGCTTTCATATTATGATTGGATTGTAGTGAATCTAACAGCCCCACTGCAACTTCATAATATGAATATTTCTTATTAATTATACCCCAAAGCAACAAATGTTGATGAATAAGTTAACGATTGTGTCCCTGAGTAAACAGCTTTTCACATGATCTGCTGTAATGGGAAAATCCATCAGTAGCTGTTGTTGCCACTGTAAACAATTTCAGCTACATAGAGATTCATTATAAAATACCACACAAAGCACTTGTGGTATTACTGCTTCATACATCCCCTTGGCTAATGTGCAGCAACACAATGCTCCCATTATGAGGGAATGTTCTTACTTTCACAGAGGCCTCTGAATCAGAAGAGGATGCCTCATCTGTGGCATGATGTTCAAGAAAGATGAGGTCGAGAGAGATCTGCTACTTCACTCAAGAACCCCTAAAGCAGGGTTCAAAATAGTCATTTCCCATGAGGAATAAACACAATTTTTTCCTTGCATATGTTGTTCATGCTAACTGCAGTTATCCACACATTCCTGAGCCCTGGCAAACACTTGATAGATGTTGACCAGGGGGAACATGGTGAGGGCCCCGATTAGAGAGCCGGCCTGAATTGAGATGCCGCACCACAGCAGGGCGGCGTGGCCCGCCTCGTGAAGCAGAGTCCCAATCACCACCTTCAGATAGGAGAAGAGGCCGGTGAAAATAATCCAGGAGATGACCTGTAGAGGGCACAAACAAGCAGCTGAAGTCAGTGGTAGACAAAGAGATCACTGAAGCTTCTGTGTTGTGGAGCTATGAGGTCTGTTCAGGGTTTAAAATTTATAACACAGTAAGGTAACTTGGTCAGGTCATCAGAACGGTTCTGCACTAAAACTATATATATATATATATATATATATAACTATATATTTTGAAAAACTTGTTTGATATTTAACCTGGATGACCTGGACCACTTTAACTGCAAATGACCCAAAGTGACCTCCTGGTCTGGTGGCACAAAGAATGATTAAATGGCTTCCTGTATGCACAATCCACTGTCGCACCAGGTCTCATTTGTAGTTTCTAGATGTATAATGTCTCCTGACAGCCCACAAATATACATTACAGATAATGTTACTGTCTACAGCAGTTTAATCACCTTCTACTACTGTACCTTTTTTGACAGGAACTTAATTCTGACTTCTTTCATCAAGGTTGTAATATTGCTATCAGCAGCAAAACTCATCATATCAGCACTAGTATTGAAATATTTGATGTATGTATCGCCACTCACCACTAAAGCCACACCAGAGGGGTTTCCCAGGAGGGGAGGACAGGGGCTGAGTGCTGCTAAAGCAATGAGATACGCAGCAAATACTCCACCTCCTAAAGACAAAATGCCCAGACCAGTGGGGGACCTGGAAGACAAAATGAGGCAGATCATAAAGATTTAAATAAGAAAAAACAGTTAGGATGAGCAAGTGTGAAAACAACTACGCTCTTATGAATGTTTATAAAAGTTGTTTGATTTAAAGAAAATATAAAAAGGCAAGGATTTGGACACTATTTTTTACCTCATGACAAAAAACATAGCTAGAAAGCAGGCCAGGGGGTTTGCTATGTTGCCAAGCACCACAGAGAGGTGAAAGGTCATGGAGCTGTAAGGCAGACAGGAGAAACTCTGGATAGAAGGCAGGACCCCGTTGGTGAGGGCATTGGAGACAGCAAGCAGTGCCAGCAGGTAGATGTTGTGTCGTGTCCAAAATGTCTGAGGAGCAGGTGGAGGAACAACCACCTGCACCTGATCCTCAGACACCGGCGTCCCTCCGTTGTTAAGCGGGTGGGTCTCCTCTCCGTTCTTTGTCACCACTGTGTTGTCAGGTTCCTGTGACGGTGCATACTGCTCCGACGTTGTCTGTCTTCGTGTCAAAGCCAGAAAACTTAACGCTGAGATGAACAGCATGACAAACAAGAACCAGAAGAAGTTCTGAGCCGGAAAGCTCTCTTTTAAATAGTGTGGCTGCACCGTGTCGTTCACAGTTTTACACTCCAGCTTGCTAACACCTTGTCCTAAAGCCACGATGCAAGGGAACAATGCGCTTAAACCCTGACCGATGAAGAACGTACGGATATACCGAGGGGGGTAGCTGAACATAAAAGGCAGGAAGGTGACGTTGGACGTACAACACACGAAAGCCAACACAAAGGTGAAGATCAGGAAGGGCAGGGACCTCTCCTCTCCGGCTATTGTGACAGTGTGTGACCAGAAGATAGCCAGAAAAGCAGATGCCACCACTGCCAGTATCTGAATACAGTGGATGACGACACGCTCATTTAATCTTCCCGGAGCACAGTGGTGTGTGATGGTCACTGCTATCGGGCCCAGGTTCCCAAATGCTATCAGCACTGAGAGGTAGGCAGGCAGGTTCCACCCTTAAACAAGAAAAATCAATTTTCAGTGACGATAATACGAGACACCAAATTTTAACATCTTAATAAGACATGAGACCAGACCTTGAACTTTTCTTATTGGTGAACATTACCTAATTTGAATTACCCATCCAATATCTTACTTATTTTATGAACTATTGTTAGTGTAATAGTGTCAAGTATATGATTGTTGCAGCTTACAGTAAAGTGTAAAGATGATTCATTTTGTGAGTTAATGTATGACTGTGGTTGTTGGCTAAAAAGTAGTTTTCATTAAACATACTGACAGTGATGTGAGTACATTTTTTTTTTAAGTGTGTGTGTGTGTGACTCTGATAATTTTACTATATAACCATGATCACCGAAACTTCCAGAAATTCAGCCTTTAACACAGGAAGAGAAACATTTAACCTAGGACAACATTTTGAATATCACCAATGTCCCATATTACACAGACTGAGTAGCGTCAAGCTTTACAAAAAATACTGAAGCATTTTAATGCCAAGAAAGTAAAGGGCAGTAGTAAATCACTTGACTGCTACATTTATAATTAATATAAAGCTAGATTTTTAAAAGTTATTACAATACAATGACAACAAAGTAAACTAATTTGCCAATCACATTAAAGAAACTGTCACTTTAAAAGTATCTAGGTCATTAATAAATATAGCAGTACTGCATCATAATATACAGACTTCCGGCACATAATATGTTTTTCAGTGAAGATGAGAATGAGTGATGTAAAAAATCTATAATATTGTAAATCATATGGAAATTGCAAGATAATAAAAATAATCTAAAAAATAAGATATTTTCTCAAAATCATTCAGCCCTAATTCTCATTACATTGTTCTTAATTGATTACTGTCTAAGCAGCTCTATGGTGTAATTGATTTTTTTTATGTGTAAGGCAACATCAAGCTTGACTTAAACATTATAAAACAAAATGTATATATCTTTCCTGAATTGCTATTTATTGCATCTCTAATTCAAGTACAGCACCTGCATCTACTTCCCCCAGAAGAGGAAATGTAATGTACTTTGTTCCTTTTTTATTACTGTTTTAATCAATTGTGTAATATGATCATGCCAATACAATACATTATTCAGTAGTTTATATATTGTAAAGCTAGCTGGCTAGGATCACTTAGCACAGGCTAACATCGCCACATGTGGGTTAAACTTTAATGATGATAAAAAAACTAGGAACCCAAAATGTGTGAGGATGTTATAATAGCAAATCTGAATATTGTGGGACATTGTCTCCACTCATATGCTGGAGCCTGGAGGGTAAACTATGAAAGCAGCTGGTAGATTTCAGACACAAACTAATGATTTACTATTGAGTAGCAGGTGAATTTGAATATTTAGTAGGTAGACGTTCCCATTTTTAAAGCATTATTTTCCCACCCCAGGCAAACAATGTTGTCACTGACCTTCGGGGAGCACCCTGACAACCACCGGGAGCTCGACCCACAGACTGTTGACGGATATCCAGGAGCCCAGGGCGAACAGAGCCATTAGCCCATGGGTCACCGCCTCACTGCTCCACCAGCTGCCGGACATCATGCGGCTTTACTCCGACCAAGTGGACAGAGAATATGCTGCTGAACCGTTCACCTTTTGATTGAATAAAACACGAACAATGCGTTGTCCCCATTAACTGTATGGTTGTCTCACACGCTGCAGCAACTTGAAGAATGGAGGACCCTTACGCAAAGTTCCCGCCCCTTTGGATGCTTTCACGTACTCTTCGTAACTCCCTTTATTACCGTTGTGTCTCAACTCTATTTAAGATTTTTTTAAAACATGCAAAAAAGTGTGAACTCCTATTTCGACAATAAAATATATGTTACGATGGTGTATAATGTTGGCTTGTTGTTATGGATCTGCTGTTACCGCTACGAGATAGTGCAAAGAGAAGTTTCTGTATTCCGAGGACCGTGAAGGCTCCCTGGATCCCTGCTGGCTAAACTGGGTGCGCTCGTTTTCTTACCTGCTGACAATTGATGCGGGCGGGATCTGAGAAACGCAAGCTTGTTTAAAAGTTTTTCCCCCCTTAAAATGTCAGACTAGTAGGAACATTTTATTTACAGGTCTTTCATTCGTATAATTCATAAATACTGAGCAGCTGTTAATGATGTATTTATAACCCAGACAGACAAGGCATGTTTTACCTTCCATTGTTTCCCAAACCATTGTCCCACTATCACAACATAAATAGCAGGTGCTCTAATGAGATTCACAGACCCCATCCTCTCCTAAAAGAATCAGAGGGTTTATGTGCTCCTTTTGGCATTACATCTAAGAGAAACCATCAGTGACCCAAATAAGGCCCTTTGGTTGCTATTTTCTTGAGCCCCTCCCAGTCAATGCTTTTGTAAGCATGAACTCAGCGACATTGCTGATGCCTGTGATGCAACCACACATACCCTCATAATCTGAGAAACACAAGGTTATTATGTGACCAACAGACACCAGAATCCTGACTGATGAAGGAAAATAGAGAAATCAACTTGAATTAAGGCTGGTCTGATTTTTTTACACTGATCTCATATTGTTTGTCAGCAAAAATGTAGTGACTACACATTAGACTACTTATTCCTTTTTTATCATACAAGTTGACAATGTAAATACAAAAAAATGTGAGGAAGAAAGAAAGATGTTTATTTTTATCAGTGGTTCATAACAATTTCAAGCAAGCAGTTGTTATAAACTGCAAACAGCATGATCAAAGAGTCTATAAAAAAGAATAAAGTAGACTTTTTTTTAATCAACAAAATCTTTCTTTTAAAAAACATATACATACAATATAGCATGCAAATTAGGTAGTATTTTCATATCAAAAATATAAGTAACAAAATCCAACATAACCTTTTCTGTTAATGGCATAGAAAATACAGCATGCATGTACAACACATATGGCAGCAGTTATACATTATATTTTTAATTGTGTGGAAAGGCTGAGGTCATTGTATGTATTTTTACTTTAAAAAGGACCAATGTGTAAGTTTTAGGGGGATCCACTGGCAGAAATGGAATATATTAATAATGAATATGTTTTAATTAGTGTATAATCACCTGAAAATAAGAACTCTTGTCATTTTGTCACCTTACAATGAGCCCTTTAACATCTACATAGTGAGCAGGTCCTCTTTCATGTTGCACCACCACGTTTCTACAGTTGCACAGAACAGATAAACCAAACACTCGCTCTAGAGAGGATCTTTTGCATTTTACGCAGCCAATGTAGGTTCCACACTTGGGGTGTGTGTGTGTGTGTGTGTGTGTGTGTGGGGGGGGGGGGGGGGTATTCAGTTGGTTACAATCACACTGGTCCTTTAAAATTGTAAACACAGAATCCAACTAGATAGAACGTGATAAATGCCAGGGGAGGCTAATCCTAACATGAGACTATCGCTCAGTATCAGGTGGAATCAGTGTTCTCCTGTGCTGCTGCTCTCACTCTGAACCACCTCAGCATCTGTTATGTCTTGGAACACAGGCTTTCTTCTCGTCTTTCTAGGGGCTAAAACAAGAGAGTATCCAGGTTTAACACGAGGAAGTGCGAGCTTAAGCTTCAACACCATGTCTGTGCTGTTGGCGAAACCACCATTCAAGTGTGGGTCTGTGTTGAGGAGAACCATCTTCTGGTACAGGATCTCACAGCGAACCGCTTCCCGTTTCTCAGCTCGGGATTTTCCATCAAAACGCAGCATCATTTTGTCGACATCCTGCTGTGATTTGCACGGCCCGCCATTTCTCTCCACGGTAGCTACTATGTAATCCTTATCCATGTTCTGCTCACACTCTTCTTGTTCCAGGTCACGTCTCCAATATCCCCTTCCTGTCTTTTCCTTTTTACCGCCGTTTTGGTCAAGATGGGAATTGTTTTTAGCTCGCCAATCAGACGAGTCATCGGAGCTGTCATCAGATGAGCAAGACCCGCCGTTATCTTCCTGAGAGCTGTCCGATTCTGATGACAAGTGCTTCTGTGAGGAGCGCTTGGAAGACTTGTCGGGTCTTTTCTTCTTGTAAGGATACTCGTGGCCGAAGGGATATTTTGCCATCAAGACAGAGAACGTGCAACTTGTTAATTGCATTTTCAAATCTGGAGAGGGGACTTGGTAAAATTTTCCTCCAGGTAAGAAATCCTTCAGGTGCTCCTCTGTGACGGCAGCAATCACCTTGATGGTCCTCTTCAGGCAAGCTCTGATTAGGTCTCTATTTGTGTGCCACTGACCACAGTAATGAAAAATCCCATTAAATGCTTTCTCCTGCAATGGGAACTGCAGAAAAACATTTGTGGTCTCTTCAGGCTCCAGCAGTGTTGACGGATCTTTGGACCAATCAATGAACTTTTGGTAGAGACAGAGCATGTACTGGCTGTAGTGTGAGTACTCTCCTCCACTTTTCAGAAGCTGCCAGTAAGGACCAAGGAATTTGCAGTAAACAATAGCCAGAACACACACGAGACTCTGAATCACAGAATCACTAGCATCGGCAGCGACACTCTCCAGAATAATGTTTGGGCATTCGTCGTTGTTCAGTGACAGCAAATCAGAGAAGAAGAGAGCGACCTCTTTGTGATGGTGAATAAGGCCAGCCGCAGCTTCAAAGTAGTTGTTGAATCGGTTTGACTGATTCATTGCAAGTTTGGAGGGGTTGTTCTTTTCGTCACAGAAAGCCACCCAGTGTTTTCTGTAGTTCTGCCTATCAGGGGTGTGAGGGCTCAAGATGTCACAAGCCATGTGAATGTAGCGTGAAGTTGCACTTTCGGACAAATTCTTGAAGTTAACGAATTTTGGAAGCCTATCACGGCCTAGTTTTTCTCCTGTTGACTCAGTGATCTCCCTCTCAAAGACCATAATCTGCCGCTCAACGGCATCATGCACATCAACAAGGAAATTGGCATTGTAGTGTAAAAACACCACGGGAGAGGCAAATGAAATGTCTTTAGAGAGTGATTCGAGTTTTTTCTCCATCTCTGCCATGGCTGGGTGCTCCTTGCATGTTAGGGTGTACTGATTTTTTAAGAGATCCAAGGAAACTTGCTTGCAAGCTGTGGTTTTCCCGCAGTACACACTTAACAGCTTTTGGACAGACAGCATTGCAATGTCAAGCAAGGTCAGGGGTTCTCCTTTGTTGTCTGAGGTTTCTTCTCCACTGATGGATCCATCCAAGTCCTCATCCCTACCATCATGCACAGAGGAATGTTCATTCAGTATTTTTTTCCTTACAACTGCTCCGTTCCTCTCCAACTCCTCGCTCTGTGATATTTCATAGTTCTCATATTCTTCCTTGATTGTCACTTTTTCAATATTTGCAAAGTCGTCTTTTTTCATGCGTTTCTTCACAACAAATTTCCGTGCATCAGGTTTTTTTGGCACCAGTTCAAATGTACATTGGAGTAGACTTTCCATCGCTGCCTTCCTCCTGTGCCTTCTTGTTTCATAACTGCGGAAAAGGACTTTTAACTTTTTTATCTTAGTCCTAAGGACTTTATATGCCTTCTGAGTATCCCCATCCTTACAAAATTCACAGTTGAAGTTTCTAAGCCATGTAACTAAAATGACTGGGGCAATTTTCTCCCTGGAGACAAAGTTGCTCAACTCGAGAATCAATCCATTTGTGACTTCAATTGATTTTGCTCGCTCTGAAAAATCCCTCATTTTCAAAAGATGTTCTCGTTCAACTCCAATGCTGTCACATATTGGACCAACAAAGTTAAAGTTGACCTCTGATTCCAGGAAGGAAAGCCTCGCATCACTACCAAGACTCAATGTTGTTGCAATGCCTGTTTCAATCAAACGACGAAAGTCAGCCGACTGATGACTCGGGAAGATTTTCTTCAGCCACTCCATGATGGCAGCCCATGGGAAGTTATTGTCCTCTCTCAGAAGTCCAACTTGAATCAATAGTCTGTTTTGGCATGGTGCCTGATAAAGCTCTAATCCTTCCCCCGACTGAGGGCCGATGAAGTCTGCAACAAGCTTCCAATAGTACTCATCCCCTAAAAAACAGATAAGTTGGCAAGTGAGTAGAAAATCAATGCTTTTCTAGTCAGTCATGAAAGGATAGGTGGAGATGGGGACTGCTAATAAATGTGATTATTCTTGATTACATCGATACATGACAAAGTAACCAAGTCATACAAAGTTTTCTCGAAGCAGAGATTATGCCACAAAATACAAAAAAGTAAGAAAAAGAAGGAAAGTCTTTTAAGGTACGAATTTGTCAGCAAGAAAAGTATTATATGGAGATTATATGGAGTATTATATGAGAATTTAATTACAGCTTTCCTAAATGGCAATTTTACTCTTTTAAACTTACTCAGATTAGCCTCAGTTACAGCTGCTTTTCCACAAAGGGAGAAATCTTCACCTTCCGCCATGGCAAACTGTTTTAAAGAGAGAGAGAGAGTTAGTAAGCTTCGGACTTATGCATCTGAAGTATAACCAACAGAAAAGAAACGTAAAAAGCATTTGTAAAAGAAATGTGTGCTGATAAAATGTTTGCTTGCTATGGCCAACTGGCATCCATGTGAAGTAATACCTAAAATCAGGTCAAAACTATTTAGTTCATTTTGATTAGTGTTTTTTCATGACACTGTTGCTTTTTTATTAACTGACTGATTAAGGACAGCTGTTATCGTATCAGCCACACTTCATGGGCCTCATTCACTTTCATTTAATCCCAAATTTAAAAAACATTGGAGACAAATACTTATAAAAAGGTATTAAGCAGTAAGAGAGAAACAATGCTATAATAGTGCTGGCCAAAACTGCATCTGAGCACCTATAAAAAAGCTAATAAACATGAACAATGTCTTGCTGTTTTCAGTCCATGTCTCACACAGTGGAGACAGAATAGGACTAAGTGGTGTCTTAGACAGTCCGACACTGCAGAAACATGCCTCCCCTAAACAATAGGGAGTGAATTAACAGTAATTACCGCTGTAACTAACGCTTAATCTGCTGATTATTTTCTTGATTAATCAGATTGTCTCTAAAATTTCAGAAAACAGAAAAAAAGAAAAAGCCTTTTACAATGTCTGCATTTTGCCTGATCAACAGTCAAAAAGGTAGTGTTTGAAACTAAAAAGCTAATAATTTACTTTTGATAAGATGCAACCATGTAATATTTGGTATTTATCTTAAAATGGTAAATGGGAGGTTTCTTAATTATTAACTTCCATGTTGCTGCATTGTATCTAAATGTTTGAGTAGTCATGCAAAACGTCTCTGTCACATGTGGGTGGTGCTGTTGAATTGTATTATGTTATGTTGTACTTTACCCTCACTGATATGAATGTGCTGTAGAAAATATCACAAACACTCCTCAGGACCACACAATACAATTCAACAGTATCAAGCTGCACCCTCCAAAGTGACACATTTGAATCAAAACATTTCTTAAACTTCAGTGGTGAAAAGTATCTAATATCTATATAAGAGTATTTACTCAAGTACTGTATATTTTTGAGTATTTGTACTTAACTCAAAATCCATGCTACTTTATATTTCCACTGCACTATATTTCAGAGGGAAATAATGACTTTCTACTCCACTACATTTAGATATTTTTCAAAAATCAGTGTGTACTCGGGGTCAGATGTCTATGAACCATGTACCAAATAGTGATTTTCCCCTCTAAACTTCTCACATGGTCATTTGAATAAATGTTCAAATGAGCCAATAATTCACCAAAAATCAAAGATTAGAGGAAAATGTCCAAAATTGAAGACAGATGTGTATCAGAACTTTTTTTGTTCTTCTCTCCTCTCCCATTAATCATCTCACGATCCCGCCGATTAATCTGGTTAAGACTAGCTTCACTTCCAGCAGCTTCAGTATTAATAATCTAATTATGTCATAGAAATGATAAATAAATATATAGATTATAAATATATCAATCAGAGAGACCAAACCACTACTTTTACTGCACACACTTTGTTTACTTTTTCCATGCAGGACATATTTTCACATTCCTGTATTGTGGCTAAGTAACTGGAGACAACACTTTTTTTTCTACCTCATTTAGATTATAAACCTTTGAATATAAACATGACTTATTGAAGTCATTTGAGAAATGTAAACAGTATAGTGCTTTTTATCTTTGTTTTCTATATTATATGTTTTATAAGTGAGTGATTTTACTATTTTTGTCTTTCCCCGTTTTTCTTTAGGTGAACTCCATTCCTATTTATACCATTTCAATTCTTTGCAGCCTCTGCACTATAGATGTATAAAGAGCTTTTCTTTTTTGCATATATTTTTTTAAAGAATACATCACCGTGTATACACTACTAGAGGATAAGAAACAGTTTAAACCATGCTGGGGGCTAAGGAAGGAAATAAAATAAAAGTAAAAATAAGGAAAATAGACCATAACATAAACATCTTGTAAAGCTTAAAAGGTCAAGTGTTGTAACAGCTTTTATAGTTGTACATTCTGAGATCAACAAGCTGTAAACTCGGGGAAATCTGTTTTGTTTTTTTGCTAGAAAATTTGGATCTATGAAAATAAAATGTGGGGTTATTGTCATATTCAGTGAAACCAAACAATACATTTTTTCCAAAGTAAAGGAAAGTTGGAGTAAAATATATATAAAATGCTCTACACTCAAGCACTTACCTGGTGACGCCAATTAAGTCAGTGAGGGGTCAGGGTTTAGGGGGACTCATTGGGATTGGGCCCAAGCCTTCTCCCACCACTCCTGGATATGCTAAAATACCTGTGCACACAAAACAATCAGATGTAAGTACATTTCTTTCTGTCCCGTTTAAGTCAAATGTACAAAAGTGCAAAAGCCCGTAAATATAACATATATAACATTCAATACAACAAAAACATGACTGCTACAATTGAGTGCTTGATGCTGCACAACATGCTAACATTAGCCTTGTGAGCAGCATGCTATCTGCAGTAGATACAGCAATCTAAACTGCAGTGCTATGCGAATAACTCCAGACAGGAAATATGTGTATTTGCAAAATAAATAAATACGGAAGTAGTAAAATTAAACTTTTAAAAGTATTAAGTAAAGTTCTTACCGAGAAAAAGTGCACTGCCGTGAGAAGCGTCCCCTTCTCAGCATTGGAACAGTGCGCTGCGCTGTGATTGGACGGCTCTATCCTAAAAGGCGGGCTCTTGTCGACGTCTCCACCAATCACAGAGATAGTTTGAAAGGCATTGTGGGTCTGGATGTTGAGAGCTAGCAGCTAGCAGCAGCAGGTAAATAATAGAAGAACCGTCGAGTTTAAAACACTTAAATGTTTTATTTGCGCAAATATTCCGAGTAGTGGTAAACCATTTTTAGTCAGCGTAGCCGTAGTTGTGTTTTTTTCTGTCACGTAATGTTGCACGGTGCCTTGTGAACGTTACATACCGAGTAAATCAATCAATGAACACCAGATAACCAATTGATGTTTTTGGGTTAGGTTGAATACGTCGTAGTATTATGCATGTACATTATTTGAGATTGGGGGCTTTTGTCTCAAAGTAAATTAGTCGGCAAATGCAATGGGTTTTACTGTTTGGTTCCCGTTTACTAACAATTGAGGATGCGCACGCAGCTTCCGGTAACATTAGAAAACAAAAACACTGAAGTACAAGTACAGAAATATTAGCAATATCTAAAAATTATCAGATGTAGAGCTAGTTATGCAGAATGTAAGCAGTGTTTCAATATTGTTGGTCGGGTGGAGCTAATTGTAAACACTTAACATGCTGCTGGTGAGTTCAATCTATAATAATTCAACACATTTTTTGAGATCTGACATCTGTTTTGTATGTGGCAACTAGTCGTTACTAGAGCCTGACTGATACTGGATCTTTGGGCCAATGTTAAGGAATAAAAAAATTCTGATATCAATATGTCAGCCAATAATTACAGTTTTTGCATACATCCCTTCAATCATTTATGACAGATATGTAATGAAGGCATACAATTTTAGTTTGATAGTAAACTTTATTGTATAAAATGGCTTTAATGCACTGAAACAGTAAATTCACTGGGACAAACTAAATAACAAACAAAAAATATATAACAAAATAGCGTGTATATATATATATTTAACTTGAATTGAGAAAAATGCTCAAATAGTACCAGTCAAAAGTTTGGACACACCTTCCCATTCACTTCAATGAGAAAGTGTGCCCAATCTTTTGACTGTTACTGTACATTAAATGCTCCCCATATAACTTTAAAAAGAGCAGAACATATCGGACAACATATACGCCAAAACCGATATATCTGTGATAATATCGGCTGACCAATATTTCGGTCGGCCTCTAGTTATTACATACATGTTATGAGGGGTAAACCATACACTGTTGTTAAAATCCAGAGCTCTGACCAGATCACCAAACGCAAAAAGCAAATCATTAAATTTCTGTGAAAGGGTGCGTTTCATTCTTGGTATTTTCAGCATTTCCATCCACTCATTTAGTGATTTTTGCCGTTTATATTGCATAACAACTACTGCAGCAATGATTAGTTGATTAGCGGCCAACTATTAAATTGATAAACTATTTTGATGAATAATTAATCATTCTGAGTCATTTTTAAAGAAAATAATGTCCATGTCATCTGGTTCCAGTTTTTCAAACAAAAGTATTTTCTGGTTTCTTTAGTCCTCTATGGCAGTAATCTGAATATCTTTGGGTTGTGGATGGAACAAGAAATGTTTGAGGAGGACAACTTGGGCTTTGGGAGACCGTGTTCAACATTTTCAGTTTTCGGATACTTTACAGACCAAACAAATAACTGACACACGGATACAGACTGATCTTCTGATTCTATTTTCTATTTTCAGACGCTAATATGTCACTGCTCTGCCGATGTCTGGTTTTCTTGGGATCAAGCTTGTGATAGAGACTACATAGCAGCCCACAATGGATTCCACTGAAGCAGAAGTTGCAGCCCACGGTGAAGAAAGTAAAGACACTGTACCAAGCACATCAAATGTATCCAATCAAGGAGAACATGGACCAAAATCGAACAAGGCATCTTTGAAGAGGAAATCTGGCTCAGCTACAAATCACAAAGCTAAGAAGCGTAAAACGACCAGAGTGAAAAGGGCTTCTCAGCCTAGCTACACAGTCCATGAAGGGGAAGATATGCTACTTGTCATATCTAGCAGTACGTCACAGTATGATGGTTCAGCCTGGGTTCCCAAAAAGAAGGGAAGCAAGAAAAAGAAACTTGTTAAAGGAAAGGGGAAAACGGTTCAGATGAAGAAAAAGAAGCCTGTCATTGCCAAGCCAAAACTGTCAAATGATTACAATAAAGTTGCCAAACTTGCCAAGGAAGAAGAGAACACTTCTGTGTTTGTGCCAGAGAAAGCAAGAGACAACAGATGGGGTCAAAGTCTTCCGGAGGAGGTGCTGATCAATATTTTCCAGATGGTGGTTGTCCAAGATGGTGCGGTGCCATTTCTATGCAGGTAGTAAACACAGCTTTGCATTGATGTACAGTAGTTTATGCTATGAACTGCCTCAAACAGTGTATAGTGCTTGGAGATACTGTATTTCAATATTATGGTTTGTTAGTTTTTGATGTATTTATTCTACAGTCCAAAACTCAAATATATTCAATACCATAAATGACAAAGAAAATCTGCACATTTTACAAGGAATGACTGAATTTTTGGCATTTTGGCTGAAATTTGATTAAGGGATTGTCAAAATCTTAACCAACAAATCATTTGAGCTCTAATTGTGTTACATATAGATTATTTTTATTTTGTATGTATGTATGTATGTATGTATGTATGTATAAATGATATTAATGTGTTAACATTAATATAATTTGTATCATCATGTCGATTTCAGCCATATAACTGGGTACTGTATAATTTGAGGACCATAAATGGCATCCTGAACAATGGCACATGTTCTTGTTGTATTTATTCCGTAGGGTGGGGAGAGTTTGTCGTCTGTGGAACGTTGCTGCCTCCAGTCCTGTCCTGTGGCGCAAAGTGACTGTAGGTCATTGCTGGATTGCACCAGGAAAAACCCAGCTGCCTAAAACAGAGGAAAAAATAAAGGACACTCTTAACTGGCTTGCACAGAACAGGTCTGATTAGTTTTGGGTTTTATGTAAGGACTTCGTATGTTGTGAACTATGTTTTAGATTGTGCTCAGCTTTCTCACATTTCAAATATGAGCACCATTTTAAAATTAAATTATTAACATCATTTCTTGTCTTCTAGATTTTCCCAGCTGCGAGACTTCTCTCTCTGTCACTGGACTAAGAATGTTGACTATGCAGTAGATGTAAGTCATAAAGAGTAGATATCTGTTCTTTTCAACTTATTGTTTTGTAGACTGAAATTATTTGATGAATTCTCTTGGAAATCTTTAATACAAATATGACAAACCTTTTCTGCATCCAGCTCTTCAAATAGATAGAGTATCGAACCCTAACCCTTTAACCCCAAAGAGAGATAGGACTACATAAAGATTTTCTTTGCCATATGTGATAATGAACTAAATACTTTTCGGACTTCGGGTGGGACAAGTCAATGACTTTTGCTGTCCACCTTGGATTTGGATTTTTTTTTCTTTTTTTCTGACAGTTTAGACAACACTATTAATCAAGAAAGTAATCCTCAGATGAATCGACAATAATAATCTAAATAATGGTAATCTTTTGGTGCAGTCTTGATTGGTGTCACATTAAGAAGAAAATATTTTATGTTATGTAAATATTAACAATGTATTTATTTTGTATTTACTATATGTATGTTCTGTTTATGTTGTGAATTAGGTTGTGTCGCAGTTCTGCCCTCACCTTCGCTCCCTCACGTTCTCCTACTGCACAGGCATGAAAGCGCAGGCCTTCCAGAGCCTTGGTCTGCACAGCCGGTCTCTGCAGAGCATAAATCTCCAGCATTCAGAGGTAGACCAGTTCAGTAAAAAAAAAAATTGTAGAAATGTATTACACAGATTACTTCTTAGTTTCACAGTTAGAAATGTTTTGTTCACCAGCATAGCAGCAGGTGCATCCTAAAATTTAAAAGATCAGACACTGTCAACTACTTTTCTGCTGCAGGTTAAGAATATAACAGGAATGAAAACGTCTGCATTTTGTCCAAATATTCAATGATGTACCAGCCACAGCCAGTATTTCCCAGCTGCCCACCCCCAGGGGACAATATAGTGTTGTAGATTTGTAAAATATTGAATTTTTTTTTTGCTATAGTTTCAGGTTGAGGGTGGTCTCCTGGAGTATCTTGTAAACCATGGAAATCAGATCAGGCAAATTTTGTTCACTCGTGGACCAAAGAATGACAGACTTCTGACTGCTATTTCGGTAAGCCCCTTTTTCTCTCTTTCTTTTTGATGTATGCATTATAGTCCAAGCCAGTGAGCACAAATGAACTTGGTACACATAGCGCATTTAATTTGTTTTTTCAGAAGGGATGCTGTCCTGATTTGGAGTTTTTGGAGGTCAATAAAAAGCTTGACAGTAAAGATTGTGAACTTCCCATATGCATCCAGGCACTACAGATAGCATGCCCTAAACTCAAGGTAAAAAAAAAAAACAATGAAATGGTAATTGTGATATAATTTTACAACTGTAATGTGCATAGAGTATAAAGTGTTATTCTTTGTTTTCTATATCTTTTGTTTAATTTGTCAGTATTTAATGAATCAGTATAAGTACTTGATGTGTGCACTGTGTTCACCCATGAAACTTGTGCATCCATTGTACTTCCCATTAGACCTTCCGGATGCTGAATGTCAGACTTCTTCACCGGACAATGCGTAATGGTGCGGAATTAACATCAGGCTTCCCGTTACTGGAGGAACTATGTATCGCAACCACGTCTTATTCCTACATGACTGACAAAGATTTGTTAGACATTCTATTCAGCTCCAACAAGTTGCGGGTGCTGGACCTGCGAGGCTGTTCTCGAATCACACCAGCTGGTCTTGCAACATTACCATGTCTTGGTAGGCCTAACTCACTACTTTACTTATGAGCTTTGGTAACATTTTAGTTTATTGGGGTAAAGGTGAACCATTTTAATTATTTTTATATATGTCTGATTTTAAAATTGGACCTAATGGGAGCTCATGTTTTAACTTACTCATACTGTTACCTTAAACTTAGTTTTTATGATTGCCTAAGAATTTATTGAAGGTATAGAAATACTTATTTTTGGTCTGTTTTGTTATGCCTAATAACTTTAAACACTTGTATAAAGGTTTAATAATTATTTTAAATGACTAATAATCTACCCAAAACCAAAAATTTATTAATCAGTACTACTCTTTTCTGTTTGTGATGTGGCAGAGCTTGAGTGTCTGTTCTGGGGACAATATTTCAGCAGCCATATTGGGTTGTCAACACTAAAGAAGGGGCTTCACATGGTGACCCAAAAGTGGAACCAGACACTTCAACAGCTTGACATTGCTAATCAGCTCTTCTCTGAGGAGGACTTGGAGATTGCAATGAGTAGCCTTGCTCAGGCAACAGATGCAGACACCCTACGTTCACTCAACCTGAGTGGGACCAGGATCACACCACCTGCCCTAAGGTACCAAGCTTACAGTTTTCCCCCTCAATTCCAAGTCCAAACAATCTAAAAAAATTTGAGCCAAAACTTTGTTGAATAGAGGCTTTTAAGATACAATCTCCATGTGCAAAACTGACTTTCAGTCAAGCATTCACATTTGTAAATCCCAAGTACTACAGGTTTGAAATAATGACTTTCCAAAGATATCACACAAACATTTTGTCTCTACTGCATTTTTCAGGTCAGTCATCGGCCAATTGACTGCTCTGAGCTACCTCAACCTTTCATCCTGCCGTTATCTTCCAAGAGGAGTGAAGAGAGTTTACCGCGGCCAAGAGGACATTCGCCAGCTGCTGGACAAATTGGAGTAATTCTGATGTCAGTTTGGTTCAGAAATTGAGGCCTAAAGTACAAGGCATACCTGACTGTCTTAAAATATGCCTCCTTGTGGATTATGTTGTTCATATAGAATGAGTATTTTACCCTTCATGAAAAAACACACCTTACTTTTGCAAGAAAGCAGAAACTAGGGATTTGAAATTCAGTGAGAATACCAGGTGCTACTGTATTAATGTCAATTAATAATCAGTAAAGGCATTGTCTACATGTAGCTTAGGTGTCACACTGACATGTTGAATTGGGTCATATGTAAATACTGTCTGAATCGCAATTGTAAACCTACAGTGGCACAGTGGGGTGGGTGACACTTGTATGTACTAGTATTACTTGGATATAATTTCTTGATTATTTCATACATTCTCTTTTTTTATACTGAAAATAAATCCAGACAAGAGTTTTTCAATAAATATGAAATTGAAAATAATTGTTCAGTTTTTTTAATTCTAATGTTGTTTAGATACTTTCCTAACACTAGGGAGTGCTGTAATCTCAAGATAAATGACCGAGTGACCAAATGGAGTCTGCCTTGTTGGGTTCATGAAGTTGTTTAGGACATTCAGTATTAAAGTGTTTGATTTAATGTGAGAAACCCATTTCATGAACTTTTTTGAAACTAATACGTTCACATTTGATTTGCTTTATTGTTGTTGAATTGGACATATTAAGGGTGCTTGGGGTTCTAGAAATTTTACAACCCATTAAAGTGATTTTTGACCAGAACATTTAATTTGTACAGTATGTGGTGTACTGACTTTATACACATCAAAACCAGCATGACAAATCCAAAAGTGTCAAAATTACTGAAAAGAAGGCAAGACATAGCACTCACATCTCACTTATTTATTGGGCCACACAATTAGTTTAGGGAAGAAAGGTTTTACAAAAATAGTCAAATCCAGTATTAGTGCATGGCTGAAATTGAAATGGAGCCAAACAGGCCTGACATAACTAATATTCACTCCACTCACATTTACTTGAGAAGAAAATACAACATATTTCAGTTAAAAAAAAGAGCTCTAGCCAGAGTCTTACAAAATAAAAGTCCAGCTTCTGTAGGCAAGGTAAAAGTAAGCTAAGCTGAATGTCATTTAGTTGCATTAGATTTGATGCATTGATTTGTATGTGCAAGAACAATCAAACTCACAGAACCCCCATATAGCATAAACCAATATTAAATCACGGAAAATATGTATCATGAATTCAAAATTTGTGATATGTGAAAAACAAAAAAGACTTGGGCCACAAATATGTACCATATTTTTCAATATGAACTCATTCTAAAGTCAAAGCAAACATTTGACATATCAAATGCAGTTTTATCTTTTAAGATTTAATTTGCGATGTGTTGAATTCTAATGGAATCATAGCATTTTCTTAATTTCTTAAGGAATCACGACAGCTCATCATTAAAAATGTTTATAGGGCACATGGTGAGCAAAAATGACTTTGTTTCTTTAACAATATATTCCCATAATGGTATAGACCGTTTTTCTCTAACACACTTTTTATTCTATTCTTCATCCATGACACACAAGTGACAGGTACAGTACAATATGCATGTATTTTTCTCACTGGCTTTCTTCAAGAACAACCACAAACTATTTCAAATATTATTCATAGAGATATAAGAGAGAAAATACAACAAAGAGGAATTATTATTAATTTAAAGTAGAAAGTTTCAAATGATTGAACCAACTCTCAGGAACAAATGGTTGTAAAAAGATCTTCACTTATGCAAGGGCAATAAACAAAGGCCCGTATGGGGATCTGTTATACATCTCTCAAGGAGTTGGAGATAGGTGAGGTTTTCTTTTGTGTTGGGATCAAAAAAGCCCTTGGTATCATCATCGGGATCAGACAGAATCTGGTTCATTTCCTCATCAAAGTAACCTCTTTGGTATGCCACCTCCACGGGCACTCTGTGGCTGTGCACTGGGTCAATTATTCCTCCTGTGGCAATTTGTGCTTCAAGGAGACGAATGCCATGGTCTTTCACAATAAGATCTTTTTTCAAGGCTTGGAACAGAGAAATTGTGTCACCAGTGTAGGGATCTTTGTATCCCGTAACTGCTCGTTCTGCTGAAAGCAGTTTCTTTTTCCAGTCACTGCCAACCACTCCCTGAGCTGCGGCTTCCTCCACTGACAGTTTCTTGTTTTTCACTGGGTCAATGACAAAACCAGTGGCAGCTTGGGCTTCCAGCAGTACCAGAGATGTACCAGGGGTCAGCAGGCCTTTGCTTTTGGCATTATAGATGCTTAGGGTTTCTTTGGTGGACTGCAGGTACACTCCTGCAATGCTGTTGGTCCCCTCTAGGTACTTCCGGACAGAGTCTAGTACACTAACTTCTGACACTGTAACTTTTCCAGCGCTAAGGTCTTTGTAGAGAGCCTCATTGATGATTTTTGATTCAAGCAGCTCAGTAGCACTAACGTCCTTTCTTATTCCATGGAACTTTTTAACTTCACTTGTCTCTGTGACTGTAGTCGTTATGGTAGTTTTTGTTGTGCTGCTGTCCACTTTGGTTTCTGGTAGTTGACGTTTGATGACTGATGATGATGATGAGCTTGTTGTGGTCTGCTGCTGAATGATTGTCAAGATGATCTCCAAGAAGCGTTCAATTGTGATCGCCCCAGACTTGTACTGTTGTACAAGCTCTCTCCTCTTCTCCTCTGTGATGTATTTGGAGTACAAGAGATCCCACAGCGACACTGATATTCCTTGATATCTTCCCCCTGCTTTGGTTGTTGTTGTAGACTTCAGAATGAGTTTTGTTGCCTCATCAACAAAGAAATAAAACTCGCCTTTCTTCGCAATGACCAGTAAACTAAGGCCTGTGACAGGGTCTGTGATACACCTCTCAATCAGCTGGAGATAGGTGAGGTTCTCTTGTGTGTTGGGATCAAAAAAGCCCTTGGTATCATCATCGGGATCAGACAGAATCTGGTTCATTTCCTCATCAAAGTAACCTCTTTGGTATGCCACCTGTACAGGCACTCTGTGACTGTGCACTGGGTCAATTATCCCTCCTGTGGCAATCTGTGCTTCAAGGAGACGAATGCCATGGTCTTTCACAATAAGATCTTTTTTCAAGGCTTGGAACAGAGAAATTGTGTCTCCAGTGTAGGGATCTTTGTATCCCGTAACTGCTCGTTCTGCTGAAAGCAGTTTGTTTTTCCAGTCACCGCCAACCACTCCCTGAGCTGCGGCTTCCTCCACTGACAGTTTCTTGTTTTTCACTGGGTCAATGACAAAACCAGTGGCAGCTTGGGCTTCCAGCAGTACCAGAGATGTACCAGGGGTCAGCAATCTTCTGCATTTGGCTTCATAGATGCTTAGGGTTTCTTTGGTGGACTGCAGGTACACTCCTGCAATGCTGTTGGTCCCCTCTAGGTACTTCTGGACAGAGACCAGTTCACTCACTTCTGACACTGTAACTTTTCCAGCGCTAAGGTCTTTGTAGAGATCCTCATTGATGATTTTTGATTCAAGCAGCTCAGTAGCACTAACGTCCTTTCTTATTCCATGGAACTTTTTAACTTCACTTGTCTCTGTGACTGTAGTCGTTATGGTAGATTTTGTTGTGCTGCTGTCCACTTTGGTTTCTGGTAGTTGACATTTGATGACTGATGATGATGATGAGCTTGTTGTGGTCTGCTGCTGAATGATTGTCAAGATGATCTCCATGAAGCGTTCAATTGTGATCGCCCCAGACTTGTACTGTTGCACAAGCTCTCTCCTCTTCTCCTCTGTGATGTATTTGGAGTACAAGAGATCCCACAGCGACACTGATATTCCTTGATATCTTCCCCCTGCTTTGGTTGTTGTTGTAGACTTCAGAATGAGTTTTGTTGCCTCATCAACAAAGAAATAAAACTCGCCTTTCTTCGCAATGACCAATAAACTAAGGCCTGTGACAGGGTCTGTGATACACCTCTCAATCAGCTGGAGATACGTGAGGTTCTCTTGTGTGTTGGGATCAAAAAAGCCCTTGGTATCATCATCGGGATCAGACAGAATCTGGTTCATTTCCTCATCAAAGTAACCTCTTTGGTATGCCACCTGTACAGGCACTCTGTGACTGTGCACTGGGTCAATTATCCCTCCTGTGGCAATCTGTGCTTCAAGGAGACGAATGCCATGGTCTTTCACAATAAGATCTTTTTTCAAGGCTTGGAACAGAGAAATTGTGTCTCCAGTGTAGGGATCTTTGTATCCCGTAACTGCTCGTTCTGCTGAAAGCAGTTTGTTTTTCCAGTCACCGCCAACCACTCCCTGAGCTGCGGCTTCCTCCACTGACAGTTTCTTGTTTTTCACTGGGTCAATGACAAAACCAGTGGCAGCTTGGGCTTCCAGCAGTACCAGAGATGTACCAGGGGTCAGCAATCTTCTGCATTTGGCTTCATGGATGCTTAGGGTTTCTTTGGTGGACTGCAGGTACACTCCTGCAATGCTGTTGGTCCCCTCTAGGTACTTCTGGACAGAGACCAGTTCACTCACTTCTGACACTGTAACTTTTCCAGCTCTAAGGTCTTTGTAGAGATCCTCATTGATGATTTTTGATTCAAGCAGCTCAGTAGCACTAACGTCCTTTCTTATTCCATGGAACTTTTTAACTTCACTTGTCTCTGTGACTGTAGTCGTTATGGTAGATTTTGTTGTGCTGCTGTCCACTTTGGTTTCTGGTAGTTGACATTTGATGACTGATGATGATGATGAGCTTGTTGTGGTCTGCTGCTGAATGATTGTCAAGATGATCTCCAAGAAGCGTTCAATTGTGATCGCCCCAGACTTGTACTGTTGCACAAGCTCTCTCCTCTTCTCCTCTGTGATGTATTTGGAGTACAAGAGATCCCACAGCGACACTGATATTCCTTGATATCTTCCCCCTGCTTTGGTTGTTGTTGTAGACTTCAGAATGAGTTTTGTTGCCTCATCAACAAAGAAATAAAACTCGCCTTTCTTCGCAATGACCAGTAAACTAAGGCCTGTGACAGGGTCTGTGATACACCTCTCAATCAGCTGGAGATAGGTGAGGTTCTCTTGTGTGTTGGGATCAAAAAAGCCCTTGGTATCATCATCGGGATCAGACAGAATCTGGTTCATTTCCTCATCAAAGTAACCTCTTTGGTATGCCACCTGTACAGGCACTCTGTGACTGTGCACTGGGTCAATTATCCCTCCTGTGGCAATCTGTGCTTCAAGGAGACGAATGCCATGGTCTTTTACAATAAGATCTTTTTTCAAGGCTTGGAACAGAGAAATTGTGTCTCCAGTGTAGGGATCTTTGTATCCCGTAACTGCTCGTTCTGCTGAAAGCAGTTTGTTTTTCCAGTCACCGCCAACCACTCCCTGAGCTGCGGCTTCCTCCACTGACAGTTTCTTGTTTTTCACTGGGTCAATGACAAAACCAGTGGCAGCTTGGGCTTCCAGCAGTACCAGAGATGTACCAGGGGTCAGCAATCTTCTGCATTTGGCTTCATAGATGCTTAGGGTTTCTTTGGTGGACTGCAGGTACACTCCTGCAATGCTGTTGGTCCCCTCTAGGTACTTCTGGACAGAGACCAGTTCACTCACTTCTGACACTGTAACTTTTCCAGCGCTAAGGTCTTTGTAGAGATCCTCATTGATGATTTTTGATTCAAGCAGCTCAGTAGCACTAACGTCCTTTCTTATTCCATGGAACTTTTTAACTTCACTTGTCTCTGTGACTGTAGTCGTTATGGTAGATTTTGTTGTGCTGCTGTCCACTTTGGTTTCTGGTAGTTGACATTTGATGACTGATGATGATGATGAGCTTGTTGTGGTCTGCTGCTGAATGATTGTCAAGATGATCTCCATGAAGCGTTCAATTGTGATCGCCCCAGACTTGTACTGTTGCACAAGCTCTCTCCTCTTCTCCTCTGTGATGTATTTGGAGTACAAGAGATCCCACAGCGACACTGATATTCCTTGATATCTTCCCCCTGCTTTGGTTGTTGTTGTAGACTTCAGAATGAGTTTTGTTGCCTCATCAACAAAGAAATAAAACTCGCCTTTCTTCGCAATGACCAATAAACTAAGGCCTGTGACAGGGTCTGTGATACACCTCTCAATCAGCTGGAGATACGTGAGGTTCTCTTGTGTGTTGGGATCAAAAAAGCCCTTGGTATCATCATCGGGATCAGACAGAATCTGGTTCATTTCCTCATCAAAGTAACCTCTTTGGTATGCCACCTGTACAGGCACTCTGTGACTGTGCACTGGGTCAATTATCCCTCCTGTGGCAATCTGTGCTTCAAGGAGACGAATGCCATGGTCTTTCACAATAAGATCTTTTTTCAAGGCTTGGAACAGAGAAATTGTGTCTCCAGTGTAGGGATCTTTGTATCCCGTAACTGCTCGTTCTGCTGAAAGCAGTTTGTTTTTCCAGTCACCGCCAACCACTCCCTGAGCTGCGGCTTCCTCCACTGACAGTTTCTTGTTTTTCACTGGGTCAATGACAAAACCAGTGGCAGCTTGGGCTTCCAGCAGTACCAGAGATGTACCAGGGGTCAGCAATCTTCTGCATTTGGCTTCATGGATGCTTAGGGTTTCTTTGGTGGACTGCAGGTACACTCCTGCAATGCTGTTGGTCCCCTCTAGGTACTTCTGGACAGAGACCAGTTCACTCACTTCTGACACTGTAACTTTTCCAGCTCTAAGGTCTTTGTAGAGATCCTCATTGATGATTTTTGATTCAAGCAGCTCAGTAGCACTAACGTCCTTTCTTATTCCATGGAACTTTTTAACTTCACTTGTCTCTGTGACTGTAGTCGTTATGGTAGATTTTGTTGTGCTGCTGTCCACTTTGGTTTCTGGTAGTTGACATTTGATGACTGATGATGATGATGAGCTTGTTGTGGTCTGCTGCTGAATGATTGTCAAGATGATCTCCAAGAAGCGTTCAATTGTGATCGCCCCAGACTTGTACTGTTGCACAAGCTCTCTCCTCTTCTCCTCTGTGATGTATTTGGAGTACAAGAGATCCCACAGCGACACTGATATTCCTTGATATCTTCCCCCTGCTTTGGTTGTTGTTGTAGACTTCAGAATGAGTTTTGTTGCCTCATCAACAAAGAAATAAAACTCGCCTTTCTTCGCAATGACCAGTAAACTAAGGCCTGTGACAGGGTCTGTGATACACCTCTCAATCAGCTGGAGATAGGTGAGGTTCTCTTGTGTGTTGGGATCAAAAAAGCCCTTGGTATCATCATCGGGATCAGACAGAATCTGGTTCATTTCCTCATCAAAGTAACCTCTTTGGTATGCCACCTGTACAGGCACTCTGTGACTGTGCACTGGGTCAATTATCCCTCCTGTGGCAATCTGTGCTTCAAGGAGACGAATGCCATGGTCTTTCACAATAAGATCTTTTTTCAAGGCTTGGAACAGAGAAATTGTGTCTCCAGTGTAGGGATCTTTGTATCCCGTAACTGCTCGTTCTGCTGAAAGCAGTTTGTTTTTCCAGTCACCGCCAACCACTCCCTGAGCTGCGGCTTCCTCCACTGACAGTTTCTTGTTTTTCACTGGGTCAATGACAAAACCAGTGGCAGCTTGGGCTTCCAGCAGTACCAGAGATGTACCAGGGGTCAGCAATCTTCTGCATTTGGCTTCATAGATGCTTAGGGTTTCTTTGGTGGACTGCAGGTACACTCCTGCAATGCTGTTGGTCCCCTCTAGGTACTTCTGGACAGAGACCAGTTCACTCACTTCTGACACTGTAACTTTTCCAGCTCTAAGGTCTTTGTAGAGATCCTCATTGATGATTTTTGATTCAAGCAGCTCAGTAGCACTAACGTCCTTTCTTATTCCATGGAACTTTTTAACTTCACTTGTCTCTGTGACTGTAGTCGTTATGGTAGATTTTGTTGTGCTGCTGTCCACTTTGGTTTCTGGTAGTTGACATTTGATGACTGATGATGATGATGAGCTTGTTGTGGTCTGCTGCTGAATGATTGTCAAGATGATCTCCATGAAGCGTTCAATTGTGATCGCCCCAGACTTGTACTGTTGCACAAGCTCTCTCCTCTTCTCCTCTGTGATGTATTTGGAGTACAAGAGATCCCACAGCGACACTGATATTCCTTGATATCTTCCCCCTGCTTTGGTTGTTGTTGTAGACTTCAGAATGAGTTTTGTTGCCTCATCAACAAAGAAATAAAACTCGCCTTTCTTCGCAATGACCAATAAACTAAGGCCTGTGACAGGGTCTGTGATACACCTCTCAATCAGCTGGAGATACGTGAGGTTCTCTTGTGTGTTGGGATCAAAAAAGCCCTTGGTATCATCATCGGGATCAGACAGAATCTGGTTCATTTCCTCATCAAAGTAACCTCTTTGGTATGCCACCTGTACAGGCACTCTGTGACTGTGCACTGGGTCAATTATCCCTCCTGTGGCAATCTGTGCTTCAAGGAGACGAATGCCATGGTCTTTCACAATAAGATCTTTTTTCAAGGCTTGGAACAGAGAAATTGTGTCTCCAGTGTAGGGATCTTTGTATCCCGTAACTGCTCGTTCTGCTGAAAGCAGTTTGTTTTTCCAGTCACCGCCAACCACTCCCTGAGCTGCGGCTTCCTCCACTGACAGTTTCTTGTTTTTCACTGGGTCAATGACAAAACCAGTGGCAGCTTGGGCTTCCAGCAGTACCAGAGATGTACCAGGGGTCAGCAATCTTCTGCATTTGGCTTCATGGATGCTTAGGGTTTCTTTGGTGGACTGCAGGTACACTCCTGCAATGCTGTTGGTCCCCTCTAGGTACTTCTGGACAGAGACCAGTTCACTCACTTCTGACACTGTAACTTTTCCAGCTCTAAGGTCTTTGTAGAGATCCTCATTGATGATTTTTGATTCAAGCAGCTCAGTAGCACTAACGTCCTTTCTTATTCCATGGAACTTTTTAACTTCACTTGTCTCTGTGACTGTAGTCGTTATGGTAGATTTTGTTGTGCTGCTGTCCACTTTGGTTTCTGGTAGTTGACATTTGATGACTGATGATGATGATGAGCTTGTTGTGGTCTGCTGCTGAATGATTGTCAAGATGATCTCCAAGAAGCGTTCAATTGTGATCGCCCCAGACTTGTACTGTTGCACAAGCTCTCTCCTCTTCTCCTCTGTGATGTATTTGGAGTACAAGAGATCCCACAGCGACACTGATATTCCTTGATATCTTCCCCCTGCTTTGGTTGTTGTTGTAGACTTCAGAATGAGTTTTGTTGCCTCGTCAACAAAGAAATAAAACTCGCCTTTCTTCGCAATGACCAGTAAACTAAGGCCTGTGACAGGGTCTGTGATACACCTCTCAATTAGCTGGAGATAGGTGAGGTTCTCTTGTGTGTTGGGATCAAAAAAGCCCTTGGTATCATCATCGGGATCAGACAGAATCTGGTTCATTTCCTCATCAAAGTAACCTCTTTGGTATGCCACCTGTACAGGCACTCTGTGACTGTGCACTGGGTCAATTATCCCTCCTGTGGCAATCTGTGCTTCAAGGAGACGAATGCCATGGTCTTTTACAATAAGATCTTTTTTCAAGGCTTGGAACAGAGAAATTGTGTCTCCAGTGTAGGGATCTTTGTATCCCGTAACTGCTCGTTCTGCTGAAAGCAGTTTGTTTTTCCAGTCACCGCCAACCACTCCCTGAGCTGCGGCTTCCTCCACTGACAGTTTCTTGTTTTTCACTGGGTCAATGACAAAACCAGTGGCAGCTTGGGCTTCCAGCAGTACCAGAGATGTACCAGGGGTCAGCAATCTTCTGCATTTGGCTTCATAGATGCTTAGGGTTTCTTTGGTGGACTGCAGGTACACTCCTGCAATGCTGTTGGTCCCCTCTAGGTACTTCTGGACAGAGACCAGTTCACTCACTTCTGACACTGTAACTTTTCCAGCTCTAAGGTCTTTGTAGAGATCCTCATTGATGATTTTTGATTCAAGCAGCTCAGTAGCACTAACGTCCTTTCTTATTCCATGGAACTTTTTAACTTCACTTGTCTCTGTGACTGTAGTCGTTATGGTAGATTTTGTTGTGCTGCTGTCCACTTTGGTTTCTGGTAGTTGACATTTGATGACTGATGATGATGATGAGCTTGTTGTGGTCTGCTGCTGAATGATTGTCAAGATGATCTCCATGAAGCGTTCAATTGTGATCGCCCCAGACTTGTACTGTTGCACAAGCTCTCTCCTCTTCTCCTCTGTGATGTATTTGGAGTACAAGAGATCCCACAGCGACACTGATATTCCTTGATATCTTCCCCCTGCTTTGGTTGTTGTTGTAGACTTCAGAATGAGTTTTGTTGCCTCATCAACAAAGAAATAAAACTCGCCTTTCTTCGCAATGACCAATAAACTAAGGCCTGTGACAGGGTCTGTGATACACCTCTCAATCAGCTGGAGATACGTGAGGTTCTCTTGTGTGTTGGGATCAAAAAAGCCCTTGGTATCATCATCGGGATCAGACAGAATCTGGTTCATTTCCTCATCAAAGTAACCTCTTTGGTATGCCACCTGTACAGGCACTCTGTGACTGTGCACAGGGTCAATTATCCCTCCTGTGGCAATCTGTGCTTCAAGGAGACGAATGCCATGGTCTTTCACAATAAGATCTTTTTTCAAGGCTTGGAACAGAGAAATTGTGTCTCCAGTGTAGGGATCTTTGTATCCCGTAACTGCTCGTTCTGCTGAAAGCAGTTTGTTTTTCCAGTCACCGCCAACCACTCCCTGAGCTGCGGCTTCCTCCACTGACAGTTTCTTGTTTTTCACTGGGTCAATGACAAAACCAGTGGCAGCTTGGGCTTCCAGCAGTACCAGAGATGTACCAGGGGTCAGCAATCTTCTGCATTTGGCTTCATGGATGCTTAGGGTTTCTTTGGTGGACTGCAGGTACACTCCTGCAATGCTGTTGGTCCCCTCTAGGTACTTCTGGACAGAGACCAGTTCACTCACTTCTGACACTGTAACTTTTCCAGCTCTAAGGTCTTTGTAGAGATCCTCATTGATGATTTTTGATTCAAGCAGCTCAGTAGCACTAACGTCCTTTCTTATTCCATGGAACTTTTTAACTTCACTTGTCTCTGTGACTGTAGTCGTTATGGTAGATTTTGTTGTGCTGCTGTCCACTTTGGTTTCTGGTAGTTGACATTTGATGACTGATGATGATGATGAGCTTGTTGTGGTCTGCTGCTGAATGATTGTCAAGATGATCTCCAAGAAGCGTTCAATTGTGATCGCCCCAGACTTGTACTGTTGCACAAGCTCTCTCCTCTTCTCCTCTGTGATGTATTTGGAGTACAAGAGATCCCACAGCGACACTGATATTCCTTGATATCTTCCCCCTGCTTTGGTTGTTGTTGTAGACTTCAGAATGAGTTTTGTTGCCTCATCAACAAAGAAATAAAACTCGCCTTTCTTCGCAATGACCAGTAAACTAAGGCCTGTGACAGGGTCTGTGATACACCTCTCAATCAGCTGGAGATAGGTGAGGTTCTCTTGTGTGTTGGGATCAAAAAAGCCCTTGGTATCATCATCGGGATCAGACAGAATCTGGTTCATTTCCTCATCAAAGTAACCTCTTTGGTATGCCACCTGTACAGGCACTCTGTGACTGTGCACAGGGTCAATTATCCCTCCTGTGGCAATCTGTGCTTCAAGGAGACGAATGCCATGGTCTTTCACAATAAGATCTTTTTTCAAGGCTTGGAACAGAGAAATTGTGTCTCCAGTGTAGGGATCTTTGTATCCCGTAACTGCTCGTTCTGCTGAAAGCAGTTTGTTTTTCCAGTCACCGCCAACCACTCCCTGAGCTGCGGCTTCCTCCACTGACAGTTTCTTGTTTTTCACTGGGTCAATGACAAAACCAGTGGCAGCTTGGGCTTCCAGCAGTACCAGAGATGTACCAGGGGTCAGCAATCTTCTGCATTTGGCTTCATGGATGCTTAGGGTTTCTTTGGTGGACTGCAGGTACACTCCTGCAATGCTGTTGGTCCCCTCTAGGTACTTCTGGACAGAGACCAGTTCACTCACTTCTGACACTGTAACTTTTCCAGCTCTAAGGTCTTTGTAGAGATCCTCATTGATGATTTTTGATTCAAGCAGCTCAGTAGCACTAACGTCCTTTCTTATTCCATGGAACTTTTTAACTTCACTTGTCTCTGTGACTGTAGTCGTTATGGTAGATTTTGTTGTGCTGCTGTCCACTTTGGTTTCTGGTAGTTGACATTTGATGACTGATGATGATGATGAGCTTGTTGTGGTCTGCTGCTGAATGATTGTCAAGATGATCTCCAAGAAGCGTTCAATTGTGATCGCCCCAGACTTGTACTGTTGCACAAGCTCTCTCCTCTTCTCCTCTGTGATGTATTTGGAGTACAAGAGATCCCACAGCGACACTGATATTCCTTGATATCTTCCCCCTGCTTTGGTTGTTGTTGTAGACTTCAGAATGAGTTTTGTTGCCTCGTCAACAAAGAAATAAAACTCGCCTTTCTTCGCAATGACCAGTAAACTAAGGCCTGTGACAGGGTCTGTGATACACCTCTCAATTAGCTGGAGATAGGTGAGGTTCTCTTGTGTGTTGGGATCAAAAAAGCCCTTGGTATCATCATCGGGATCAGACAGAATCTGGTTCATTTCCTCATCAAAGTAACCTCTTTGGTATGCCACCTGTACAGGCACTCTGTGACTGTGCACTGGGTCAATTATCCCTCCTGTGGCAATCTGTGCTTCAAGGAGACGAATGCCATGGTCTTTTACAATAAGATCTTTTTTCAAGGCTTGGAACAGAGAAATTGTGTCTCCAGTGTAGGGATCTTTGTATCCCGTAACTGCTCGTTCTGCTGAAAGCAGTTTGTTTTTCCAGTCACCGCCAACCACTCCCTGAGCTGCGGCTTCCTCCACTGACAGTTTCTTGTTTTTCACTGGGTCAATGACAAAACCAGTGGCAGCTTGGGCTTCCAGCAGTACCAGAGATGTACCAGGGGTCAGCAATCTTCTGCATTTGGCTTCATGGATGCTTAGGGTTTCTTTGGTGGACTGCAGGTACACTCCTGCAATGCTGTTGGTCCCCTCTAGGTACTTCTGGACAGAGACCAGTTCACTCACTTCTGACACTGTAACTTTTCCAGCTCTAAGGTCTTTGTAGAGATCCTCATTGATGATTTTTGATTCAAGCAGCTCAGTAGCACTAACGTCCTTTCTTATTCCATGGAACTTTTTAACTTCACTTGTCTCTGTGACTGTAGTCGTTATGGTAGATTTTGTTGTGCTGTTGTCCACTTTGGCTTCTGGCAGTTGACATTTGATGACTGATGATGATGATGATGAGCTTGTTGTGGTCTGCTGCTGAATGATTGTCAAGATGATTTCCAAGAAGCGTTCAATTGTGATCCCCCCAGACTTGTACTGTTGCACAAGCTCTCTCCTCTTCTCCTCTGTGATGTATTTGGAGTACAAGAGATCCCACAGCGACACTGATATTCCTTGATATCTTCCCCCTGCTTTGGTTGTTGTTGTAGACTTCAGAATGAGTTTTGTTGCCTCATCAACAAAGAAATAAAACTCGTCTTTCTTCACAATGACCAGTAAACTAAGGCCTGTGACAGGGTCTGTGACACATCTATCGACCAGCTGGAGATAGGTGAGGTTCTCTTGTGTGTTGGGATCAAAAAAGCCCTTGGTATCATCATCGGGATCAGACAGAATCTGGTTCATTTCCTCATCAAAGTAACCTCTTTGGTATGCCACCTGTACAGGCACTCTGTGACTGTGCACTGGGTCAATTATCCCTCCTGTGGCAATTTGTGCTTCAAGGAGACGAATGCCATGATCTTTCACAATGAGTTCTTTTTTCAAAGCCTGGAATAAAGAAATTGTGTCTCCGGTATATGGATCTTTATATCCTGTAACTGCTCGCTCAGCTGAAATCAATTTCTTTTTCCATTCACTGCCAACCACTCCCTGAGCTGCTGCTTCCTCCACCGACAGTTTTTTGTTTTTCACTGGGTCAATGACAAATCCAGTGGCAGCTTGTGCCTCCAGCAGTACCAGAGATGTACCAGGGGTCAGCAGGCCTTTCGTTTTGGCCTCATAGATGCTCATAACTCTCTTTGTAGACTCAACTCTGACCCCTGCTATGCAGTTTGTAGCTCCGAGGTACTTTTGTATTGATTCCATTTTGTCAACATTTTCTTCAGTTATTTCCCCTTGTATAATCTGTGTGAAAAGTTCCTTTGAGATAATCTTTGACTCGTACAGCTCACTTGCTGAGACCTGCTTCCTTAGTCCTTTGAACTTTTTTTCTTTGGATGATACCTCAGTAATGATGACCATGAGTATTTCAACGATCTCCTCTATTTTCATGGTTCCATTCTTGTATTGTTGTATGAGCTGCCCCCTTTTTTGTTTTGAAATATATTCAGAGATCAACACTTCCCACAATGTCACCTGTTTGTTTTTAAATTTCCCTGCATCCATAGCAATAGTTTTGTTCTTGAATGCAAGCTCTATTTGCTCATCTGTGTGAAATATGCAGGATTTCTCTTCATACAGGGGTAGGAGAAGAAGCCCAGTTTCAAGATCTTTCTCACATTGTTTCATCAATTGAAGGTAGGATAGGTTGTCTTTGGTATTTGGGTCAAAGAATCCCTTTGCATCATCAGTGGGGTTCAACAGTATGTTACTTATTTCCTCATCCAGATATCCCTTTTTAATAGCGACATGAAGAGGTAGCCTGTGACTTTGATTCGGGTCAATGATTCCTCCAGTTGCTATCTGTGCTTCAAGAAGACGAAAGCCATCACTTCTCTGTATCAGCTGTTCTTTCATAGCTTCGAACAGTGATACTGTTGCATCTGTGTATGGATCTTTATAGCCAGTGACAGCTCGTTCGGCTGAAAGAAGCTGCTCAAGTACATCTGGGCCAATTACTTTCTCTTTTGCTGCTTCATCAACAGTATAGAACTTGTTTTTGAGAGGATCGATTACCCATCCTGTTGCAGCCTGTGCTTCAAGCAGTAGAAGTGCAATGCCAGGTGTCAACAGATCTTTCTTTTTTGCTTCATATATGCTCATGACTTTCTGGGATGGATGAACCTTGATTCCAGCAATTCCTCCAGTTCCATTCAGGTATCCCCTCACGGATTCACGTTGGGTTACTTCTTCGAAAGTGAGTTTTCCTTCTTTCACCAGTTTGAATGTAGCTGCATCAACAATATCAGAATCCAGCAGTTGTTGTGCAGAGACAGGCTTTCTCAAGCCCATTATCATTTTGGGAGTTTCACTCATCTCCAGGTTTTCAATGGTAGAAATCATTAATGTGATTATTGTCTGTGTGTTAATCTTCCTTGTTCTGTATTTTTCAATTAATTCAAGCCGCTGATCCTCAGTGAGGTACCCTGAATGAATCAAGTCCCATAGGGAAACTGATTTTCCTGAGTAGCGTCCTACTGATATGCTCACATCTGTCTTTTCAAACTCTTGCTTTATCTCTGCATCAGTGTACATGTTTGCCTTTGTTCCCACATCTTTTGGTATGTCATTCAGTGGTAGAAGTAACAGACCTGTTTCCTCATCTTTTACACATCTGCCCAACATCTCGATGTATGTCAGATTGTCTTGTGTTTTTGGGTCAAAAAAGCCCTTTGTGTCATCAGTAGGGTCTGATAGGATTTGATTAAGTTCAGCGTCAAAATATCCTTTCCTGTATGCAACCTCAAGAGGTAAGTGAAGACACTTTAAGGGATCAATGATACCACCTGTTGCAATCTGTGCCTCAAGTAAACGGATGCCATGCTGTTTGACTATTAGATCCTTTTTCAAGGCTTGGAAAAGTGAGATCTTTTGGTCAGTATAAGGATCTGTGTAACCTGTGACAGCCCTCTCTGCAGACAGAAGCTTTTCATACACCTGTGGACCGATTACCTTTTCTCTGAGAGCTTGTTCCACTGTTAGTTTTTTGTTTTTCAGAGGCTCAACAATGTACCCAGTGGCTGCTTGTGCTTCAAGGAGGCAAAGGGCTGTGCCAGGTGTGAGAATACCAATTCTCTGGGCTTCAGAGATGCTTAGCTTCTGATTTGAAGGTTGTGTTATCACCCCAGCTACGCAACTTTTTCCTTGTAGGTAGTCTCTCACACTGTTAATTTTTATTACATCAGCGCTTGTCATATTTCCCTCAAGCAAACTGTTGTATGTTTTTTCATCCACAATGTCAAGCTCCAAAAGATCCACAACAGAGACCTCTCCTCTGATACTTTCAAACTTCAGCCCTTCTTGTTGTTTTATTTCCTTACTCTCAATGATCTCCATAATCGTCACAATGATTTCCTCAATTGTGATTTTCCTCGACTTGAAGAGTTTGAAAAACTCCTGTCTTTTGTCCTCAGAGATATACTCTGAATTGATAAGATCCCACAATGTTGTGTGCTTTTCTCTGAATCTGCCATACTTAACAGCTACTGTTGTTGTTCTGAATGATTCCTTGGTGTTATCATTAATGTTAATTTTGTTATTTTTGCTTTTGAGTGGCAAGAGGCACAGACCTGTACTGGGATCTGTGACACATCTGGCCATGAGCTGCAAGTATGTCAGGTTTTCCTGAGTGTTTGGGTCAAAGAATCCTTTGGTGTCATCACTTGGATCACTCAGGATCTGATTCATTTCCTCATTAAAGTATCCCCTCTTGTAGGCCACATGGACAGGAATGCGATGGCTGTTCACAGGGTCAATGATCCCACCAGTGGCAATTTGTGCCTCCAGGAGTCGAATTCCATGGTCTTTTAGGATCAGGTCTGTTTGCATGGCTTGGAACAAAGAGATTATTTTGCCATCATATGGATCTTTGTACCCAGTGACTGCTTTCTCTGCCGAACGCAGCTTTTGACAGATGTCAGCGCCTACAATCTTTGCTTTGACAGCGTCATCCACTGAAAACTTTCTGTTCCCAATTGGGTCAATAATGAACCCTGTGGCTGCCTGTGCCTCCAGTAGAATCAGAGCAGTTCCTGGCCTCAGCTTCCCTTTTTGTCTGGCCTGGTAGATGGTCATGATTTGGGAATCCGGAAGAAGAATACCTGCAATACTGTCTGTCCCCTGTAGGTACACTTTTATGTTTTCATCTTCTATAACTTCCTTCACAGACTTTTTTCCCTGTTCCAGATCCTCTAGGACCTCCTCACTAATGATGTCTGCCTCCACAAGCTGTTTGGCTGTGACAGTTTCTCTGATGCCCTCAAAGACAACTTTAGTTGTTTTCACAGATTTCTCTATAACTTCCAAGACAATTGTAATGATCATCTTGATATTAAGCTTTCCTTCTCTGTATTTCTGAATGATATCTCGCCTCTGGTGTTCATCAAAGTATTCTGACATCAGTAGTTCCCATAGAGAAACTGTCATTCCCATGTACTTCCCACATGTTACTTTCACTCTCTCCTCTTTGAAGGTGAATTTAGTTTGGTAATCAATGAAGTTGAAATTCAACTTGTCTGACTTATCAAGGAGAGGAAGGAGGCACAGTCCAGTGACAGGGTCAATGACGCACCTTTCTATTAGCTGAAGATAAGTGAGATTCTCTTCTGTGTTTGGGTCAAAAAATCCTTTGGTGTCATCCCCGGAATTCTCTAGTATGCCGTTCATTTCTTCATCGAAATAACCTCTTTTGAAGGCCACTTCTATAGGAAGTCTGTGACTGTTGACTGGGTCTATTACTCCACCTGTGGCGATTTGCGCCTCAAGTAGGCGGATCCCATGTTCTTTTACAATCAAATCTTTTGACAGTGCTTGAAACAGGGATATAGTGTCATCTGTGTATGGGTCTTTGTAACCAGTTACTGCTCGCTCAGCGGAACGCAGCTTTGCATGATATTGTGGGCCAAAAAGCTTGTTTTTGATGGCCTCATCCACAGTGAACTTTTTATTTTCTACAGGATCAATCATGAATCCTGTTGCTGCTTGTGCCTCTAGTAGAACTAGTGCTGTTCCAGGCATCAATATGCCTTGCTTCATGGCATCATAAATGCTCATTCTCTGATTGGATGAGAGTACTGCAATGCCTGCAATACTGCCTTTGCCCTCCAGGTATTCTTTTACTGTCTCCATCAACATCACATCCTGTGTTGTGGTCTTCCCTTTCTGTAGGTCATCAAATGTTTCTTTGTCAATGATCTTTGATTCGAAAAGTTCAGTGGAGGAGATACCTCTTCGCAGACCTTTGAAGGCGATGCAGACAGGAAGGAGCACCAGGCCTGTGTCAGGTTCTGTAATGCATTTCTCGAGGAGTTTTTGGTAGTTGAGATTTTCCTGAGAGCTGGGATTGTAGAACACCTTGAGTTCAGACATCTGGTCACTGAGCAAACCTTTTTCATAGTAGCCCTTCTTAATCGCAGTTTCAACTGAAATATTTGTCTTCTCCACAGGATCAAACAGGCCTTTTGTGGCTATCTGTGCTTCAAGCAGCCTCAATCCATAATCTTTGGGCACCAAATCTTTAAGCATTGCTTGGAATACAGATATCATTTGGTTGGTGTAGGGGTCTACATAGCCACTGATGGCTTTCTCTGCTGTAAGGAGTTTCTCTTTCATCTCAGGTCCAACTATTTCCTCTTTAACAGCATCTGCAACAGAAAGTATTCGATTGTTTATTGGGTCTACAATACCCACTGTGGCAGCTTGTGCTTCAAGCAGGGCTAATGCTGTTCCTGGTTTTAGCAGACGTTTTTTCATGGCTTGATATATGGTTATCTTCTCCTTTGTCTTCTCCAGAAATATGCCACCCACAGGTTTGTGGACTTCTGTGTAGCCGTTTTGCTTCATTTCAGTGTCTTGAGTGATGGAGTCCATCTTGGCCTGAAGAGTTGTGATAACACAGAGACAGTTGCTTGATTGGTTTGGATATTGCATGCATTGTATCTACTGTAAGTAACATTAAAAATAACATTTTACAGATGTGGACATTATTACCGCAAGAAACTAAGTACAGTATTGAAATCTATACTTATGATAGTATTTCCCAGTCTACCATTTCACTAGCTGCACATATTAGATTAAGTACTACTAAGTAGCACTAGCTAAACAATAATGCAAGTCAGTACAACAGCTGTGCAATAAATTCCCATTTCATGATGACATAACATTTTTAGGCTGTAGTTTATGATATTGAGACACTCTAGAGGTGTCTCTCATTTTAATCAGTGTTGGTGGACTATATTGGAAATGCCTCCTTTATACTAGCAGTACCTAATAAAGCAGTAACTGAGTGTATATGTAAATATAAAAAAGGTTTTTTTTCATTTAGACTATTTTGAATGTTTGCAAATATTCATGACATGAAACTCTAAATGAAGAAAAGACAATGGTACAATACCACTATAACAGCATGTTGAACATGTAAACATGATGTTCACAGTTGCTTAGCTTCTGCTGATTTGAAATTGCAGCAAAAGTGTTTTTGCATAGTAATTCACACACTATTTGCCATCACCCTTCTGATTTTCACATAATGATGTGGGAATGTGATGGTTTCTTCTTCCCTCTAAAGTCAGAGAGTTGAACTTAAATGACACCCAATATGAAACAATACATGATCTATCTTCCAACTATATCAAACTTTTTATTTACCTTATGTGTCTGTAGGAAGCCTCTGATTCTTGGATGCGATGCTCCCTGCCGTTCCAAAATCCAGGACAAGGACCAAAGGTTTCTGGGCTTTTATGGTCAGAGTCTCAAGGGTTTTGAAACCCTGCCCCTGTGGAGATAAGGCAAGTCTGTTAAGTGCCATCCTTAACCGAATCTCTAGCTCTTACATTTATGATTTGAAATTGTTATTATTTTATGATGTGTTTCTTTTTATGTTTTACTTCTTCTTTTTTATCATTTACCCTGAGGTTTTATAACAGGCGTGTCTTTACTTTATCAGATTAGTTATCAACAAAGATAATAGTGACAAGATTATGACAAGAGTGACAACGATACAATTCATTAGTACATCTCTGAAGTAAGAAATTGTACATTCAATGCAATACAAATGTTATTTTGCCATCGATGCAAGTTACCTCATTTGATACAAAACTTTTCCAAACTACTTTCCTGTTATTCTGTTTCCTGTTATACTGTCACACTTTCCAGCGGTCAACCTTGACCTCAGCTAAGATTCGAATTGCAAGGGAGCAATTTTTTGTCATAAAATAGATTTAACCATGCAATGGCCAAAGAATACATTAATTAATCTGAGCAATCACAAAAATAACTGAAAATCAACAGGAGTAGGGGCATAAACTGGTCTTTGCAGCTTGCAGCTCTTTGTCTATTAGAGAATAAATGAACCAACCAAATATTGTTCAAGAAAGTTTCCAAAGATGCCAAACATGTCAGAATGAATTTTGTGGAAATGTGTATAAAAGACATTCAAAATATTTCCATTCGACGGAGTAGTACAGCTACTGTATAAAAAAACATAGAGTCACGAATATCTTATAAAATATAAATACGAGTGGAAACAAGCTGAAACCCTGTATATATGATACTGCCAGACTACTAGAAGTTGATGAACTTAAATGGGGGAAAATCAATTTAAAGTTTTTTATTTACCAGATTATAAAACATGAAAAATATTTGTTGGACAGAAAATCTGCAACATACCTCTAGTTTTATACTTATTTGTATCCTTTTTTTACTTTGATGCATGTTTCCACTACATGTTGCTGCAATAGCAAAGTCAGTAAACATACATCAACAAAGTTCAAATCTAACCCTAGCATACAAAAAAAACTATTAAACGTTTTGTAGCAGTGTCTTAGTAGGGGAAGTGCTCTACTACCTGAGGACACTAAGAACAGTGTGGTATGCCAACTGCAACCAGACCAATTAAAAAGCTCCCCAGCGGATAACTAAAACAGCAAAGGACATCATTGGGACCCAGCTACCGGACTCAATCTACACCTCATGATGTCTGCAGCAAGCTCACATCATCATCAAAGACCCATCTCACCCAAGCCACCACTTGTTCAACCCCTTGCCATCTCAAAGAAGATACAGGAGCATTGCAACATCCAGGAAGAAGAACAGATGCCAAGATTTCCCAAGACTGCGGTACTACTGAACACTACTTCCACACCTATTCCCCTACACCCATGTGCAATAACTGCAGCACATGCCAAGTACTTTACATACTTTTTAATGCACTACAAACACACACACGCGCACGCACGCACACACACACACACACACACACACACACACACACATACAGTGTGCAATAACTGGAGCACAAGCTCAGCACTTTATATGCTTTTCTTGTAAACTGATTACTGCACTATAATAAGGGAAGTTTTTCTCTTCTGTGTCCCATAAAAGCATTGAAATCAAAAGTAAAAGAGAAGATACTGCATTGCATAAAAACTTACAAAAGTCCCCGAAACATTCAAGTTTATACACAGTTACTACTGTTAAATGACCACAGACAAAGAAACTTTGGGCAGAATACTGTTTTCCACCCCTTCTGCTGATAGGTTAGTAGCTGTTTTTTATGTGATAGATGATGTCATAGCCACCCTAAGGAGTGAATAATCACTCTCACAAAAAAGGGTGTGGAGTGGAATTCAGCCATGAAGTTCACAACTTTGCTCGCTCTTTTAATGCTCAACAGAGTATGTAAATCAGGCTTGTAGACAAGGCTTTACTCTGTACATTCTTCATTCACATTATTTCCGCATGTCAATTACTGTGAGCAACAGAAAAAACCATTATGACATCTGAATTAGCTTTACTGCATGAGATGGAAATCACCAGCTGTCATTCAAGCATTTCTTTATAATAGACGGCGAGCACCAAGGTGTTAAAAATAGTACTCTACTGTCATTCAGTGAGGCACCTGCGGGATTGCAGTTATGACAATGTCATAATGAAAACCTAAAGGCCAAACAACACAAATGTCTGCATGTATAAAGCACACTGAACCCTGTCAACTTGTACAACAGCAGCAGTCCTGTGGTGCCACCTTATCTCAGCCCTGCAACTGGTGATCTACTGTTTGAGACATCACACACTTTGTTAATGTTTGAATGTATTAAAAAGATGCTGAACATTTACTTTGCATTTATTACACCACATGAGTTTGCTCATAGCATAAAGTCAAGTATGACAACCCATAAAGCGAGAGTTACCATGTGGTGTTAACAAGGGCTTCATTGTTTAACTGTTCACTGCTGCTCTTTGTGAAGTACTTTGTTAAACTCACTTTTATGCCCTGTGATATCAATTATGTCTACATAATTGATATGTAGATATGATATTCTAATAGTTCCCATGTTAAAAATAAGCACTTTAAATAAACAATTTTGAAGTCTTTTTTTTCTTCCTAGTATTGGATCTGCAGGATGAGGTTTTGCACTTGTATTGTCAGAAGTACAAGTACAAATATGCAGCTACGCCTAATCTTATGTTTGGGGTAAATCATTAATGTATTTGTGATTAGAGCATTATATTTATAAATATTTCCATTATCAGTTGTTAGGTCTATAAAAGATGAAATAGGTTAATTACAATTTAATTTACAGCCCAAGGCTATGGATTTCCTCTTGTAGTGAACACATGCAATTTACTATAATATAAGACATGGAAAAGCATTTACATTTTAACAGAAAATTCTCCAAAAGCTACATTTTCCAAAAGCTAGAACCAGGTTCTCTTTGACAAGGGACATCACCATTAATTTAATGGGCCATGACAGCTAATATAATACATTGGAATGAATTATAAGACCTTTAGCTATAACTAAGCCAAGAAGATGTCATGACCGACAAGCACCCAAGCCTGCTCCCTCTGAGCCTTAAAAAAAGTTGTTCTTAATATTGCCTATTTCCTCTCACCTTTGGGTTACATACATATCATCTTTATCACTGAGCTGCATTCTTGACACCATCTCAGCAATAAAAAAAACAGGAATGAATGAGGCAATGGAGTACAGTTTCTAGTATTATGTAAGAGTTTCTGTGACTGTGGAAAGTGTTGGATTGGCATTACAGTATGTGTGTCAATAGCTTAGAGGGAGATGCAGGCAGTGTTCAAACATGTTGAAAGCCTTCACAGAGACATATGAGGCTATGATAAAAAAAAGTGTAGTGTGGTGAAAAGTAATCAGCAGTGAATGTTTGCTCTTCCTTTTTTATCTGAAGGGTGTTGGCTGACTAGGATATACAGTCATTTCTTCACTATGTTTGGCTTCATCTTGACTATCTCTGTCAAGCTTGTCCCCTTAAAAAGAAGCTAAGTTGCAGTTGTACTGCACACTCACTAAAAGAATTGGCCTTTCTTTGAGAATTGTGTACTTTCACATAATAACTTAGCAAAGAAAAAAAAATACTACAGTTTCCATTACCAATCTTAAAGAGGGGGGAAAAAAAGTTTGTTCTGACCTGAGGGTATATTGGAAGTCCTGACTCTGCGCTGGTTTGCAGTCTGTCTCAGCTGGAGTGAGAGATATTGGGATTTTAAAGTGCTCCCCACATCTCAGACAAGTCCTCTATGCTCAGTGGTCAATATAAAGCAGGTCTAGCCACTAAGTCCCTCCCCCCTGAGGGCCTGCCTCCTCTGTTCAGACTGTGAGGGAGTAACGACCGCTGATCTCATGTCACTGAACTCAGGATGCCAGGAATTCCTGTAGACTTCCTCAGAACATGTCTATTGTGCTCTTAAACAATTACTGCAAAAAAATTAAACTTTTCTAATTGTGCTATAGTTGAACAGATCTATTAATCACACAGTAATGTTTAAAGCTAGATTATGATTATTCTGGTCAAACACAGGGGTCTTAAACCCTCTTTGTCTTGAATTGATGTACAGTTAATGATTTTTCTTTTTTACATTGTTTGTAATTACAGTGAAATAATTAGACCCTTATCTTTGTCTAACCAGACAGGTTGTGACAAGCACAATCAGATGCATTCTTGTCTTTGTATGAGAGTTTCCCTCAGATTTGGTTTGGCAGGCTTCCAGATATGAATAACAGGCTCATATCAGGCTGAGGCACTGTGTCTTACACATCAAGCAATAAAAAAACCACACCTCAAGAAACAGACAACTTGTAAGGAGAACATCTGTGGCAAGATGCAGAAACCAGATGCAAAGACATTATTCACTTTATGACAATACATGAGTCTATTTTTCCTCAGGTGAAAGCAGCAACAGGTGATACTGAAATGCCATTCAATCGAGTGTGAGAATGAAACCGAGTAAAAGCTCAGTGGTCATGTTGAAAAAATCCAGTTACCTGTTTCTCCATCTTTGATTTTCATTTTCTGGGTCTTGACTCTCAGTTTATGTGGCCCTCTGTTTCTTAAATTAGAGATATGCACATTTGATGATATTTTTGTGACTATAAAATTGCTAAGATATTGTATAAAGCTCACAATAAGCTACTACCAGAACCAGAACAGGTTTCAATTAAAAAAATAAAATTAATAATATGTAAAGCAAGGCAATGTTGTAATAAATAATGCATTGAATAAGTACAATAATATGGTCTAACATGGTATTTTGTGCTTATGGACATTATGGACCGATTTCCTGAGCAGGGATTAAGTCTAGCCCAAGACTCATGTCGTTTCATAATGGATATTTCCACAGAATCATGTCTTTTTTTAAGACTAGTCTTAATCTATGGACCTATATTGTTCAGTGAAACAGTATTATCTCTTGTTAAAAGATTTTTCCAGTTATTTATTTATTTATTTTTGTCAATGAATGAGTATGAAGTGGTGAGTACAATGAAGTACTTGGTGTCTTGGTGAATGTAGAAAGGCAGGCACAAGTATAATAACCTTTAGCTTCAGCCTTTTTGGCATGTATTCTCGTTTTTCTGTATGTGCTACAGACTGAAGTAAAGCTTGATGATGATGATGATGATGATAAAGATTAAATGAATCAAAAAAGCAAATAATTTTGTTGTAGAAAGTAAAGTCACAATCGCATACTTAATGTAAATTACATGATCATTATTATCGCTCAAGATAAAACTTAGTGTGAAGTCTCAGTTGTGTGAGTACAAATGCAAATACAGGCTTTCAAAAATGATTATACTGCTTATTTTCACATCCTACAAAGTGTAACAGATAAGACAGAACAACGAGACTGTTGAGTCAACAACAATTTGATATGACTTGATATAATAAGGATTATAATAAATCAAATGTTAATCAAGTGTGGAGTGTTTAGTTTACTCCCTAAAAATGCAAAGCCAACACCCATTCAATCCAGTAGCTTTTTTGGCTACCATTTGATTGTCTCAAATGTTCCTTCGAAATCATTAAACTTATGATGTAGTAGTGAAAGGAGGGTATTGACTCATGGCTTCTATAATCAGTGTAGACACACATCATTGCATGACTTGGAATGGGATCAATAACACATCACAGTGCTTTTTCCACTCTGATATGTTGGTTCTTTGCTGTGGATGAAAATTGTAAAACAGTAATTAATGGATACAGTTTTGTTTTATCGGCCAGAATTTAAAGGTCAACAATTAATAAGCATTAACCAAAGTTGGTCTGTATGATTCATAAGATAAGAAGTATATTTTAATGTCAGTGCCACTTGTTATCACTTGCTTCAGACACCACCAGCGTACATATTACGATATTACCAGTGTTAGAATGATTGTACCACCGGCGTAATCTCTCCTTGCCAACCAGTAGCTGGCTGCATCTTGATCTTTATAAGGCAACATGTATAATGTGAGTCACAGTGAATTTGATACTTGAGAAAAAGACACATGGCAATAAAATGTGTCTCTCCAAGTCTAATGACTAACTGTCACTAAGATTTATAGCATGAATATACCTTCCTCTTTATTCAGTAAGATTTTAAAACAGTTTCTTGAACACCCCCCCCCCCCACACACACACACACACTCACACACACACACTTGTTGAAACTTATCTTGGAGTCAGCATACTTAGGAACATCCTTACAATCAAATGATGTCAGTCACTGTTTGATATAACATTGACTAGACAACCGCTCCTTTTCCTTTGTATTATTTAATTCTTGTGAATCACTCTGCCAGTCAAAACAATTACTAACAATAAAAACAATGTGTGACATGGTCTATACTTCCCATCTGAAGACAAAATAAGATTTTACAGAATAGGTTCACAATTTTTCAAGTCTTTTCTTAAAATAATAGTGGTGGGGTGCAAAATCTACAGTCCTCCCTTTGAGTAAAAATATATTTAGGCAGATTTGAAACCAATATGGGAAACTTCAGCTGTCTGAGTTAGTCATAAAAGTGGATATGTTCCACAGTTCTTTTTTTAGTACAAAATAAAACACCCCTCTTTTTATTTCCCTGTTCAGCTACAGTGGAAGTATAGGAACAAAAAGAGGGAACTTGGTAATAAAATAACTTGGAAAGATGACTTAACTTGATTCGACTAATTTAGATGGCTTCATGTAAATTTGACATAAACTTTTAAATACATTTTCACACAGAAGGAGGACTGTCGATTTCACTTACATGGTAAATGCATACTGAATGGATCTTCTAATGCTCAATAAGTAGTTATAGTAAGAAAACGTCTATTTCAGTGTTAATTTGTGCTTCTGGCTGATGTTTTAGGACAGACTTGAGAAATTAAGAACCTGTCCTTTAAACTATGTAATATACATAGTCACCATTCAAATATGCCAGTTTTCACAATAAACATCAGTAAAAGATGGCAATATACTGAACATATTACATTTGACTGTAATAATACAACAATGTAAAATACTCCATTATAAGTAAAGGTCCTGCATTCATTATACACGTTGTTATTTCCCCTTCGTGAAAACACAGGAAAAGACAACCAAAGAAACTGAAGGAGTCAAAGCTGAAGTGGCAAAATTAAAGGTTGTTTATTTCCTGCTCAACTTCAAATAATTCATCACAAAAGTTCTCAAACAGAAACTAAAAAAATAGGACTAGTTCCTTGTCAAGAACATACATTTCAAAATGAATACACAGGTGGCGGCACTAACCAATAACCAAGTGTTTCTAGAAAGAAAGATCACACTACATGAGTGAAAAAGTGTAAAGGATCTGGTACTTCCTGCTAGTATTCTTAATAAGTTTGCTCAGACAGATCTGGCAGCTTTTCAAGTATTCGTATCAACTTTATTAAAACAATGAAGCACAGCTCAGGCAGGCGAAGAGCAGGGCAAAAACAAAGCGTGAACTCCAAAGGTAAACCCCGGATGATGATTGGCCATCTCGACATCTGGGGGAACTTCTGGGCAGTATGCCTAGACTGCACAGGTGGAAACCAATCATGTAGTCGGCACCTCAAGAGAAAACAGGAGGGGGAGCAAGACAGAAAAACAGGAAGATGGAAAAACCAACAAACACTTTAGCCATAATACCCATTATGTTCGAACCCATACCAGACAAAACATAATGCTTGGAACTACTCACTAGGACTAACTCACAAAATATATAGCATGGGATAAAGTATCAGCAAGATTATGGTAGACCTAAAGGTTGTAACATTGAGAAATCAAGAACCAATGAATAAGATGTTGGATATGGTCATACATCCTGGCCAGGAAAACCAGAGGATTATGATCTGTTAGATGTGGATCCTAACAGGCTTAACACTTGACTCAAGATAAACCTAAAAATGTTGTAAGGCAAACAAAAGCAAGGCCCCATTAACAAAATGATGATACACATTGTATTCATAATAGTGATGTATCAACATGTAAGCAGCATTTTAATGTTGTAGCTGCTCAAGCTGCAGCTCAACTACTTTTTACACTTTGGGCAATTGAATCTGTAACAATGCATCATACTTTACAAATGTATTATGTGTGTGTGTTAAGGAGAGTAACTACTGATTATATAGCTGTCAGATAAATACAGTTGAGTAGAAAGAACATTTTTCCATGAAATGTGATAGAAGTGTGAAGTAGTAGAAAACTGAAATTATACCTCAAAATGTACAAAATATGAGTAAATCTAGTCCACCACTGGGCAAATTTACTATATTTAAAGATGAACAAAGGATTTTTTTGTTTCCACTGCCAATATGTTTTTTTTGGTAATGCAAGGATGATCTTCCCAACTATTTTTCTACATTCCAGTCTTATTCAATATGTCTTTTTTCAGTGATTTTATCTTTGGATGAAGACATAAACTCATTAATATGATTTTGTGTGTCCTTTACTCCCACTGACCCAACAGACTCCAAAAATAAAGGAGATACATTTCTCAGCTCAAGTTATTTCTTCAGTTTTGTTTTCATTTTGACTCCTTCTCACTCTCAATCCTTCTCATGATCACTGAGCAACATGTTGTATTCTCACGTAATTGCTTTGTGATTAAAGTTCTGAGGCACAGAGGCTTTATCCATCTCCTGGGTGTATTGTCATATATGTCTCTTTACATTCTACCATTGCAGCTTTTTATTTATTTATTTTACCAAACCTGAATAGGGCTGGGCTAATTTTCTTTGGACATGTATTTCACTTTTACTATTTACTCACCAAACATCCTGCACTGAGAGACACTGGTCTGGGCAGGTTTTATTTGTACTGGTGTCAGTCACAACCTCATATCAACCTCTGCTATCAACGTCTAACTAAATCCTCCTTTAAATCTCAAGCTTATGTCAAAAAACACATGCTCAGAAATGGATTTATGTGCACATTTCATGTCAGCAAACATTTATTTAGTTATTCAGTTATTCAGTTATGTAGCAACGTTAGCAAATGTTGTGTTTCCTTATCTCTGGTTTCATCTCCACCAGCAGATGGTACCTCTCAATATTAATATTACATTCGACCTCTGACTTTTGAAAAACACGTGCATGCACTTACTGCTGTTCTGAAGATATTTTCAGATTTAAAAAAATATTCTTTTAAATAATTTCCAAGGTTACAAGTCTTGTTTTCTATCCAGGAAGCTATTTTATATGAAATAAGAATAGAAAGTGACATCAATAAGGAAAATTATAACTGTTATTAAAACTCTTAGCAAAGAAATATGTAGTTTCTGACTACCATCTTTGTTTATTGTTTATGAGTCGCTACTAGGGAAATGAGTAAAAAATCTTTTTTTGTGTGCAAAGCAGATGGAATATCTTTTCATCCAGATGGTTTGAGGTCTCTTAAAAAACACTGGGAACTTCTTTAGAAAAGGAGAAAGTTTTCTTAAAGAACATTCTGGGTGTTTCAAAGCTAGCTTGGTATTTTCTCTGTGACTCAAATGTAATGATAATACATGAAAGGCACAAACTGCATTTCCTACCTACTCCTGAGAAAATATCTGGCTCTTTGGCAACAGTAACTAGCAATTTACTTTCCCAGCTCTTCACTATATTTGTCTTTCTGACGTTTGGTGATGGGTAATGCACATGAGCAAAAAGAGGCCAAAAACTTCCATAGAGCTCATGGAAACTGTAGGGTTGTGTGATGATTACAAGAGACGCCCTTCACATTACACATAGTCATTTTATCCATGCCAGTTTGGAAAATATTGGAGCTCTAAGTTTGATGCGTGGGATACAAGCATGAAAAATTCATTTTTTTAAAAGCAGACGACAAAGAAATATTTTGGTAGCTAGTGGCCCCTACGCTCTGAAGCATGTTGAAACTGGAAGCTTCACCAAACTGACTGAAAGCAATAAAAGTTTCTTTTGGGCATTCAGCCAAAAGGGGTGGGGGTCTGGGTGTCATTTCTTTTGTTGCTTACTGAAAACAGGCATGGCTGCTTATTGCATAATAGAAAAAAAGTTTTCTGACACGCAAAGACTTAAATGCTGAATGGAGACATAATATAGGTCGCCTTGTACTATTTAACAAAATATGAAAAATACACTTAAAGTAATCACAACATGCTTTGTTAACGTTAACATTATATATTTGGTTATTTTATTTATGGAAGTAAAATCTCCCTATGGCGAAAATTAAGCCACAGGGTCAACTAGACCCAGGTCAGTATTTCAAACCACAATCATTTACTGTAATTTCAGCTTGGTCCTCATAACCCTTGTCATATTTCTTTCATTGCCCACTTAAGGGCGAAAAACCTCTTCCTTTAGCTACATTGTTGAAGATCCTGCAGGATATTGCTCAGTCCGTTCCCAGTCCGTTTGAACTCTTGCACCAGGACAGGAATGTTTTTTTAAAAGAAGGGTTTCCATTGTCCGTTCCTTTAAGCACCACACCCAGGTCAGTCTGCTCTGAAAGCCCCCTACTGCCTCACATCTTCAGTAGCTGGCCACAGTTTTAGAGGCTAAGAATACATGTCTGAGGTTATGTTTTTTCCCTTTTTTTGTTCTGATAATTTAAGTTTGTAAAGACAACATAGTCTGTTTAGCCCACTGCATGCATACCAACAGTATCTATTGCCTAATCCTTATCGTAACTCACTTACCTAACAGACCCAATTCTAATCTGAAACTTGATGAAGTGAGAACCAGTCAAAAGGATGGCAGCACAAAAATGTTGCAACACTAAGCTAATTCTCAGAAAGATTGCAAAGCACACACACACCCAAACATACATGTACACACATCAATTATATGGATCAAGATAAAGATTCTACTGTAACTAGTATAAAAACATTCAGTAACGTGTTTGCCAGAGCCACACTGACACTAAACATAACTTTTTTTTTACTATAGTTAATTATGAGCTTCAGTTGAGAGATCAGTGCTGTCTGTTAAAATTACTAAACATTTATAATCCTTATAATCCAAGCATCTTGTCCCCAAACAGTGTGTGACATGTTCTGCATTCCACGACCGCACTGGACAGGTTGTTTCAGTCGGTGTTATCTCAGTCACACCCAGCTTTTGTATTTACATTAGTTGTGAAGAGAAGCACTGGCAGCTTGATACTCTCACTGCAAGGTGTGTGCTCACTACTTGATTACACATGTCATAAAAGATAACCTGTAGAAGAATGAGTGTGAAACTAATTGTTAATATGCGAATGTATTCTTCAACTATTTCAGGCTCTTGCCTCCAACAAGATAACATCAACCTGATTGAGACAAACCTGCTTTAATGAATACTAAAGGAATAGTTCACCATTTCACTTTCTTGCACAGTTAAATGAGGAGATTAGTATCACTCTTATACCTGTCTGTAAAGCCCCCAGCCAGTCAGGTTAACTAGCATAAAGACCGGAAACAGAGTGAAACAGTTCCATCTCTAGGTAACAACACTTCTACAGTTTATGGATTAACAGGTTCTATCTTGTTTGTTTAATCTGACATCATAACTCTTGTAAAACCACAAGTTGTCATTTAAAACCCTTTGATCTTTTGAACAGATTAAACAAAACAATTATAACTTCTTAATTAGAGAGCTTTAGGTATATTTTCATTCAACTCTCTGCAGGGAAGCAAATAAGCTAATTTCCCAAAATGGGATCAAGGAAATTGATTTTAATTGTTTATTGCATTCAAATTAAACTTCTAAGGGGGCTATTTAACTATTTTTCCTTGTTTAATAGAAACAAGCGCTTTTTAGTTCAGGCAGGATAACTCTCTTCTGCATGCTCCAGTCTGTGATTTTATTTCTTAAACCATCTTAAACCATCTCTCATTGCCATTCCTCAAACATGATAACTGACCATTAACACAGTGACACACCATCATTATGTGGCTGTCTTTTTAAATATGTTTCTCTGGCCCTGTAAAGTGCCAAAGACTTACTCAACAATATAATCCGTGTGTATAAATTCTATTTGCTTCATTCACTTATCTTGAAATAAAATAAAAAAATATGAAGGGCCTAAAGGGCGGTTTTGCAACAGCAATAGTTAATAAAAGGGAGCATTAGGGAATCCTGAATTCAAAATATTACTCAAGTTAGCTGTAAAATGTAGTTTCAAACAGAACAAGAGGAACAGTTTTTGAAAACGGTTTAATTTAGAGCTTTAAATTACTAACGCTGGCTACTTCATTACACTTTGGGGCAGTGAATTACTCAAAATATTTTTTGTAGGTTTTTTCCCTCTTTCAAAATCAGAACAGAAATCATTTGGGAAGAAATCTACATAAAACATTGTGATTGTTAGTATCCACAGCAAACTCTGGGTTCACATATCTGTTTTCTCCTTAAAATATATTTAGAGGTCCACAGCATGTCCACAATGTCATTTTGTGCAAACATGCATTTAAAAGTTGATCTGAAGCACAGAACAGAAATACAGTCAAAAGTGCAAATTAACTTCAGTTTTACAGTTTACTGGTCTGTGCTTCCAGGGGTCCACCACCATATATACAGTAAATCATCATGTTTTATAAACCTGTCATTGATTTTGCAGGTAAAATCTTATTTTGCACAGTAATCAGTAAGCCTCAGAAACTGTAAGTGCAGTGGAGTAAAAACTACAATATTTCTTTATTATTGACCCACAGAATAAATATACATACAACAGCTCTAATCCAATAAATTGGATATATCTCACCTCTGCAGGCATGTGTGTACTTTGATAATGACTGTACCTCTCACAGCCTGAATGTGCACTTCCATCTCTGCTCTCTATTAAAACTTGACTCTTTCGCAATAAATAATATCTTACTGGAAACAATTTTTTTTGGGTTGGGGTTAGGGTTAGGTGCATACTGTAGACTCAAAATCAAAGCATTAGAAAACTGTTTGTGTATCATGCATTTTTCCTCAGAAGCAAGCAGAGAAGTGCCCTCAGCATGAGGTGTGTCCTTCACAACTGAAAGTAATCTTGTCATCTTCTGTGGAAAACGCCTGAGGACTTGAAGTAATAATTATAGTTTTCACCCAGACCTCCTCATTTGGGAAGAAATCTACATAAAACACTGTGATTGTTAGTATCTACAGCACACTCTGGGTTCACATATCTGTTTTCTCCTTAAAACATTATTAGAGATCTTAAAACAAAATCCACAGTGTGTCCACATTGTCATTTTGTGCAAACATGCATTTAAAAGTTGATCTGAAACGTATATAAGGCTGTAGCAGTCTGAGTTAATCATATCAATCTGCCACATTTACAGTCTTTTTAGCATCAAGTTCGTAACGCATTTGGAAGCTTCATATTAGCTTCAGATCATTTTTGAGTACGTTTTTGCACTGAAGGAAGACTGTGGATTTTGGACTCCATCAATTACACTGTAAATTCTTTATGAAGGTATCTTCTAATGGCAAGTATGAACAGGAGGAATGATTACGTCAAGAAGAAATTATGTCAATGTTTATTTGAGCAACTGGCATTTGTTTTGAGACAGACTTCAGAAATTATGAGCCCGACCTTTTCAGACAAGGAAGTATTTCAGAACAAACTGTCAAAAGATTTTAAGTTCACAACATATGATCAGTGTATAGTGTGTAATGCTATACACTGCTCTATTGTTGGGTTGTTTCAACTTGTAAAGATTAAACAACCCAACAATATATAAATGGTAAAAATGAACTGTCTCTATAATGCAAATGTATAAAATAAGTTAAGTAAAAAATACATGATCAAATAATAACATGATTTCCTGTATAATACAAATCTGTCAACCCTTTTTTTCTGAGGTTCTGAGGTTTTGATCTGTTGTTTGTAGTTATCTATGGCAATAATTCACCAAGAAACATAACAATGCACCAGCAAAGACAGAGCAGAAGAAGGAGACTGCAAGCAAGCAAACATGTATGTAAACAATCCATGTTTCATCATTAAAATCAGTAGTGGTGGGAAGTAACTAAGTAAATATACTCAAGTACAGTGTTGAGGTACTTGTATTTATTTTCATTCGTTGCTACTTTAAACTTCCACTCCATTACATTTCAGAGGGAAATGTTGTACTCTCACATGGTTTCATTTCAATAAATGTTCAAATGATCTAATACTTCAGCAAAAATCAAAGATTAGAGAAAAAGTCAAAAAACTTTTATTAGAAATTAGTTTTTGCTTCTTTCCTCACCCATTAATCATCTCACAACCGCTCACATTTATCTGGTGACCCTTTAATAATCCAATAATATAAGACTATAACAATGACAGTTGCAATATTTCTACATAATACGTACATTATGCTGCTAATACTTTTCATGCAGTACTTTTAACTCATAATATAATATTTTTTTACATTGTTGAATTGGTACTTTTAACTTTCACTGATCTTAGAACTTCTTCCACTACTGTTTAAAATCAAAAGAATAAATCTGCTCTACAAATGTTTTATGAGGAAGGAAATAGAGGGGCCTCATGGACACACGGTGTGTGTTGGTGGGTTAAACTGAATGTACACAGAAACTTTTAATCACTTTTAATCAACCCAATAAAATAAAAAATATAACAATGACAGGTGCAACATCTCTACAAAATGGGCACTTGCAACACTAAATGGAAAGTAAAGGATCTGAATACTTCTTTCATCTCTGATGTTTGGTTTAAAACAACTGAGACTTTATCAATAGAAAGAAGTTTGTAACCTGTGGCTCTTCAGAGCAGTCTGACGGCTACAGGCTAACTCAGCCTTGCCAGCCATAAAGCAGCAAGGATTGTTGTTCTTGGCGAGTATTACAAAGGCCGTGGCCAGCGGGTGTAATCAAAGCAGACCACTAAACTGTTTCAGTGTTCACTTTTAGAGATGCCAAGGTTGCGTAACCAGCTCACACATTTCCCCAGAAGTGCTCGTAGGAGGCAGGTAGGCATGTAGTGGCTAGAACAGCAAACAGAAAACAAAAGTGAAGAGTCTAAACTGCTTTGTGCTAAGAGCACAGATGATTGCCATTTTGTTTCGAGATTATCCTAATACAATCTTTCAATACAATCTTTCAGTTAGTAAGAGAAACACTTTGACAGCAAAACATTTGTCTTTTCTCTCACATGATGAGTCTCCACATGCATGATAACTAACTACTGACATCATGGCAGAGATTGTCTTACTTAAAGGTCACAAGCACAAGTGTTGACTTGCTGTATTTATTCTATGACGACTGATAGGAGTTTTCATCTTTGTTCTACCAAATTCTACCAAATTGAACTGAAGTGGCATAAATTTGCTGCACGTATGTGAAGATTTTTCCTCTTTTCCATTTGAAGGAATATATTTTATTATCAAAGATTGCTGCATTGGAGGCCTGTCTGCTGCATCTTTTGGGTTCAGAGCTGGCTCTTATTTTCTCGGTGCTTTTATTTACCAAACTGCTGAAAGTGAAATTGTGGAAAATGAAACAGAATACATTTTATTTTTAATCCCAAACTTCAAAATGACTGCTGTCAGAGAGTCAGAGAAGAGCACTGTAAACAATATCATGCGTCATGACGAAAAATACTGATACCAATTTATTTAGTTTGCAGTCTCTATAGATCTTTAGTGTCAGCACTGTGGTGATAAATTCACCTTATTTTTTTCTTTTTTCTGATGTTTCTTGTCTACTGACAGTAGATAGTTTAGTTTCCTATCAGCATTTCATCCCTCTTTTTATATTACAAATATATTAGATTATGCTTGTTGTTGCTATTGGATATATGAATGATTTCACACAAACTAAACAAAATAAATGAACTGTGGGGCAAATGTAGGCTGAATCCTTGTCTCTGATTGGCTTTGAAGCATACATGTAATTCAGTGGATTTTTTTTACTATAATATTGGTAATTTTTTAATTCTCTAAAAGTAATGAAAATATAATAATATATGATTTTACCCTCCTGCTGCATTTATTGCACATTACAATTTCACTCAAATTCACCACTTGGCCACATTTTATCAGAATTTTAAAATGTTTTATGTTGTAGCCTATCATATATAGCTGTATAGCTGCTTAACAGATTGAACTATTTATTATATTTTTTATATAGATATTTTGTGTTATCATTTTGCATTTTTATTTTTATTTAAATGCTGATACTTGGTCACACTTGGCTCACTTTTTTGTTGTGGCACTTCAGACCTGACAAAGTTGCTGAATGTGGCAACGACGTCTTCAGAAGCACAGATGTGGTCACTGGCCGTAGCTCAAAAAAGATGCATGTAGGAAGAGAGACTCAGACAAGGTTGAGATACATATCAAGAAATTCAGGGAAACAACTGAGTCACAGCAAATCAGAAGTGCCAATACACGCAAGCCTCACCTCTTGGCCGTCTGAAGCTATTCTCAGGAGGCAGCTTGAAGTTGCTGTTGTCAGCATTTATCGGTCTGATGAAAATCCCACCAGCATGGTGGCATGAAGGCCGGATGGGTGCGGTGTCCTCATGGAATTCTTCAAAAGGTTTCAACACTCTTGTGATAAATATTAGCATGGACCAACCCAGTACAGGCTATCACCTGCTCTACATCTATATGTAGGTTAAATACAGAGAAGAGCTGTGCAGTTCAGTGAAATGATTTGGTAAAAGGAGTTTAGTGGGCCTGCTCCCCCTAGTGGTCTATATTACAAACTGCACCTCTTACTGTAGAAACAACCTCAGAAACTGAACTACAGTGAAATCACAAGTTAAAGTTTAAATTATGGGTCTGAATGCAGAGGTGTCCCATATATGATCTCCCACTTCATTGTTAAAACATGATTCAAACAGGGATGGAAACAGACATATAGGTAAGTGGGAAATGTGTACAGAAAAGAATGGACATGGCAATTTAACACTTTCATTTTTTTATTAAATCTTAAAATGTCCATTAATTTATCCATCAGTATCAAGTTTTACCTATGCACGTGCTTTAATTGGATTTTAAGGACATCATTAATGGGTTTTGAATTATTATTATATTTTAAAGGGTTAGTAAAACACTTAAAACTGACCCTTAATTTATACCTTTAAAGGTGTTACTGCTTCAATTAAGGTGAAAATTCCCACCTGTCCATTAACCAGTTAAAGTATCACCATTCAACAGTTACCAGGATGAGCTGCTGCAGTAGAGAACATACTTTTCATCCTAAATCATGTATTTTAAATCAACCTCTAGTTTAAAAACATATACTAAAGATAAATTAAAAGTATTTAAATACCTTTATTTGTTTTTTGTAAACAAACACATTGCCAACAAAAAAAATGGCATGTAAACTCAACTGCAATGGATCAACTTTTTAATGTCAAGCCAACATTGTGCAGAAACATTCATGCCAACAGTCTGAACATGGCCCAGCTCCCCCCCGAGTGTACAGTAGTTACTACAACTCTTCCATGTTTTGCTCGGCGTGTTTGGGCAAAGGAGGCTGAGAAGGCTGCCTCGACATCTTCAGCTCCTCCTGGTGGGTCTCCGGTAATGTAGGCTGAAGAGTGAAAAAGACCTGTCTGTAATCCTGATACAGCAAACAAATAAGAGAAAGAGAGGGATAATTATTACATTACATTATTACAGTCTAGACATCACATTCAGGACACATCCAGGAAGCACTTACACTAATAGCGGGAGGTCCAGGCTCTGGTGGATAATGCAGACCGTCCTGCTGGAAGTGGGGGAATGTCAGGGGTCCATGGAGGCCATCATTGTACCCAGCAGGCATGGGTGACAACCATGGTGGTAACAGGATGTTACGACAGGAGGCATAGCTGCTGGGGTAATGAATCAGGTGAATTACAGGCAGAGGTGCAGCCTGCCCTAATTCACTGCAGTAAGGGGGATCTGGAAGGAAAGTTGTGACTGTCAGTTAAATTTGAACATTAAAATCTGAACGTCAAAATCATAAAAATGTCTTTCTCATTTGAGCTTGAAACAGCAGCTGACAAAACTGTCTCAAATCAAGTTCCAACTAAGGGGAAGAAAGCTGAAACGATTTAGTCATTAATTGATTAGTTGATTGACAGAAAATTAATCAGCAATTTATGTCAATTTTTTAAGAAAAATCTGAAAAAATGCTGAACAGTGAATGTTTCTAGCTTCTGTGATTTGAGTATTTGCTGCCTTTCTTTGCTGATGTAATAGTAATTCATATTATCTATATAACATCTATAAGCAAACTGAATGGCATCCTGAAAGGGCTGCTATTTTCTGACATTTAATAAACATAGCAATTAATCATAAAAATGTTTATTAGTAATGTAAATAATAATTAAGCCAGTTGGGGTGCAAAAGAGTAACTTGACTTGAGACTATTTTGTCAATAGCCTACATCAATTTTACCTTGGGAATTTTATTAGACTGACAAGGAAAAGGAGGGGCCCAGTTTCATTTTCATTAAACATAAAATACATACACATATCTCAAAGTTTATATTTTTTGCGTCTGATTTACTTATCATATTATTATTCCTTATTTTACGTATTTTGAGCTGCTTCAAAAGCATATTGTGCTAAGTATTATTACAAATATTATTATTAGTATTCAGATGTGTGTGTGTGTGTGGCTACCACGTTTATCCCGCGCATTCTGCACATCTGCGAGTGTCCCCTGCATAATCTTTATTTTTCCTAGGATGGTGAAGTCATGAACCGCTGTGACCTGCCTCTGAATATGAAAGGCAGAGAAGGCCGGGCCATGACTTCGCCATCCTACGAAAAGAAATTTGAATCCCTTGCAAATTGCAACATGGTCGTTGATTTTTTTTTTTTTTTTTTAAATAAATAGAGAGCTTACTAGCTTACTTCGCTCCCGTTAGCACAAGCTGCACGAATTATCTATCCATCTATAAACTTAATAAAACTTAACTTGCAAATTACAACAACAAAAAATTACAAAGCAAATCCCCAAATTATTAATTTTCCCCATTTGACACCAAACTCAAGCTGTGCAAAGTCCTTAAAACTGTTTACAAAAGCAAGTCAAAAATATTGTAACTGGTTTCATTGTCTGATATTCTTTAAAATAAAGCGCTTCAATATGTTGCTTGTCTGTTTTTGCCATTGTTTTTGATTGTTTCAATCCAGTGTGCGTCACATCTTAAGGACATAACATCCTTACAATAATATTAAACTTACTAAAAGGTGAACATGGGCCTTCCTCGGCGGTGTTAGAGGTGAAGGGCAGGCCGGCCACACGCTCTCCTCCCGCGGCAGAGCTCCATCCTTCTGCAGGGGAGGGTCTCTCCGGAGCCAAAGTGGGGACATCTCCCATAAGTGCTGGGGTCCTCTCACCTGCTGGTTTCACCCCACTTGCTCCGGCTCGCTGGTCTTTCTTTTGAGGTTTATTCTGGGGTCTGTTGAGGTTCCGCTGGAGGGCTGTGAGCCGGGTCCGCTGTGTGATCAAATAGCACTTCCAGCAGTCACAGTTCACAAAGGGGCAAAACTTCATATGGCCTTTCTGGGGCACGATGATCCCGTGGTGGCGACACCTGGTACATTTCGGCCGGCGTGGTGGCTCGGTGGCAAGCTGGTCTTTCGATAAACTCATGATAAATAGACTGTGGATAAATACCAAGCAGCTCAAAAATGTTCTAAGATTATGTGTTAGGTGCCCGCCTGCAGATAAAGCAAAAGACTCTCTAACGTATTCAGTCAACTAAATGTTTGTATAAAATGTATCATTTTCATGCGTGGGAAAACATTATTGGCCCATAGCCAAGGACATAAAGACCAATCAAAAGATGACTTCTTCTTTTTTTTTTCTTTTTTTTTTTTTTAACAATCATTACGTGCTGGAGACAGATCAACCCTTTCACATAGCTAGGGGCCACTTTGAACTGTTGTAATGGATTGCATCAGATTGCACAGGTGCTCCTAATAAAGTGCATAGTGAGTGTATACAAAAATGGGAACATTTCACAATTATTTATTTTTGTGTAGCTTGCAAATATATGTGCATAAATGGAAATCGTACAACACTGAAACAATAAATTGGCATGACTGTGTATTTTTTGTCATTGGGACATTGGGAGCAGAGTTCAGTGGTGACTTTGACAGTGTCACAAGAGCTGCCTGTGTTCCCACCATATTGCTACATTTGCCAGGGTCCCCAGGTGGGCATCTGCACCTGCAAACAAGCCTGTACAAAGTAACAAATCAAACCCGTCAATCAACAGTGGCTGCCCAACATAGGCCTCCCTATGGTGGAGGGTAGCTTTCATAGGATTTTTTTTTTTAAGTATCCAAACCCCTATTTTAATGATTTGGTGGATCTGTTAGAGAGACTAGAGATGCAAATTCTGTATAACAAGCGATAACAAGTAATGTCTTTTGCAGTTTTGTGTGTTTGAAATTTGCAAACTACTTTGTCATTTTGTTTTATGACTAAGGAAACCTACAATTCAGAAATATTGTTGCATCCTTCACTTTCAATAAATTCATGGAAATAGTTACAGCTGTTTTGTTCTGCTGTTTTAGATAATATGAGATCATAATATAGTGATTGTAAATGTATATTTTCTATAAACTAGTAGTGTCAAACCTAAAGAAACATTAATAAACGATAAATCACCCATTTAGTAATGATAAATGATAATGATGAAGATAAGAGACCTTTGGATGGTTCAAAATGTGGTACAGGGACTAATAAATGATACATGATCAGGTTCAAACATGACAATCAGCATATTGTGTGAGAATTGGGAAGGTTTGAACGAATTGTATTCTAATGAATGTGGCCCATACCTGAGTAGCAGTACCTGCTATTATGTTTTATTTATGTGGCACAACACATGTTTTATTCATAGACCTAAAAGTGACACTGTGCACATTTTACAATAAATGTGGTGTTGTTGCATGGTCAACCTGCAGAGATGTTCCCTAAAAACCGTTACACACAGTACGTCCTCTTCCACAGTGATATCTGCATGTGCCAAAAAAGGGATATATGGAAATATTTTTTGTCAAGTCTAACTTTAATAATTCAATTACATGCTACTGTTTACTTATACTCCACGACACTTAAGCTGTACTTTCTTATCAAATGTATTTAAATGGAGATTCATATTTTATTTTTATTTTTATATTATAGTATTAATACAATCATTGTATATCAGTGACAGATGCTATTCTGCCTAGTGAATACTTCTTTTAACACTTTTAGTATATTTTGCTGATAATACTTATGTACTTTTACTTAAATAAACTTCTGAGTGAAGGACCTTTACTTACAGTCTATTTTTACATTGTGGTAGTTTATTACTAGTTTTACTTAGGTCAAAGAGCACAATATTTCCTCCACCAAGCAGGTTACTTAATTACTACACTCTATTCGCATTCATTTTTTCTGAGCTATTGTGTACAGAACACAAATATACTTACGTGAATACATCTTGGTGAAAGAATTCAAGGAAACATGGAACTTCAAAGGCTAAAAAATATGGCTCTGATAATACAGAAACAAGGGTTAGGGTTGTTTTTTAGTATATGTAAATAATATATTTTGTTAAATTTGAAATTTGAAAGTACCGTATATAAATTAACGCTGCAAACAGCAATGATCAGGCTCTTACACATTGGGGTGTAGTTGAAGTGCTATGGTGTGTGGAGTGGAGTGTTATGGCAGAGCAACATGATGCAGGAATATACATTTTCATGAATAATGGACATTGCATGTAGGGGAAACAGTTCACTTCCTGTGTCTACTATGTGGTGCTTGAATACACACACACACTAAATGTACATTATCTTGCTGCATATAAAATGCAGACCACATGTTTTAAATTGTATATAAATCTGAATGAATGAAAACTCACAAGTTTAGTAACTTTGAATTACAAAGGTCTTTAGATGACACTGACCCAATTTGAAGTTGCTCTGGTTAACTCTTTAGGAGGAGCTTGTTAAAGTACAATGCCTACAAATGGCAAATGGCTTAGGGTATGGCTCCAAGAGGGTTATTTTTCAAAGTCTGGGCATGACACATATGCTCACCAAATTTGATATATCTAGGTGAAACCTAGTGTGGGGGCTTCAACTTTTTGTGGGGGACGCTATGGAACCATTTTACCACAAGACCCATAAAACATATGTTTCACCACTTCTGACACAAGTTTATGAATTTTCAAGCACCTTTAGAAACTCAAAAATGTGATTGTTTTGGATAAATAATCATTCTTTGCACTACAATAGGTCCTAAAAATATGAAAAACATTGTAATAATCTATTATATGATGATAGATTATATGGTTATATTATATAATCTAAAAATATTTTCTTCAGATTTACAGCCGTGACTTAAAATTAATAAGCACAAAAGAAGTATTTCATTTTCATGTTTATTTACATAGCGTAAGGTGTTGCAATAAAATTCCTTGTCACCATATTATAAATACACCATTTTAAACAAGGCTTGATAACCCTCATTAAAATACATCCTTCAAACCCTTTGCAAGTAATAATAATAATAAAACAAATGGTTTTAAGGATACAACTATTTCATTTTTGCACCTTTTAAATGTTAGTAAATCATGCAAAGCAGAAATATAGAGTACGAAAATAAAATGATATATAGATTGAATGTGTTGCTTTACAAAGGAGAATTAACATCAAAACAAAAATCTGTGTTGGAAAATAGAAATACTGAGTCTGGTGGCAAAGCTTAAAGATCTTTCTCAAACAAATGTTAATAAATGGCTTTCAGCAATAGTGCTCTGTGTAATCATCAATATACAGTACAGTACATATGTATGTTACTTGTCTGTGAGGGGAAAAAACAAACAAATAATGCAAATATTAGTTATTAAACATTCAAACCATACATTTTAGCCCTGTGTGACTATCATATGATATCAACTGACACATTTATGACATAAACTGCTATTATTTTAAAGTTAGATTGTAATACAGTTGGACTGTAAAAAAGGCTTACCTGATAGCACATTAATCATTCAGAGTTATGAGTAGCATTGCTCTTTCAGTCATGCATCAGTCGGTTTACAGTATAATTACTGCACCATCTAATAATATCAACATCCTCTCAAAGTGTTAAACAGTATTTTGCAGGCACTTACAAAGCATGGTATAGGCCTTTAAATGAGTTCAAGATTAGTCTCAAAATGGTCCACTGTTAAAATAATCTGATGAAATATTGTAGGAGCAAGTGTGTTTCTGTACTCTTGCATAAAATCATTTATTACAGTAAAGGTCATTGTCCAAATTAGTGCCATGGGTCTCTGGAAGACATCTGAATAAAGCTGGATCTGGAGAGGAGTGAAGACAATATCTGAAACAGATTTTTTAAAAGACATTACAAAAGGGTATTAGACTCAAGGACGCTAAATGACAAAAACATACCAAGAAATGTAAATCTTTTCTTTACATACCTTGTAAAGTATCCAGAAAGACAGGGACTTTATTTGTGTTATAGTCTTGAGGTTGCATGTGAAAAGTCCAGAATCATCAGATGGTGTTTATCGTCATATTTAGCAACATAATCCTTCCATTTCTGGGAGCTTGCGAATTGCAGTTCATTTTACAAGGTTAACATGTTGTGGTAACTCCAAATTTAATGACAGGCAATTGGGAATGGAGCAGAGTTCAGTAATTGGTAATTGGAGTATTGTGCGGCAGTGTAGCCCAGGAGAGAAAAAGATCTTGAAGCTTGGCATTCTTAAAGCAGACACTGTTAGACTCCTTATTCTGCTCTGCAGAGTGGCATTTTTCTTTCTTTAGCTATTTCTTTTTCAATATTCAGAAATATACACATGCACAGAAAAGTTTGTTTGTACATCCAATTTGGTTGTGTTTAACAATCAAGCTAACAGTCTTGAACACTTTCGGTTATAGTGTTACACAAACAATATTGAAAGTAAATAAAATCTTGTTTGTGGAACAGTAAATGCTTATGATTTCAGACTTTAAAAACAAAAAATATAATGTACACTTGAAAGGTTTGTGATAGTTATTGGAAATAATAAACAGATCTTGAGTACTGCTTACAATACAAGAATCAGAAAGTCTGATAAGACAGAATACACATAACTAAAAGTGAAATATACAAAAAACAAAATTATTCAACTTGTATAAAATTAAATACTAAAACAACCACATGCAGAGCAGAAAAATGGTAGTCTATATTCAACTTAGAATTAGGCATCTGGTGAGCACTGTGGCTTTGTAGTATATCCTTCCCTTACGAATTAATTCCTCAACTTTGTCAGCTGAACTCATCAGTATCTGCGGCCATAGCTTGGTGAACTGTAGGAAGAGGAGGAGAAGGTTGTTGTGAAACTTGATCCTGTGGCATCAAAGCTGCCTCTTCTGGAGCCTGACCTGGAACCAGTCCTGGAGCCAGACCGTGACCCAGTAGCAGAGCCAGACCCACTGATGCTATAGGGACTGTAAAGGCCTTTGCTTGATTGAGATGATGCTTCCAGTAGTCGCAGACCAGTCCCTTCCTCTATCATGCTTCTATCCAGAGCATCCTTGTAAGAGATTTTAAGCTTGGTTTTAGGACATGTGAGGTATTTTGAGTATGCACTAACATCTCGTAGCTTCTGTGCTGTGCGTGCATCTAAGGTGCCCTTCTTCACAGCGTCATCTATCGCAACTCTGTTGGTAACATCTGGTTCAATTAAACCACCTGTAAGATACTGGACCTCAAGGAATCGCTGTCCGGCCTCATAGTACAGCCAACCTTTCTTTAGAGCTTGGGCTGCTGACATTTTGGTTTTGGTTCTAGGATCCTCAAATCCATTATAAGCCTTCTGGGCAAGACTGATGCGGTCCACCATGATTTTATCCACAAGCCCTTTGGTCATTGCATCTGCAACAATGAATTTCTCTCCAGTATTTGGGTCGATGATGCCTCCTGTGCAGGCCTGAGCTTCCAGCAACCTTTGACCTGTTATGTTGTCCACAAGGTTTCTGTGTATGGCCTCTGTGACAGACACCTTCTCCAGTGTTTCTGTGTCTAAGATTCCAGCCACGGGGCAAGTTTCCTCTGTTGGGTCGCTCCATGTGGTTGCTGGTGTTTTGATACTAGGCACTGGACTCATGTTGTAAGAGGAAGAAGAACCAAAGGAGGATGACCGTGATCTGACACCACTCATGTTTCCAGACAGCATGTCTGCAAACTCTGTGATGGACAGAGTTCCTGCTCGGTACTGATCCAGAGCTGACTTGTCAATCAGGCCCCTTGTAATTGCATCATCAATGTCATACTGCCGACCAGACCTTCTGTCAATGATCATAGATTTCACAACTCCATCAGATGAAGTGATGGTAATTTCCTCCCATTCACACTCCTGCTCTGCCAGCTCTAAATAGGTCTGGTGGTCAATTAGCCCTTTCTGATATGCCTCATACACAGACATCTCTTTGCCCGTCTCTGGATCAACAATGACGACCCTACGCTTGCGAACAGATGACTTGGATGATGTCTTCCTCTCCCGCTTCTTTTCTTTCAGCAGCAGAAGAGCAAAGCCGGTTTCTGGGTCTATCATACACCTCTCCATTAGCTGTAGGTAGGTGAGGTTTTCTTCAGTGTTGGGGTCAAAGAAACCTTTTGTGTCATCAGATGGGTCAGTCAGGATTTCATTCATTTCCTCATCAAAGAGGCCACGTGAATATGCAGTTTCAACTGGCAAGCGGTGGCTCCCCTGTGGGTCAATGATTCCACCTGTAGCAATTTGAGCCTCTAACAGGCGAATGCCATGGTCTTTCAGAATAAGGCCCTTTTTCATTGCCTGAAATAGTGAGATGACCTTGCCTGAATATGGGTCCTTGTAGCCAGTGACAGCTCGCTCAGCAGAGAGGAGTTTGTCTTTAAACTCTGGGCCAACAACTGCCATCTTGACAGCTTCTGTGACATTTAGTTTCAGGTTTTTAATTGGGTCAATGACATATCCTGTGGCGGCTTGAGCCTCCAGGAGCTCAAAGGCAGTACCTGGTCTGATCATGTTCTTCTTCATTGCTTGGTAAATAGACAGTCGGTCTTTGCTAGATTCTACATACACGCCAGCAATGCAGCTGGTACCCTCAAGGTATTTCTTAACATCTCTGCTGACCTCCTCCACTGTAATGATGCCCTCAGTGAGTTCGTTGTATGTCTTTTGGCTGATGATCTGAGAACGAAGCAGCTCTTCCACAGTGATTTGCTTTCTGAGACCCTTGAAGAGAAGTTTTCTGTCTGCAAGTGAAAGTAGCCGCAAACCACTTTCTTTATCAACCCTGCATCTTTTCAGTAGCTGAGAATAGGACTGTTTCTCGTCTGTTGTTGGATCACTGTAACCTTGAACATCCCCAGTAGGTTCAGATATTCTGTCAATTGTCTCCTTATTGATGTATCCACGCTGCATGGCAACATCCATGGGAAGGCGGAAGTAGTATTCAGGATCAACTAATCCTCCAGTAGCATTCTGGGCTTCCAAAAGCCTTAGGGCATAATCCTCCGGAATCAGGCCTTTTTTCATTGCCTGGAAGAGAGAGATTACTTTTCCACTGTATGGATCTTTGTAACCTGTAACTGCTCTCTCAGCAGAGAGAAGTTTGTCATGAATTTCAGGCCCCACAAGCCCCTTGCGGACAGCTTCATCAACTGTTAGAAGTTCATCTTTAACTGGATCAATCATGAATCCTGTTGCTGCTTGGGCCTCGAGAAGATTCAAAGCAATTTCAGGCTTTATCTGTCCATTCTTCATTGCTTGATATATACTGATCTTTGGAGGACTGTCTGACATTATTCCAGCGATGCAACCAGTACCAAAGAGATACTGTTTTACTGATGGCATTTCCATTACTTCACGAATAGACATTTTTTCTTGTTTCAAGAGGTTGTATGTGTGCAAGTCAATGATTCTAGCACTGTAAAGCTCCTCAATAGTAATTCGCCTTCTGATTACATCACATGACATGCCTTGCTCAGACTTTAGAGTCTCTCTTTGTTCAATAATTTCAATGATGATGACTAGCATTCTTTCCTTTGTGATTTGTCCCAAGCGGTACTGCTCCATGAGGCGGTGCCTCTCCTCTTCTGGAAGCATATTAGAGTTCATGACTTCCCAAATGGTCATACTCTTCCCTGCAAAACTCTTATGTGGGATCTCAATTTGAGCGTTCGCTAAATCTGTTTGGGCTTGCTCCTCTGTGTATTGATAGGACTTTTCAGCAGGAGCAGGAGTTTCAACCTTTGACAGAGGCAGATAGCACAGACCAGAGTTGGGATCTCTTACACATTTCTCTAGCAATTGCTTGTAAGTGACACTTTCATTGGTGCTGGGATTGGTGAAGCCTTTAATGTCCCCTGATGGTTCATTGAAGGACTTGGCCATTTGTTTGCTGAAATAGCCACGTTGAATGGCCACATCATTGGGAACACGATGGCTGCTGACTGGATCAATGATCCCTCCTGTAGTAAACTGAGCTTCCAGGACAGGAATGGCTTGCTCCCTCAGAACAAGCTCTTTCTTCATAGCCTGGAATAGAGAAATCTTATTGCCTGTATATGGATCTTTGTATCCTGTCACTGCTTTTTCAGCCAAGAGAAGTTTCTCATGAAGCTCTGGGCCAACAATGCCAACCTTCACAGCGTCATCTACAGAGTATTTCAGGTTTTTAACTGGATCAGTTATGAAACCAGTTCCAGCTTGGGCCTCAAGTAGTGCAATCCCAGTGTTTTGTTGCAAAAAGTTGTTTTTCATTGCTTTATATATGCACAACTTCTCATTTGACTCTTCCATTGTGATTCCATCAATGCGGTCTGTGCCTTGCAAATACTTCCTGACCTTATCAGTTTGACCAATTTCTTTAGGTGTCTTTTTACCCTGTTGGAGTTGGTCAAATGTAGCTTTATCAATGATGTTGGAATCAAGTAAAGAGCTGGCAGTGACTGGTGCCCTAATGCCTTCAAAACAGGCATCTTCCTTTGTTTTGGACTCTTTTTCATCAACCATTGTTATGACAATTGTTATCAACCTTTCAACTGTCACCTGCCCCATTCTGTACTGGCGAATCAACTCTATTCTTTGCTCTTCAGTGATGTATTCAGAGTGTATGATTTCCCAAATAGTGACTTTTCTTCCTCTGAAAGGCCCATACTCCAACTCCATAGTGGCCTGGTTCAATGCCTGTTTGGTTTTAGCCTCTGTAATCTGTTGGTCATCTTTTGGCTTTGAGGCCTTCTTTGAGAGAGGAAGCAATGGTAATCCAGTTTCTTTGTCTGTGATGCATTTTTTCATGAGCTGTGCATAGGTTGCATCCTCTTGTGAGTTAGGATCATAAAACACCTTTGTTTCATCAGTGTTCTTGTTCAAGGTCTTGCTGATTTCCTCATCAAAATATCCACGTTTGCAGGCAACCTCATGTGGGATGCGATAGCTTTTATTGGGGTCAATAATTCCACCTGTTGAGAGTTGTGCTTCAAGCAGACGGATGCCATGGTCCTTCTTTATCAGGCCTTTGTTCATGGCTTCAAACAGAGATACCTTTTTTGCTGTATATGGATCTTTGTAGCCACTGACAGCTCTCTCTGCAGACAGAAGTCGCTCATGGAGTTCTGGGCCCACAAGACCCGACTTGACAGCTTCATCAACAGGGATCCTCTCATTTTTGACAGGATCAATTATAAATCCAGTTGCTGCTTGAGCTTCAAGCAGGTTAACCACAGTCTCTGGTGACAGTAATTCTTTCTTCATAGCTTGGTAGAAAGGCATTTTCTCCTTGGTTGGTTCATTTAACAGCCCAGCAATGCTCGGTGTTCCTTGTAGTGCCTTCTTCACAGGCTCCATCTCAGAGATCTCTTTAACTGTTGTCTTGCCATTACTCAATTTGTTGAACAAGTCTTTGTTTATAACTTTAGACTCTAAAAGTTCATTGGCAGATACTGTAGCCCTCAAACCATTGAACACATTTTCATTGTTCTTCTCCTTGTCCTCCACAACAGTGATGACTATTTTGATAATCTTTTCCACTGTGATCTTTCCTGTCTTGTACTGACGAATCAATTCTCTTCTTTGCTCCTCAGTGAAATACTCTGAGTTTATGACTTCCCATATGGTGACAGTTTTTCCTTTGAACTTTCCAAAAGGCACATCAACATTTGATTTACTGAACACTTCTCTTGTCTCTTTATCTGTGTATGTTCTTTCACTCTGAGCAGCTGGTACTGGTAATATGAGTAGGCCTGACTCTGCATCCTTGGTGCATCGCTCCAGTAACTGTTTGTAAGTGAGTTGCTCCTGAGTGCTGGGGTCAATGAATAATTTGCAATCATCACTGGGATCAGAGAGATTCTTATTCATGTCTGCATCAAAGAGACCCTGCTTGTAGGCTGTCTGCAGTGGTACTCTATGACTATTGATAGGGTCAATGATGCCACCAGTTGCAAGCTGTACATCTAGGAATTTGGTGGCCTGCTCCCTTTCAATAAGTCCCTTTTTCATGGCCTCATAAAGAGAGATTTTGGCTCCAGTATAGGGATCTTTGAAGCCAGTGGCTGCTCGCTCTGCAGAGAGCATCTTGTCATGGAGTTCAGGGCCAATTAATTCATCCTTAACAGCCTCATCTACAGAAACTAGTTTATTTTTCACTGGATCTACAATGTAACCAGAAGCTGCTTGAGCTTCCAGGAGCATTGTGGCAGTGTTCGGGGAAATCTTGTTCTCCTTCATTGCCTGATAAACACTCATTTTCTCTTTGGATGGAGTCAAGACACCTCCAACACTGTTCTGACCCTTAAGACATGATTTAATTTTATCAGTCTTTCCGAGGTCTTGCACAGAAGCTTTGCCCTTTTTCAGTTTGTCAAACTCCTTTTTGGTCAGGACACCAATGTCAAGGAGCCTTTCAGCAGGAACTTTCTCTCTTATTCCATCAAACGCTAAGGCTGATTCCCCATCTTTCTTCACTCCATCAGTTTCAACAGAGCCATTGTAAACCTTGTCAGTCTGGACCTCAATTTCCTTTGTTTTGGATGTGCCCTGTTTTGATGCAACCTCAAGAATCTGAAGCTTCTCTCTGAGCTTTTTATTTTCCTCTCCCAAGATTTTTTCTTGTTCATTCCGTTTCTTTTCCAGCACCTCCATTTCTTTTTGCTTGTTTGTCATCTCTGCTTCAGCCTCCTTTTGTTTCTTCAAAGCTTCATCCATTATGGCCTGAAGTTTCTTCTTCTCCTCTTCCATTAGCTTCCGCTGACGCTCTTGTTCATCTTTGAGAGCTTTGGCCTTGTTCACTTCATCCTCAAACTGTTTCTCAAGCTTCTTTTTCTCATCTTCAACAGCCTTTTCTCTTTTCAACAATAGTTCCTTCTCTGTGAGGAATGACTGCTGAAGAATGGCCTTCTGTTGCTCAATTTGTTCTTGTTGGGTATGTGCCATCTATTTAGAAAAAAAGAAAGAAAGTAGTAAAATGTTAACAAAACATCACGCAACAATTGAATGTCAATTGAATGAATGAATGTATAAATATATCATCATCAAACCTAAATTATATATTATATATAATAGTGACCATTTTTACTATGCAGTATTGTGATTTGACATTCATATAAATTGCTGAGAATGTTACAGTATGGCTCTGCAATTTACATGTAATGTTTCATGTGCTTCAACAAATACTGTAGTTAGTGTGTTTGACAGGGTTATGTTAATTACAAGGGTTGTAAAAACTACATTGTTTGACAATGTTATTTCATGTTACAATACCTCTTTAGATTTTTTCTGAAGTTCCTCTGCCTCTTTTTTCAGTTTCTCCCTCTCTTTTTCAAGGTCAGTGATGGCTTTCTTTAAGTCATCCGCTTCTCTGGTGCTCTGTAGTCTCTGAGTCTCCAACTTTTGCACAACAATTTCTGTAGTTTGTTTCTCTGTGCTTTGAAGACGAACTTTTGCCTCATCAGCTTGTTTCTTGAATTTCTTTGCTTCCTCTTCAGCTTTCGCCTGAGCATCACTGAGCTCTTTCACCCTTAATTTCAGTTTCTCAGCTTCAGCAGACACTTCAAGCTGCCTCTTTCGCTCAGCCTCTAATGATTTTTGGAAGCCCTCTGTCTCCTTATCAAGTTGTTGCTGTATCTGTTGTTTGTCCTCAAGTAGTTTTTTAGACTTTTCTTGTGCTTGGTTCTTCTGTTTCTGGAGCTCTTTTGCCTCAGCTTTCAGATTTGTTGCCTCCTGGATGGCTTGCATTTTCTCCTTAAGCATTTTCTCTGCAAGTGCCCTCTGTTCAGCCAAGTCAGACTCAGCAATCTGTCTCTGTCTGGCTGTTTCCTCAGCCTCCACACTGAGTTTGGCAGCCTCCTCTGCCAGGCTCTTCATTTTCTCAGCTTCTTCTGCAAGTAACTTCTGTGTATTGTCTTTGTCTTTCTTCATGAGACGCTGGTTTTCATTCTCAATTTTGAGCTTCAGTTTCAGGAGCTCATCCATTTGGATCTTAACTTTGGACAGCTCATCAGCCACCTGTGCCTTTTGCTTGACAGCATCATTTACTTCACCCTTCACTCGCTGAAGCTCCTCATCTAACACAGTTTTCTGATTGTCAGTTTCATCCAGTTGCAGTTTAACCATCTTAAGTTCCTTCTCAACCTGAGACTTCTGTTTAAGAGCTTGTTCAGCTTCTTTTTTGTGCTTGGCCATCTCTGCATCAGCCTGTTGTTTCTGCTTTAGAGCTGCTGCCTCAGCTGCTGCTCGCTTGGAAGCCTCCTCTTCTGCTTCTTTCTTCAGTCTCTCTGCATCTTTTTGTGCTTGGGCCTGTTTTGCAGCTTCATCCTCTGCAGCCTTTTTCTGTTTTTCAGCCTCCTCAGCTTTTTGACGAAGCAGGGCAGCCTCTTTCTCTGCTTTCTCTTTGGCTTTTTCAGCTGCTTGTGCAAGTTTCTTGGCATTTTCAAACTCATCTTTGAGATTTTTCTGAGCGAGAATGTCTTCTTTATTTTTACTGAGAACATCTTGGGCTTTTTGTTCTGCAGCACTGCATTTCTGTGCTGCTTCTTTTGCCAGAATAGCCTGCTTCTCTGCATCTTTCTCAGCCTTGTCTTTGTGTTTATTTGCTTCAGCAGCTTTCTTTTTCAGGCGGTCAACTTCCTCCTGAGCAGCTTTGCATTGTCGAGCTGCCTCTTCTTCTGCCGCTGTAATCCTCTTCACCTTCTCCTCAGCTTCTTTCCTTTTCTTCTCTTCCTCTGCAGCAAGTTTTTTCAGTTTATCTGCTTCTTCCTCTGCTTTGAGTTTGCTCTTTTGTGTCTCCTCAGCAACACCCTTCAGCTTCTTTAATTCTATCTCCAAACCTGATTTGTCTTTTGATGCTTTCTCAAAGTTGATCTTAATGATACGAATTTCTTCTTCAACAACTTTCTTTTGCTTTATAGTTTCTTCCACAATAGTTTTTTGTCTCTCTAACTCAGAATTAGAAGAGCTCTGCAGGTGTGTGATTTTCTCTGCTATGTCTTTCTTATGCTGAGCAGCCTGATCCTCCAGCAGCTTCCTCTGATAAGCTTCGTCCTCAGCTTGTCTTTTGAGTCTGTCATTCTCTGCTTCTTTAGCTTTCAGGGCAATCTCTGCTTCAGTTTTCAGACGAGTTGCCTCATTGATGGCAGCCAGTTTTTCCTTGAGAATTTTTTCAGCTTCAGCTCTTTGACGAGCTGCTTCTTCCTCTGCGATCTGTCTCTGCTTCTTCGCCTCTTCGGCAACTGATCTCAGCCTGGTGGCTTCCTCAGCAAGTTGTTTCATTTTCAAAACTTCAGATTCAAGAAGCTGCTTGCTCTTCTCAGTGGTTGACAGTGTCTCCTTTTCTGCTTGAATCTTCATATGCAGAAGATTGTCCATTTCACTTCTGACTTTAGCCAGCTCATCTTCCAGTTGTTTTCTCTGGCTTTCTGCAGCATTCACTTCATTTTTTAGACGCTGGAGCTCATTATCCAGCAGCCCCCTCTGTTGTTCAGCATGTTCAAAGTCAGCCTTTAAGCGTATGCATTCTTGTTCTGCAGAGAGCTTTTGATGGGCTACTTGTTCTGCAAATTTCCTTTGTTTTTCCAACTCCTTCTCTGCATTCTCCTTCTGTTTAAGTGCAGCTTCTTCAGCCTTAGCCCTTTTCTTGGCATCTCGCTCTGCCTCAACTTTCTGCCTCTCTGCTTCCTCTTGAGCCTGGCTCTTCTTTTGAGCTTCCTCCTCAGCTTGTAGCCTCAAGCGGAGAGCCTCATTGGCTTTCTGTCTCCATGTTTCAAGCTCCATCTCTGCTTGCTCCCTGGCTTTGCTAGCTTCCTCTTGTTGTTTCCTAAGTTTTTCAGCTTCCTCCTGCAACTGAAGGACAGTGCCCTGCTCTTTCTTGAGAGATTCCTCGAGTTTTGTTGTCTTTTCACTGAATAACACAGATTTACTTTGCAGCTGTGTAGCGGCACTCTTCTGTGCTACCTCCTCGACTACCTTAATCTGTCTCAGTTTCTCCTCCTCGGCCTGTTTCATGCGCCTCTCTGCCTCTTCAGCTTGCATTTTGAATTTCTGAAGGTCATCCAGTGCTTTCTGCTTTTGTTTGGAAGCCTCTTTTTCGGTCTCAGATTTACGTTTCAGCTCTTCTTCTGCATTTTTCTTTTTCTGAGTCTCTTCTGCCACCTGCTTGCGAAGCCTTTCTGCCTCATCCTGAGCAGCTTTCCGGAGTTTCTCAGCATCAGTAGCCTTGTCTCTGAGTTGCTGTAATTCAGCCTCAGCTGTGGTCTTCTGTTTTATTGTTGTCTCCAACTGAACTCTAATTATGTGGATTTCTTCCTCGATCTTGGTGCGGCTGATAAATGCCTCTTCCAGCTGCTGATGCTTGGACTTGATCTCCTGTTCTGACAGACTCTTCAGATGGTCCAGTTCCTGTTGTATGTTTTGCTTCTGTTTCTCAGAATCCACTGCGACATCTTGCCTCTTGGTGGCCTCTTCTTTCATCTTCAGCTTTAGCTCCTGAGCTTCTTGTTCAGCTTTGGCCACAGATTTAGCATGGGCCTCAGCCAGCTGCTTTTGTTTATCTAACTCGGCCTGTATCTCTGCTATCCTTTTCTTCTCCTCTTCTTTTAGTTTTTCAGAAGCTTTCTGTATTAGTAGAGGTAAAGATGGGGTAAAAGGAAATTGAGAAAATGTTAGAACTGTTAAAAACAAATCTTCACTATCAAAGTAGTTACAAAACATGTAGGTACACTGACATGTTTTAAATACTTGTGAATAGGTTACAACTATAGTTATCACTTCTTTTATCTAGAAGGAAAAATACTATATTGGGAAATTCATGTCATGTTTATTTAATGTATGGCACACAGAATGACACTTCACAACACAACACCACACTACACTTTGCTTCCATGCAGTTTAGGTAATTTAATTGCTTAATATTCTATTGTTCTTAATCTGTGTAATAAACCCTAGCACAATAACTTAAATTGTAAAATTGTAAAACTGTATGTATATAAAAAAGAACTATTAGTAATTATATTTTCAAGGTGTAGAAAGTATATTGCTGCGCCTATATTTCATCAGAAAGATATTCATACTTAAATGTCATATTTGATGTTGATATGATGTGATGTTGTATACTTCAGTCATCGTTCAACACTCTTTGGATACAGTTGCGTCTATTCTCAGTCTTTACATTCTCAAAGTAAAGCAGCTTTCGAGAAATGTGTAAAGTAATTGAGAAGAAAGGCAGGGAACAAATAATTAGCAGTATGCCAATAATAAGTGCTGTGGGAAAGATACCAAAGGCCTTAAGAAAGTTAAGAAAGTTAAGAAACAACAGAATAATTTGAATTAAATGATTAAAATGGAATTGCAGCGCAGCAAATCAGAATTCAGAGTATACCGTCACTATGAATAATAGCATAGTGATGCAGCAAACACAGCATGATTTCATGTTGCACAGAACAATAAATAAGCTTGGATTAAACCTGCAGTGCAGAACTTTTACATATAAATGAATGTCCGTTACATTCCAGTCTTTATCAGACGAGTTCATACAATGTTGATTAAGCCTATATCACTGCCAGGTAAATCTCTCTGTATTTCATGGTATATTTTAAAATCTTTTATCAGTGGCAACTCCTGCGTTGGCCGGCTGTGTAGCAAATGTGAAGTTAGCCCTCTTCTAATTTAAGTGGGATAAAACTATTTAATTGTGTGGCTCTTTCCAATTTCCAATCTTTTCCAAACTTTATCAGACCAGTTGGATAGCAGAGGTTATAGCCGCAACAGTAGTGACAGAATCGGCTGTGGTGGAGACCATGATGTAAGCACATGTTGACAGTGTTTTTGTAATTACTCTCACTGTCAGAACGGGTAGAAAAAAAGTCCTGCACTCCAGCTTTAAAGTGTAAGCAACAAAGCAGAAATCCAAGATCAAGTTACATCAATTCTGATAACATGAAGAGATGAGCTTTTTGTTAATTGTACAGGTGATTGATACCTAAAAGGAAGGTTCAGAATTTTCGAAATCCTCCATAATTGTCTCTAAATAAGCTCTGGTTTGGGTATTAAAAGCTGATAAGATTAGTTAGTTTATTGATTAGTTGACTATTTTGATAAAGGAATAATTGTTTCAGTGATTGTTCAAAGAAAAATGAAAAGATGTCAAATAATCTCTAATCTCAGTTTCTCTACCAAAAAGATTTGACGTATTTCTTATTGTAACACGAATATATTTTGGTTTTGGACTTTTGGTTGAAGAAAATTAGACGCCTTCAACTCATAAACTGAATGAGAATATTGTCAAAAATGCCAATAAATCACAAAGCACATTAAAGCAAAAAAGGCTAATAGGAAGTGTGCTGACTGATCTCATTCAGAGATATAAAAATTCTAAATAAACATAGAAGGGGTTCAATTATGAAAGGTCTCCAAAAATTCCTGAACCTTCCCTTCACTACAGACAAGGGTCTGATGTAGAGAGGAATGACATGAGAGCGTCTTCTTTTAAATACCTGGTGCTTTGGGGTTAATTCATCTCTTAAGCGTGTGATTAATATTCATCATGACAAAGCACTGGCAAGCAGTTCAAAAGGATCAAACACAATACAAAGTTAGAAAAGAAGAAAGGGGAAAAAGTAAAGCCGTAATTTAAAAAATAATATATCTGAGAAGGCAGGTAACCAAGCTGAAGCCTTCAAATCACAAGTGTGAGTGATTTCAAGAGGGAATAAAGAAGCACATATCCAAGGAGGGTTGAATTGAGAGCAACTAGATTTCTTGGTTGTAGTTACTCAAAGATGTTTCACTTCTCATCCAAGGGGCTTCTTCCGTTTTAACTGACTGGTGGAAAGTCCCATGTATTTAACCTCAAGGTCATTGATACCACTTCATTAGGGCCCCTGACTGTTGAAATGACGTGTCGTTAGAGTCAATGGAGTCACCTGAGGCCAAGTGTAAATGACAGTTGTTGGAGTTGACCTGGCTGTTATAAAGAAAGTCATCAGAGTCGTTGGAGTCACCTGATACTAAGTGTTAACGACAGTTGGAGATGTCATATGAGGTCAAATGTGAATGGTTGTTGAGGCCATATTCCAAACCAAATCAGGCATTGAAGGTGTGTTTATGTGTGTGTGTGTGTGTGTGTGTGTGTGTGTGGGGGGGGGGCAATTTATTTTTGCTCTAGAACATTTCTCCAAAACTTGATTTTGGATCAACCTTATTTAACTACCTTAATGCACTATCTATAAAATTAATGGGAGGACTGGATGTTTTTCGCAGCAATGCCTTTGGTCTGAATATGGCCTAAGTCTCCTGGGAAAGGACAGCAATATAAACAGGGGAAACGTGGTGTCACATACCTTCCACCTTGTTGAGATATGTTTTCTCTACTTTGACGTAAATAGCTTCATTAACTCCTCTTTCAAACCATCTGTCCTCCCTATCCAAAATATGTACGTTGTCCTCAAAAGGGTGTCCTTTATCTTTCAGGTGTCACTCTAAAACCAAGAAGTCCAGTTACACTTGATTCAACCCTCCTTGGATAACCATGACCTGGATGACTGAGAATCTTTACAGACGAAGAACCAAATTAAAACTGTTGGACAAGCAGTTGAAAAGTTGGAGAATGTGACTGAATTTGGGGCTGATGCCCCGCAGCCATATCAGAGTCATGTGCACAGACTATGTGACATGATTTGACTAAATACACAGTGTAGGGGGAATGAGAGACATATGCTGTAGTGGGGATGTGATGTGCTGCAACACTAAGATGAAACTGTTTGCTTCTCTAATTTGCGCTGTCCTATTATGCTAAACAGATTTGGACCCTAAGTAATAGAATCCACCATCTGGAGTGCCAACATTTTAGACGTATTTAATGACAAATGATTTCCCATACATAAATCACGTAATAGGTAGGGGGTGGTGTTGTTTGTGTTAGTGGGGCTTTGGGTTTTTAACAGAAGCCTGCTGCTGCTGAGTGTGTAATTACCTCACTATCCTCCAGGCGGCGCTGTGTGTCCATGATGAACTTAATATACTGGCTGGTAAGGGTTGTCAGCTCGCTGTAGCGAGTTCTCAGGGTAACATACTGAAAGAAATGCAGCAGCATCAAGTATTTAACAGTCTATTCACTTGATGTCTAACTCTAAATTGTAGTTTTGATATACATTTCCCATACTGTTAACAATACATTTATTTCCTAGAATTATGTATACAATGTTTAAAAACATCCCAGATCCATTACACCAAAACCAGATATGTAGACATCATTTTTTATATTTAATTTGTAACAGAATTAGGTGATATCAATAATACTGTTTGTAAAACTCACCTCTTGAATGATATTATCAGAAACGCACTCCATTTTGGGTTTCTTTAAAGGAGAGGCAATGGGATCCTGGAGGGCTTTGTAGGTCAAAATCTGCAGCTCATAATCCTAAAAAATAAATATGTTAGTCAAGTCAGAAAGTACAGTCATTTGGGTTTTTTTTTGTTTTTTTTAGGAGAAAACATCTGTACATACCTTGACTGAATCAATGTAAGCCTTTGCATTTTTCTCGCAATTTTCAATCTTGTCCTGGTTTTTCTCAATCTCTTCTAGGAGTTTCTGTATGTATAAATAAAAACATCAAGTACTGAAATAGGCTACAGCCTTTAAATCTATTGCAAAGAGAAAAAGCCACAGCTAGTCCCATTATTGTCATTGCCTTAAAGATATTTATTAAAATTAATTTATGGTATTTATAGTCATTGTTTTGCCATGTCATTTTTAGCACACATCCAGTGCATGTGTGTAATCAGTATAGCCACCAGGGGGCAACTCAATGACTTTTCCTCTCTGTACCCCACACAGCCTCCTTTACAATACCTTCTCCTCTGCCAGTTGCTCCTTGAGGGCCTTGTTGTCACCAATGGGCACAGCTTGTATTTTCTCCTGCCTCTCCTTTGCTTCTCCAAGCCAGCGGATAAGCCACTCGTAGCTTTCATGGTAGGATTTCATGTGGCGCCCAAGGAGGTCGAGCTCCCGCTGCCTAAGGTCAATCTGAGCAAACACAGCCTGCCAGCGCTCCAGGAGGCTGTTCACTAGCAGACGGTAATGCTCGAGCTCAGCATCACGCTCACTATGGATCCGTGTCATCTTGTCATTGATAACTGTAGCCCTCTTAAGCTCATCCTGCAGGCGGTCAAATACCACCTGGTTGGCTTCTGCTTCAGCATGCATTTTCTGTCAAAAAGACACAGTGATCACAGAGAGAGAGAAAAGTCACATCACTGGTTAATGCATCCAGGTAATATATTTTTGGAGATGAAAGCAATGCAGCCCAGTATGCCAAATATAAATTTAAAGATGCACACTGAATGCAGATATGAATGAACTGGAAACACCATGACATCCTCTCCAAAAGAGATAATACCTTTAGCTGACTGCGATGGTTCTCCACCTCTTTGTCATCAGCTGGCACTTTGCTGACATCTCGCAGACGAGTCTCATAAGTCTTCAGTGTGTCTTCTGCATCTTTAGTGTTTCTGATCACTACATCAATGGTTTTCAGCCTGGAAACAAGGGGTATATACTTCATAAAAAGCACAACACCAGTTGGAAATTAAACAGTAAGCATTCTGAGAGTCACAAAGCCTCACTTGTCCAGGTAGACTGAGGAGAGGCCATAGACATGGTCCATCTTCTTCACTGTGACGTCCAGTTCGGAGTGCAGCATTGGGGCGGAGCTGGACTGCTGAGGAGATGCCAGGACCTCCTCTGCCTTCTCAGAGATAGAGTTCAAGTCTTTTTTCAAACCCTCCAACTCTGACTGGACTTTCTGTTAAACAGAAAAAAGAAAGATATTTTAGTGAAAAAATTATTTAGTACCACAAGGACTTAGCCAATAACATCCACATATCCACACATACCGCATCAAAATCAATGTTGAAGAGATATCAAACACATATCATAACTTTACAAGCATAGAACAACTTACATTATACACATTATTATTAAGAAAATAAATACTGTTGCATGTTAGAACTGTTCAGTTTAATCCAGGTTATTCTGTATACTTCTGCATCTAAATTTGTGCTCCTGTTTTTCAGAGCTGCATCGATTAGGTCTTACATTACATAAAATGTAATATTTGGACTGTTGTTCAGACAAAAAAAAATGTAATGATGCCATTGCAGGTCTTATTTTTATCTCAGGTCTTATTTTCCATGATGTTACCATTTGCTCTGCAGTCTTCAGTGCACAGGCTTTGAGAGGCTCCTTGTCCACAGGCTGGCGAAGGCGTGTCACTGTTCGATTCTCGCAACTCTCCAGTCTCAGACGAAGATCTTTGATCTTGGTCAGGTAAGTCCTGCACACAGTCTCGTCTTGCTCACCTGGTTGGAACATGAAAAGTTATGAGATGTATTATGTTGCGGCAGAGAATGTCACTTCTGGATACGAAAGCAGGTTGTTAGTTTAAGTTAAGTTTTGCTTTGGATTTAGAATAAAGCTGATAGTATTTGCACACAAGAAAAACCTACTTTGACCAAACAAACCACAGCACAATCCTAAAAGTAATGTTTTAATGTAATGCATTTTGGTACAAGGTATTCAGATGGAATCCTAAAATCCAAAACATATATATATATCACTAAATAATTTGGTAAAATGAATCTATTTATTTACTATTTATAATCAGGTTCATATTGCAGGAATAACATGCTTGATTGGTTGCATGTTGATTAGTCTTCAGAGATTTACCAGCTGATTAATCAATTCACTGTTTAGGCCTGAAAAGTCAGTTACATTGAAACCCATGCACAGAGACAAGAAAGCAGTGAGGTTAGGAAGAATACCAAAATCAGCGAGGGTAATTAAGATGATTGGGTTCATGGATGGAATGAAACATGGCAGCACAACAGCCCTCAGTGCACACAAAGTCCGGTTCAGCCAATCTAAAGCTCTTACTAGACATCTGACGCTGTAACTTAAAACACCTTACCTGCCCTGGGTGGCACATAGCCTGTAATATGAATCCAACAGTCAACTTACACACAAATGACCATGGGTGAAATTTAACACATGTGGCTGGTAAATGATTGATTTCATGAGAATGAATGATCTGATCAGCTTCAAACTAAATAAAATGTTTTGACCATGTTTTGGTGATGATAAAAGAACCAACAGTGACATTAATTAAAAAGTACACACCTTGTTCTGCAGAGCTGACCAGTGTGTTGTAGTGCTGGTTGGCCTTGTTGTAGTTGGACTCCACCTGCATACGGTCTTCTGCCCCAAACATCTGAGAGTCCTGGCTGTCTCTCAGGAAGTCCTGATAGTGCAGCTCCAGGTTCCTCAGTGCCAGCCGGTACTCCTCCACTGTCAGGGTCTTAAACTGCAGGTTACACAATGAAAGTTATGAAAAGCCTAGTTCAACACTAAAGCTTTTTATTTAGATGCAACATATATTAACTAGTAGAGTGTAAAGTAAAAGTATGTGTCAGGTTTCGCTGACTGTGGCCAATAACCAGCCAAAATCAAACGGATTCTGTCCCATTGTAAAAGCTACAAATCAAATATATTCAACATAACTACTCAACAATACATGCATAAACAGAATCCACTCCAGATTAATGGTTTTTAGTAGTTTTCATACTGGCAGAAATCTAATGTATACAATTATATTAGAAGTAACAAATACAGACAACACATCTAAACTATTGAACAGCTATTTTAATTTAATCAAAATATGTTTTCATTTGAAACAGACAATATTCATGTATGCTCCAGTGATTTAACAACAAAAAGTAGGAAGCAGTGTTGTAGTGTTGCTTTCTCTCTAATATATCTTGTGTCGTTACCATGGTGATGTTCCAGGTCTTGATGATGTGAATATCTCTCATCAGGTACTGCCAGGACAGTAAGCTCCTCATGTCCACGAACATTGTCTGCCACATCGTCTCAAGCCTCTGCAGATTTCCATCCAGTCTGAGGAAGGTCAAGTGGAGTTAGTGCACTGTACACTGTGTGTAAATTTTGGTATTAACTTATCTTAAGAACCCCAGAGGGGACTCTTAGCTCACCCTGCAACGCTATTCACTGCATCCTTATTGGTCGGCGGAACCAGGAAGCAGATAGATGGTACAGTTGCCTCGTTGCCTTTATCATTCAGCACCCTCCACTTGTTGGGCTGCGAGTTGTTCAGCAGGGCACATTCATCTCCTCTGTGGACTGTGATCTGGAAAAAGATAAAAACGGATGTTCTTAACTGACTGGTCTGTGGACTGAATCAATTCTTGCAGATTACTGTATTTACTTGTGATCTGAAAACACCAGAAAAATGTATATGTAATTTCACTTTATTGAAATTTAATGAAAAGTTACTAAGTTCTTTGATGAGATTTGAGGCATCCATGCAAGGATCATTTCACCTATAGAAACAGATTTGATCTCCTGATTACCTCCATTTGTTTGAAGTCACAGACGGCCTGGACGGGCTGTTTACCCTTTATTGGGGTGGCAGGGTTACGTGGTTTGAGCTGGATGATGGTCTTAGCTCTCCGCTTCAGGCCTTCCAGGTGAGTTTTGAGCTCAGTCAGTTGCTCTTTCTCGTCCTGTGAGGAGCAAAATAAAGAATTATATAATGCACATCAGATTTTTTATGGTATTCCATGCACTATTAGCATTGTTATTGTAAAGCTGCACTAAGAACGCTAACATAATTATTTTTTCACCATCTCCAAGTGTACTTGTGACTCAAAGGAAATGTCTCAGGAGGAGTTCAGTTGCTTAAATGTCTCTAGCAGCTCTGAATCAAAAGTAAGATGTATTCTGCCATGTTACTCCAAATACTAACAAGGTCTTGATAAACATAATAAAAGTGAATAAACCTACAGCTGCATCCTGCACAAGGTCTTCTAGGCGTGTGACTGTGATGGAGCGGTCACATGTATACTTCCTCTTCATTGTATCTTGCATCTTTTTGATCTTCTCCTCTGCCTCTTTGACATCAGAGAAAAACTAGATGAGGAGAAAAAATAGAGAAATTAAGTTGTAGTGTTGTGTTGATTTCAGTAAATGCACGTATTTATATAGGCAGCAAGACAAACAAAAAGGGCAACAAACTAACTGATGGAAAAATTGTGCTTGGATAAATAACCCAACAAATTAACTCTTTATGGATGAGCTGGTAAACTTACTTGGAAGTAGGCAGTGTTTTCTTTCAGGTGGGTTTCGATGCAGCAGCACAGCTGGAGAATCCAACTCCACTGAGTCTGCAGAGCTGCAGTAAAGGCCTGCAGAGGGAGACAGGGCAGAGAGGAATTTAAGATGTATTGATGATGAGTATGCCGAAAACAGTTCAAGTCAGTTTTATTTGTATAGCCCAATATCACAAATTACAAATAAGTCTTTTCAATTTAAAAATAATACTGTTATATCTGTTTAAATTAAGATTTCTACAATGTAATATAGACTGCAGGAGGGCATTGAGTCTTACCTCTAAGGTCTTCCTGGCAGGGTGTCCATCTCTCAGCAGTTTGTCTCCTGTGGCCTGGACATCGTTCATCTTCTTCTCTCTGAGCTCCAAGTCTCTCATCAAACCCTGTTTGGCAGCAAATACATTAGTATACCAAACTTATATCACTGTCAACCTTACACTGCACTGTGAGTAAAAATACTATATCAAAACACTGTTACTCTACCGAATAATTGTCTTTCTTGGCTGTCATGTTGGTGTTTCGTTCACTCCAGTCGTAGTTGACCTCCTCCTCTTCTTTCTCATTCAGCCACATCAGCTCTTTGGTGGCTGCAGTGACGAAGGCATGAAGCTGGTCCAGATAGCGCAGACGGGCCTTAGAAGAATTCTGAAAGGGGACAGATGACACCTGAGTTATGATATATTTTTAAGAGACTGGAAGAGCAGTTTGGAAAGAAACTGGAAAGGAAAAGAGGGCTTCAAGGTTTCAGACTGCGAATGTTAACAGTAACATGACATATCAGCCATGTTTCCTTTGACTGCTCAACGAGACAATTGTTCATTTCCAGCCATTTCCAGTTTTTCTAATTTATAGTCTTTTATGTAACTTACCAGGAGCTTGCCGTACTGCAGCTCAAGTTTTCCCAGATAGTCTCGGTAGGCAGCTTTACTGACAGGCGAGATTTGACTCTGGAGCAGAGAAGAGGAAAAGCCACGGGTCAGACAAACAATATTTAATGCTGTTTTGCCCAAACTTTTGGCACAGTTACATAAATTGACACAGACACTAAACACTTGAGGGGAAATAGGAAAAAAAGTTTTGCACACAGTGTTTTCTGCAAAGCTGCAGTGTAGATGCTGGCAACTGCACAGTAAACATGTAGTCACTTGTTTTATTCTGACTTCAATTTTCCTGTCGACTGATCATACCTCATCAGCCTTTGCCCTTTCAATCTTGGTGCGGAAGTCCTCCACAGACTGGTGCAGGCCGCGGTGACTGCCAAGCTGGGATTCCACAGTGGGCAGGTCGGAGCCCCACTCCCCATCGTCCACCCTGCGCTGGTTCTCCTCCACCCAGGCCACCAGATCTTGGATGTAGCGCATGGTGACTTCATCCAGCTCCGGCCGCACCCTCATGGGGGCCTGCTGCAGGACCTGGGCTGTGTGGATCTGAGTCATGGGGATCTGTGTGGTGGTCACACCAGACTTGAGGCGAAGGTTGTACTCACTGCGGAGGTTCACCAGCCTCTCATGGAGACGATACACTCTAGAAGTAGAATCAGTTTAATAAGAAAAATTATTTAAATGAAATTATCAAAGTTGCGTTTCCATATTAATATAATTGTTTCAGTCATTTATCAAGACAAAAACACCAAACATTCACTTGTGCCACCTTCTCAAATTGTAGGATTTGCTAAATTTCTCTCTTACCTTTGAAATATATATTGTTGCTTTTATTAGATAATTATATTGATCAAAAAAACACAAATCAGGAGATCCACTGATTAAAAAATGTAATTCGTTGTGACCCTAATATCAACATTTTATCAATTTAAATGTTGCTAAATTTGATTAGTTAATTTCTTCTGCACCTGCGATACATCTGCTCAGCTTGAAGGTGGCGTCCATCTTTGAGCAGCTGAACATCATTGAAGAGGAAGCGAATCATTCCTTCTGCTTTTTCTAGATCTGCCTCCATCTCTGCTGTGTGCTGAGCAGGTTTTCCTGAGCTCAGCATCCTCACATCCTGCATAAAAACAGAGAACAATTCAGCTGCGGTCTGGGCTGCAATTATTTTTGGTAAAATGAATGTTGTTATGATCCCTCAAAAATGTTTTTTTCCACTTGAAACACAGGGTGGAGACTTACCGTCTGCAACAGAGTCTCCACCTGGTTGAGCTGCTCCTCACACACCCCTGACTCCATCTGGACCTTACTGACAATCCTCTGAAGTCGCTCCAGCCTGCAGTGAGGAGGGGGGGGGGGGTGGTGGTGGGGGGGTCAAAGGTGAAAATCACTTTAGACAAGGTAGACTCACTTACAGCCCTGTTGGCCCACAGGGTAGATTTTCTGGTTTGTCTGATGAAATTAAGAAAAACACATCTCATGACAAGTTAATAAACTAATAGAAAAAATATTTAAGTGAAGAAATTAAAGCACTTACGCCGTCTTCTGGCGGAATATATACTTAAACTCATATCCCTGATGCAAGAAAGCCATGATGGGCTCCTTTAATGCTCGCTCTGTCTACTAAGGTGGAAATGATATTTTGAAAATCTCTCCACAGCGCTCTCCCAAGTCTGCAAAAATCCAAAACCAAAAGCTACGCCCTGCCACCCTTGTGATTAAAAAAAAAACTTATGAGTGACTATCAAATGACCGTGTTATTGCGAGATTGTTGCCATGCCGATTGTCATGTGTTTTCCCTAATTCGATTTTTGTTGCCCACCCCACAAAGCCAACTCAGTAAATTGTATTACCAAAGTGGACATAATCATTAGGAAATGAATCATCCTCATGGTTACAGAGCAACAGCTGTGTGATGATTCATTTCTGATATTTTTTTTCCTAAAGCCCTGTGGTTTTTCTGCCAGTTTTTAAAAAAAATGTGTAGTTTGCTTTGGCAACAAGGTGCACTTAATGGGATTTGTAAGCATACTTACCGCTCAAATTCTGTCCTGAGGAGACGCTCTCTCTCCAGTATAGCAACGTGCAGACGACCCCATTCCTTCTCTACGTCAAATGGATGGTAACCAGGCGGCACTTTGACATGACCTGCCTGGACCGCACCCTGCAAAATAACAAACAGAGTAAACTGTGGTTAAATAAATCTGTTTGGATTCTTTCAAAACATGGATACATTACCCCATGGACTCATTTTGATCATTAGACTCTTATGATTAATTTGAACATAAACGTTTCAAGAATGTATCACACTGTTAGACGGCCAGAAAGATTCTTTAAGGACTCAGTTTTATACACTGCTATGGGACCTGTATTATTATTTGCGGGAAAAAAACATAAAACAACATCCATGTATCTCCACAACAGTAACAGTCTGTTTTCATGCAGTGTTTGTGTCCTGCAGGCAGAACAGAAGGTGAGGCAAGGTTAACTGTCATAATAAACTAGAATTTATCAGTTTTATTGTACAAAAATAGCCCTTAAACTTTGAGGATTCTCAAAACATATTGCAAATTTGGCATATCTGAAACTGTGTCACAGTGCAAAATACCCTTCAAAACATTGTGTGAACAGCTGTCTTCATGACTCTTAGACACAGATTCATTAAAGCTGGTCAAAAAACTCACCTCAAATGACTTGAAGATGTGTTTGGAACGGTTCTTGTCTGCCTCCTTTGCAGGAAGCTCTGTTTCCTTGAATTTTAGAAACTGACGCCACAGAACCTGCAGATCAGAGAAGGGATGCATCAAATCATCATCAGGTTCTTCATCAAACTAATCCTCATGTTAACTATGTCATAACTGTTTTAAAAAATAATAAAAAATAGCCCAGAGCCACTTACCTCAATCTCCTCATAGCTGGTGGGGAACTTCCTCTCCTCAAAGACGAGGATGTGGTGCCTGATCCACTGCAGCAGCACAGTGACCAGCTCGTAGTACTCCTGATAACGCAGCTCCAGCTCCTAAAAGACAGATGTAGATGGAGGTTCAGTTTTCCTGCATGAACTGAGACACTAGGCATCAATTTCTAAAACTTTCTACATTTTCTATGACAAGGAATTGTAAACTGACAGCTATAATATCTTTACAAATGCTTTCATTATATGCCGTCTTTTATCTTGATCCTGCTTTATAATTTCATGTTGATAATGCTAATAGGAATATATGAAGGTGCAACATTTGTTTTTTTAAACATATTAAGAGATTAGATTAGACCATGTATAAAATAGTAGTATCAATAAGAATATATAACAAATATGGCATTTATTATTTACATACTTAGTGCCAACCCTATTTCTTGTCTCTGCTCTTACCAGATCTTTATAATGATTTGGAGGAAAGATGAATTAATGATGAGGAGGGGGGATACTTACATTGGCTTTGACACCATCCTGAACATCTGGTACCCTGGGCATGACATCGTACAGTGAGGAGACATATGTGATGATGGATTTCTCATCGGGGTGGGGCACATCCACATCTATAAAGAGAAGAAAGAGTATTTAGAATGAAAAGTTACTGTTATTTTGAGTTAAACCTAAAAGGAAAAAAGGAATGTTGCAACTGTGTGAGTGCTAGATTTGTGCGAACACTGAAGAAAGAACACTTCTCTTAAACAAAAGCTACAACTGAAGTGCCTTCAATCTAACACCTTATTTCCAGTAGAGCTAATTAGTAGTAATTTATAACACATCATCTAAAATATTTCTAAAGAAAAATGTTAAGAGTGATGAAGTGATAACATTCAAGTCTTCTCACCTTCAGGGTCCAGCAGTCTGGTGACGCCCAGGTCTCTCTCTGCCACGCTGAAGGCCTGCTCCAGGTTCTCCTGATTGGTCTGTCGGTACACTTTACCCATGTCAATCAGAGTGGGCCTGCAGACAACAACCAGCCAGAGAGACAAGTGAGTGGAAGTGGGTTATTAATGTCAATCAAGATACTGTCATAGAGATATTTATTAATTACTTTTCTTCTAACTACCCCTCAGTGTTTTTGCAATTAATTCCAATTGCTTACCTGTCAGCTGTAAATTCACAATAATGGCTGCCAGGTAAAAACTGTAATGTTCCATATTTAACGTTTCATATTGCTGGAGGCAGTTTGATTGTGAGCTGTGTTACTTTCAAGAGGCATGCAAAAACAAGAATCCTCACTACCATAAAGGCTTAAATTTCCCCTGGCATTTTAAACACAAACAAGACAGATACATTGCCCTTGATTTGGCAGGAAGATAAATGCTAATAACATGTAGGCACAAGCACAGAGCATCGCATTAATCTAAGGAGATAAAAATGCATCTCATATCCAGAATTATAAAACAGGAGCTTTGCAAAATGTACAGTGAATTCTGCACAGTTAAAAAAGCTTCAAAGTTTTCATACACTTGCAGAACTCTGTAGTATTCTTTTTGTGCCTGCGGTGATTCCCTCTCCACATAACAGGCCTGTCTGTAGGACTGTCTGTCCCGGCTTAGGTGAAAGATTTGAGGCTCAGATCCAGATTCATGCCCGTCACTCTGGGAACCTCGACTGGAGCGGGCCCTGGTGCTCTGGGAGCCTCGATCCACGATGAAGGAGTTGTTAGTGGGGATGTCCTCACATAGCATGACCACCTTGTCTTCCAGGTCACTGACAGAGCCTGCTGTGCTGCTGGACGCACTGTTCAGCCGCTTCTTTGAGTGGAACTTTCTCTTCAGGTTCAACATTGTAGCAATGGTCAAGTTTGATACACAAAAGTTTTCCAAATGAGTGGAATCCAAATTTTAGCCTTTGTTTTGCAAAAACTGAAGTTCTGATAAAAAGTTGAAGTTATCTACACTTATTAACAACAACTTCATCCTCACTCAAGTCCATTGATAATCCCCGCTTGTATCCAAATCCTCTTTCCATTGTCGGTTTTCAGTCAGATTTCTGTCCCACTAAATCATTAAGACTCGACACTGCACTCCTTTGCAGCTCTGGAGCTATTCAATCTCTGCACATCCTCCTCTTTCTCCACCAAGAAAGAATCTATGGCAGAGTGGTTAACGTACTTGTGTTTTGCTACAACCTGCCAAGCCTCCAGTCAGCTTTCCCCCGAGGGCAATCTTTTTCTCAAATGAGTGTGATACGCCCACACTGTTAAAGAAAACGCTATCTCCTCTGAATGAATACTGAAGGATGCCAACTCGAGTATTACATGTTATTTTTGTGTCGTGTGGTGAGATATCCTGCAGGGCTTGCTTTCCTGCACAAACACACCCACGATTGGTGCTCCACCCAAAATTTATGGTTTGAGAATGAAATCCTTGATGGTGACTGTTAAAGTTGGAAACCAGCAGCTTTAATTCATGCCTGCCACAATGAATTCTTATGAGGACAGGTTGTCTCAATAGAAAACAACAAGCGTCCACAGAAACTTTTCAGACTACTGTTGCAGCATGAAAGTATGTTCTGGACAGTAATAGAAAATATTGCTAAATACAGTTAGAATCACACAGTATTTCAACATAGTTTGATGCAACAGTGATCTTCTGCAACATAGTAGACAGATGGGTAATTGGATTACAATGCAGGAGCAGTTTGTTAAGCTTTTATTGTAATGAATAAATGGAGGAGTTCAAGCCTGCGTCAAATATTATCTCGGTTTATGATTTATGACCCATCAACGTTTTGTTCTGACAAGTCAAAGGTGCAACTACGTAACTCAAATATGATTTTGGCATTCCGGCTGCGCCTACTGCAATAAATAATAGAAAACACAACATGAAAAATGCAAAAAAGGTCACAGAGAAGACATATTGACTGCACAGAATTCATGTCCTACGGTGTAATAAGCTCCCAAGTCCAGGCAAGCTTTCTTTCCCTTTCAACATAATCACCACTTCACTTTCTTCGGCCATTCATTATTCATGTTTATTATGTAATCTGATCTGAGTTACTCTAGATGTTCAGTTGTGGGTTTTTTGCCTTTTAAAGTGTTGAATCTTACATTTTTTGCTGAGTGCCAACAGCTTGAAATTTGTGAATGGGACTCAAATTCAGTTTCTCACCTGTGTTTGTGTATGACGGCATTGAACAGCTTGCCATCCCTCCAGCTTGTGGTGAAGTTGTCACAGCGCAGGCCTTGGTATCCCTCCACCATCCTCTGAGACCACAGCAGCAGCTTCTCTTTGGCCGTCATGTCGTCTGACTGGCCGTTCACCTGAATGTCTGAGATCTGGAGGGAGAGAGGGTGCAGATAGACTGAGCAGATAGTAAATGTACTTCAATTTTATTTTGGTGACATGAAGCTTGTTCCTTTTGAGTGTGAATGCACTAGTTGTAATTCACTTTGGACAAAGAAATGCAATGCAAAGTAAAACTTTCAGGAAAAGGATAAAGGGATACATTAGAGTAGTTGAAATTGAACAAAACAGTCCACAAACAAAACAGAATTTTTAAATAGTGGGACATATTAAAATTATTTCATGGTAAAAATGTTTTTTTTTCATAGTGGAGTATGATCTCTTCTGTGATATATTGAATATGACTGAAGTGTTGTTTGAAGAGCAGGAAAACTTTTTTTCTAGTTTGCCCGCTGATTTCTTCCAGACTTGAGATGAGTCACATTTGAAACCTCAAATAACAACCATGACTTTCACTTGAAGGGCGCATGAAATCCATTAAACACTAAAAATTCATAATTATATGAGCACAAAAAATAAATCTTTTATTGAATAAGAGTGAATTATGAGTCACTCATCTTACAAAGTTATATATTTAAAGCTAAAATTTCAAAACATACTGTGGAGGCTGTAAATGACTGCTGGACCTCCACAGGCAAATTCCTCTTTTTTAAGAGCTGCAAGACTAAGCTATGAGTCACAAGAACACACAACTAGACAAATATATATATTTATATTTATATAATATACATATACATATACATATATATATATGTATATGTATATAGGTACATGCCAGCCTTAAATTCATTTTACTGGTTTAATTTTGCAGTAGGTTGACTTGCTGAGTGCTCTGTCCTTTTTGCATTCATCCATCACCAAGTGAGTCTGTCTGTACCATGTCTATAATCAGATGTACAAACAGTACTTCTGAAAAGTCGTTGATGTTTGTTTTAGTCTGCTTGACGTACCAGAAGGGTGGGGTTTGCCACATAACCTGGCACACATTTAATAAAGTTATCACAATCACAGGAAACCTTTTATGAGTCAGTTCTGTTTGCTTTTTTAAACCCCTCTATTTAACTTGTCTTGAAATATTTATAATAACAATAATGAACAAAATCTTTGCAACAAATATTTGAGTATTTATATTACGTATTTATATTAATTGAAGAAAATTGACTGTGTTTTGGCTGCAGATGATGCATTGATAAAGATTGCACTTCCAGTTCAGACAGACTTCATGGTTTCTTACTGGAATAAAGACATCTTTATTACAGCTTGATACTATTTTCAGGTTTGCTGGTATGCTGATGAGTCACAGGAGAACTAACAATTTCACTTACACGCTCTATTTTTTGCAGGAAAGGGTGGAGGAGGGAAAAAAGCATGCATTTTTATTCCTTCTGTTATTTTCCCTCCACAAGGGAAACCCCGATGTGGTCGTGGGCAGAGAGTGACTCAGACACTGAATGGAATATAAATCTCCACCCTCACAGCTTCTTTTAAAATTGCTGAGAGATCCCAGCTTTACCTCTCTGTCATGAAACAGGCCAGTTATATAAACTAGTCCCTGAATTATCAGCACACTGTGAGCTACACCTGGGGAGCTCACAGGAAACACACCTTGGTATGTGATGACTAGCGTGTGCCAAAATAAAGAGGTTATGGGTTTGTTTTGAAGACATAATAGCTGCCTGATGACTAGGTGTGTCTACAAAGACTTGTTTTGTTTTATGACTCCAAAAAGTATATTTATACTCAGTTAATATCAGTTAAGTTTAAAAACATGAATGAACAGCAGGGGATCGTTTCTCGTGTGTCCTGAGCTGTCACACCCACGTCTCTTTCCAGCTTCCTCGTGGGAATCACTGAGTCACACAAGATGAGTAAAGGATCCCACATCCAAATCCCAACATAAACATCATTATAGCATCAAAGAATGTTCATGTACTCCCTTTCAAAATCATCTGCTAAACAAATATCCTGAAATTCCTCTTCCTCATCAGAAACACATCTGCCACACTGACGAATGCTTTCCTTCACTGTGGCTTGTGCTGCCAATAGGTGGTATGAGCCATTTTAAATTGTTTATGTTTTGGAATGAGGGCTACATGTTTGAATTAAAACTCCACATTTAGATTTACCCATACATGCAAAAAAGGCTCTGAAACGTACTGATCAACATCCTACTTTAACAAAGAATAAATAGCTTTTTTCTAGTGTTTAGTCTTTGTGCACTTAGGAACTCCAGAAGCGGTGGTAGTTGTGTATAAAAGCATAAGTGCTGCCAAATGTCCAATAAAACCCATTTGGAAGTGATTGGCTGCTGGACTCTACTGTAAAATACCAGCAGTCTAAACAAAGGATAAATTGAGGCAGATGATCAAATGTGTTTAAAATGAGGGAACACTGAGCTCGGATTTTCCTTACTGTGCCACTCAAGCACACACTCTGATCACAATGTAATGAAAATAAACAGTACAACATGCATGTTAATCAAACAATGGAAGAATTGAATCAAATGCAATTAAGTGCAAACATGCACTTTAAAAGATAAACACCACATGTAGCTCAGGAAATATGACTCAGCTATCCTAACAAGGCATTTATTTCTCCTAAAACTCACATGATCATTGCCCATTTAAGTTCACTGCCATGATATTAATAATAATCTTAAGTCAAATGTGTCCTAGAAAGTGCCCAACATTACCTGGAAGTGAAGGATGATGGTCCATATCAGCCCCAGAGTCAGCTTGGGGTTTCCATCTGCAATATCGTCATTCCTGATGTTGACCAGTTTGACCTGAAATGGTATTTGAAGTTATTTAGATTTCTGTCAGTTTGTGATATGTTTCTGTTAGTTAAACTGAATGTTTATCTTCTAAAATTACAAACATTGTGGTATGTAATTGTTTTGTGATGTTAGTTGCCTTACCGGGGCAAAACAGAGGCCAGAAGATTGTATGCAATTATGAGGGGAAAAAATAAAAATGCTGCTTGGTTATAACTACGCATAAAATATCTTTACTGACCTGTCTGTGTTTGAGAAAGTCCAGTGCAATCTGTACATTCTGCAGCTTGTGGAAGCGCATCCGGCCTTTCTCCCGTGGCTGTAAGAGACAAGAAGACGCCAAACATCAGGAAGAGACAACACATGAGGTTTGAATGACCAACAAACAGCAAGACCCCATGACTGAGGAACCATTTTTCAAATATCTGCTCTATCTACTTTACAGTCATGGTCTTGGAAACTTTAAATTAAAAGACAGCAAATTTGAAGTGCGATTCAAATTCTGCGTGGTTGTGATCAAAGCGTTTTGGCCAGACCTTCACCAGATCTGACCCTACATGACCCTGAAATGCATTAAAGATCCAGCCACGATGTTTGCAGGTGAAAGCATGATAATGAATGATAAACATTCGCAGTGATTCTCCCAAACATCAGTCACAACTCTTGTTTCCTCCACAGAACTACCAACAACTTTTTCCTGTTGCTTATAAAATATCATGCTATGTCTTATACTGTCCTGTGTTAACTAACGACTCAGTCCAATCCAGCATCTTCAATAGACATCTACAAACCTTCACCCCCACTGTGTGCGTTAGCCATGACATGCACATGTGCTTCAAGTCTTAAGCTTTAAGCCAAGCTGTGCTGCAGAATTAGCCGACGTATCAGCTTGCAGTGATGAAACGTTGCTTTCAATACAGTGAGGGAATCCAATACTTGCAACTCTTGTTTGACCCTAGACAACTCCATCTGAACACTTTAAAACCATACCAGTAGCTTGCATGTTAAGGCCTTTTAATTAAAAAAGACTTTCAAGGAAAAAAAGCATCCAAAAATGAAATATTGATTCCATACTATGATTCTAGTCATTTGTAAATGAAATGTCATTCACATAATCAATTTTAAAAAATATATTTGTCGTGTATTCAGGCATACTCTGCTGATGAGAAGCATTGGATTCATGAACTACATTTTTGGAAAATTGCACCAAGAATAAAAAATATGAAAATTATGAAAAATAATATTGTCAGTTGTCAAAAAGTATTTGTTTTGCACTTTTTTATGCCAATTCTGAAATCTCATCACATATTGATTTGGCCACTTACCAAAATTTCAATCTTACCATCAGTTTTAAACATTTGTCTTCTTGACTTCACATATGAAAACAAACTACCACCGAATGTCTTATCTTATCTATAAGCAACATCTGCAGAACCTCTACGCAACTAGAAGTCAACTACTTAAACCTACTTACGCCACTAATAACACTACCTTCATTACTTAGATAACATCTGATGAATTTAAAAGTTCTGCGAGCTCACAGATCAGATGGAAGAGGACAATGTTGGACACAGAACGGGACATTACAAGAAGTGTCATCATGCACAACCCAGCAGCCACCTGGGGTGGTGACACATGCCACGCCCGAGGAGGCGGCCAGCCACAGTCCAGGCGCCACTCACCAACCGAACGTTCCTCACAACGTCACGTTCCCTCGGCTACCACAGCAAGAGCATCGCAAGAAAGGAAGGCAGAGGCAAAGGAGGAAAGGTCAGGGCAAAGGTCAGCAAAGAGGAATTAGAAAAAAGGGAAAAACCAGGGCTCAAACAAGTCAGTGCAGTAAGATTACGAGATGGAAGCAAAGAATGAAAATTAGTGTTTTCAGGCTACACCACCAGAAGGTGTGTTCCCAAAAGACTGGTGGTAAGGTAAGTAAAGGAAAAAAGTGTGCATAACCTCAGCATGTACTGAAATGTCCGAAAAATCTCGAAGATTCAAATCATGCAAGACTGGAGACAAGAAACCACCAGAACAATATAAAGACACAAATAAACATTTAGAGCAGTTTGAGATACAATGAGTAGACTGGACGGTAGAACAAATATGACAGCAAATAAAGTCTGTAGGACGGGGGAGCAGGAAGAGAAAGAAAGGTTTGGACAGGACATGGGGTTACAGCAGAAGCATATGTCCTAACATCTAAAGATCAGACATCACCAAAGCTCACCAGTGTCTCTCCAGAGAGCACCTCCAGCAGGGAGATAAGGTTGTGTCCATCTCTGAGGTCCTCGTACAGGTCGGTGATGTGTCGCTGGGCCTGTGGAGAGAATAGGGGAGATAATTTGGAGGTTTCATTAGTGATAATATTCATTGCAGGAACCCATCATGTCAGCATCAGTGTTGAATAAGTTGTTTTGAACTCAGCATTGAAATCTCTGATCACTTCAACATCAATAGCAAGGAATTTCACACTAAGCATGATTGCGCTTTACTTGAATCCTAAAGCCTTATCTAAAAAATATATAAAGCAACATAAAGGGAAGGACCTCCACACAATAACACAGTCAGGAACTTGAGTGCCTTCTGCAGTCACAACAGGGTCCATATTTAGGTTTTTTTTCAAGGATCTTTCAACAACATTAGTGTCATTTTCATACTGACTTTTGGCCATCATTGCTTATCATATCGTTTTTGATATCATTTGACCCACCAGGTTAACAAGGACAAGAAACATGAACGGTTAGACGATCATATGAGCTATACACAAACACCCAGTTTAGCCAGATTATGTAAAACACTTATTTAAAGGTGAAAATTGAAGCAAGTGCTCTGAAATGTTGGGTATAATCCCTCATTGCTTAGAAAAACAGTGCACACATAACTATGAAGTACATGAGCACATTCGGTAAAAGCTGAGCAAAGAGCACAGTCTGCAAACCACGATGAGCATTTTCAATAGAGAAACAGGGTAAACCTTCTAAGTAAGTAGTTTGGTAAAAGTTGGGGTTTGTTTGCAATTTCTCTGATCATCTAATGACTAGTTTTCTTTGAAAGGAATTCTCCTTAACGGCATGTAACTACAAACTTAGCAGAAGATGCTGATCACCACCTGTAATCTAACTGCATGCTCCTGAACACTTTTTTCATTTTTAATTGTTTAACTGTAAATGGAGTTATAAAACATCTAAATGCTAGTTGCACTGCAGAAAAGGCTCTTTTAGCCGTTAGAAAAATGTTAAAATGAGTAGAAAAAAGGTTGAATGTTAGCAGCAGGTAAAGGATGTTAACACAGACATGCAGGCAGAAATGAATGTGTCCACTCAGCACTCTGCTTACAGACAGCAGCACCTACCTCTGGCTTCCAGTGCTGATGTGAAAGGATGGTAGGACAGGATGAAGGATGGAAAAAGGAAACAGTATAATGAGAGAAGATATAAAACTGTAGGATTTGTGTGGGAACAGAAAAACTAAAGACAAGCATGCAGACACTGGTTTGATAAGACTGGTGTAGACAAAGGCACTTGATCATTGTTTGTTTTTTATCATTTTATTTATCTGATTGATTTCATGTTTGAAACTAAAGGGAAACTAATGTTTTTCAGTTTTTATGAATGTACATGTGTTTCAGCAGTCTTTGTCTGGTCTTGATTCTAGTTGGATAAACTTAGCTAAAAACACTTAAATAAAACACAGAATAATGTCTGGTTTTCATTCCCTCTAATCTTAAGCGAGGTGTAAGACATGCTACAGTAGATGGCACTTTTGAGACGTTCCTGGCCTCACAGTTTAATCCCATGACTATTTTGTGACCATGAGTCCAAAACGCCTCGGGGGGCAGTCAAATAGGCGACTCGCTCAAGCATTTTGGATCCAAATCTGAAGGATTTTCCGACAAAGAAACGACTGACGACAAAGCCTGTGAGTCATCACGCATAGAGCCTAATTTCACAGGACGCACATGGAGAACAGTGGACATTCCTCACAGTTTAATACACTTCGGTTCCTGTGTGAAAACAAAGATTCGACAATCTGAACGTGCCTCTGAGGAGCAATAAGATGGAGCTGAAACTCTTCAGGTAGAGCCAGGCTTTACACTTAAATGGGAGCTAAAACATTCCCTGAAAATATGAAATATGAAGTAACACAGTTACAGTATAAAAATGCAGTTTATTCAGAACATGCAACTGCAATTTTCTTTGGTCTATGTATTTTATATAATTCCTTGAAACCTCAGAGACCCTGATTACACACAAATATGACATTGTGTGTCGTCATGATATAGAAAAACATTACAGGATCTATTTGAAGGGTGCCTGTGAATGTCTTAAAAGAACGTTCCCTCTGACAAGCTCCACTCCTCTTGTGTCTGTCAAAAAATCATTCATGAAGACTGAAATGTTTTGATCCTGCCTTTCGCCTTCTGGGAATATTTAATTAAACAGTTCAAAGGGGAAAGATTCTGTTGAATGAGTTGGCAGAACATGAATTAGTTATCTGTCGGATAACCCGTTGATAACTGTCTTAGTCAATAATTAGGAAAAGTCCCCCAATTTGCTGATTAAAGTTTCATAAATGTTACGATGCAACTGTTTTTCTACAAACTCTTTAAAGAAAAGCCTCGTCAATGACTTAATGAGTCACTAATCGAATTAAAAGATTGTAAAATTTCAGAAAATATTAAGATCCCAGAACCTGAGGTAACATCTACTAATTATTTGTTTTATCCAACCAACAGCTCAAAACTAATTAGTATTAAATAAAATGCACTTCTTGTAAGCAACCTATAATTTTGACCCTAATTAATTCATACTGAAAAGTCAGGGGCCAAAGTATTGCCTTACAGTATACATGGGTGATAACATATGTAGCTCAGACGGCCCTATTAAGTGTAGTGAGTTCAGTCCTGGAGCTTCCCGTTCCCCTGCAGAGCCCTGAGAAGCCGCCAGTCTGGAACACAGATGTGAAACCTGAGTGAGCCTGACCCACAATGCCACTATTCCCGAATGCGAGCTAAAGCAAGGCAGGTGTCCATGACTCACTCTCTCACACGCATGCAGTTAACACAAATAGCATGTGTGTGTTTCATTGTGCAGGGAGAAGCAGTTTCTTTAACACTGATTTTGCTTTTTGTTCTTTTCCCAGTTTATGTGCTGTCTGTATTCTTTCCCCCTAGAGAGATCAGATAGTCCAGTATCTCCTCTGGAAACCTTTTTACATAATCTAAGCAATTGCAGCCAGCAGTGATATGAAAGTAAAGGCTGGAATTTGACTTTAACAACAATAACAACTTTGAGGGTCATTCAAGGACATCTGGGTCCTGTTCCACAAAGCAGGATTACCAAATAAACCAGGCTTATTTCGTTAGTCTGGCTCTTATTTCAGCAGACCCTAACCCTAACCCATAAAGCAAGCTCAGCATAGTTCAAGCTCATTTACCTTACCATAAATAAAGTTATTGTGCAATAAAGTGGAATGACACAGGAAAAGAAGTGTTGGTGTGTTCCTTGATTGAGGAGGTTGTACATAAAGGAGCTGCCATAGTACACAAGCCACTGCAACAAGAGCGTACCTTCAGAGACAGATCAGACCCATTCAATCTTCCCTCTTTTTTTTTACCTCTATATGTCTAAATTCTTCAAATGTCTCCAGCAGAAGTGTCTGCTATCTCAGCCTTTATGGAACCGGACCCCTGGAGTCCTTCTGTGTACTACCATTGAGCTGAAGTTAATACTGCTAAACATTTTTTTAGTTTTTCAACCTAGCTGATTGTATATTTGTTGTGAAAATAAATTAGTAGATGTTGTTGCAGTGGGATCTTACCTTCATAAGGTGCTTGTTGACCCATTTTGTGAAGGTCTTTTTCTGAACTCGGTCCCGTTCATCTGTGGAAAGACAAAAACTCTGTTTATTTAAGTGGAAATAGAACTACAAATTGCGTAAACTGTACCTAATATTTCTTAACACTTTCCCAAAATGACTAAAGGTGTATGATTAAGAAGCATAAAACGTGTTTGGGAGAAATAACCCTTTACTCTGAATATTCTGTTTCTGAAAATGAAAACTTTATTGGGTGGTTCATTCAGTAATGCTTGAAGAGTGGGTTGTCACAAATGATGCATTCAGAACCAAACCTGGACACTGTAAAATAGATGATCTGATTTTTACAAAATGTTGTTGTGTTAGCTAAGATTATCACAAATAAATTTGAGGCCTTTAAAAGTTTTCCTCACATAGTGAAATGACTAGAAATCAATGGCTGCTTGGAAGAATCGTATCTATTTGAATCATTTTTACAGGCCAGAGGAGGTAACATTAGGTATTCCACAAGAAAAAGAAAAAGCTAAATCTGAAACAAATAAATATTCATTTGTTGCTGAAATAGATTTTTCATTGCTTTCCCATCCTTAGTGATCTCACATCCCATAAGATACATTTTGTGATCCCTCAGAGGGGCCCTGGCCACTAACATCTTAATTTAATTAGATAAAACATCCAAAAGTTATGGTCCCACATCTCATGAGAGGCATCGCTGAGAAACAAATAAATATGAATTTGGTTTTCCCAGAGTCACAGACAGTCTGATAAATATTTGTGCTCCCTAAAGTCAGAAACCTGAGTCTTGTACATGTGAGCTCAGCAGAAGATGTAGCAGATCTCGACAAGTGACCCGTATTCTCGCTTATGGTTGTTTAAAATACCTCCATCAAAACAAAGAAAGAAAGGTGTCGTAATTGTCAAGGAAAACATGAGTAAATAACTTATGTCACTCCTCTATAGGAACATGATTCATCCTGCAAAACTGTTGGCTTTGATTTCCTGGTATGATTATTCCAACAAGTGCTCTCACATACCAGCAGGTAAAGGGTGTGCAATGTTTAGAAAGATAACCACCAACTGAAGTATTTCATCTGTTCAGCACAGTGGTTTAATAAGTCATGAGAGTGTTTGTTAAACACAAAGGTCTGTAAGACATAACAGAGCAAGTCTGATTTGAAACAAAGTCATTCAGATTGGACACAGTGTGGTTTACTGTTGCACAGTGATATATCTGACGAGACAGTGAAAGCCATTATCTGTAATTTCCTTATCAGTCAGACACTGTGAGGAGCTTGATTGCATTATCAGGATCAAAGCTTATGCAACAGAAGAAGAAGTGATCAGATGGAGAGGGAACAGAGAAACTACAGAAGATGAAATCCAGTGGTGCCAACGCCCATTTCAGGGGGACATGATGTCGCTGACTCATAAACACGCTTGTGACTCGTGTCTAAACAGAGAAGTGGGAAGAAACCTCAAAAGCAGAGAAATTCTACTATTTCACTGGATCATGAGAAGCATGACTTTATATCAAGGTTGGATACATGTGATGAAAAGAGAGAAAGCATTCTTCTGTAGAAAAAAACACATTGTAAAAATACCAAAGTGTTGACACGCTCACTGTTTTGTTAGCTGCTCAGACACTGTTGTTTCTATATGCCATTAAATACAATGTGAGGAATGAAGGTCAGACTGAGACTGAAAGCACTTCATATTCCAAAACTCAAACCAGTCAAGTAAATGAAAGTAAAGCAAACTTCACTGATCCCTCTTACAAATAATGTATTTGCTTGGCTGACTTTTGTTGCCTGGAGCTGCAGGCAGAGCAGTGGGTGTTTTCTTTCATCCTCTGAGTCAAAGAAACTCCTAAGTCAAGGAGAGAGATATCAGGTCTCGGATATTGAGCGCTTATTTCTGTATGGCTGCGAGATATCGACTAATCATCCTTTTGAATAATGCAATTATGATGTGAACTGTCTAACAAACAGAAACAACTGCTTCAATATCATTTAGTTTTTAGCCCTTGAAGAAAAACATGTCTGGCTGAAACATATGATAACTGCAACAGGAAGTACTGAAGCTACTTGAACTCTCAATTACTAAAAAATACAGCTTCTGATTTGAAAAAGTTTCTCCAAATATGTTTTAATTTCTTCTTTCTTTGTGATTAATGCTGTTTCTTTTGAGCAGCAAATATTTAGATCAGTTCATTAATTTCTGAAGCAAAACAAGTGAGATGAAATCAAGTCCTGTCATAAATCTTTCTGTTTTTCAGTTTCTCCTCAAAATGGGTGTCAGCAATATTGACCAATAAAAAGAGGAATTGTCATGACTCATTAAGGGGTGTGGCTCATTTAATAAAAGGGAGGCAGAAGACCACCACACACAAAAAAAGGGATTTTCCATGCTATGCAAATAGAGACATTAAACTACATTTACCATTATAGAATAAAGCCACAAAATGAAATGAAATGAAAACTTCTTTTGATAAGATTCGACAGTGAGCTGTTGAGAAACAAACTGAACAACCTCCACTCAAAAACTAAGCTTTGAATCAAAGTTGTATGCTCTAATCAAAGTTGTAGAAATAATGCATACAAGTTTAAGGCCGTACCAGCGAAACAAAGCAAAGATTAGCACAAACTCTACCTTTCTTGTAATCCATAGCCTTGAGTATCCCCTGGTAGTAGGACTCCTCTATGAAGACCCCATCACTACCAACACTGTCAGAGGAGTAGTTTCTGAATCTCTGCTCCATTGCCATGCAGGTGTTATCTTAGTGATCAAAAATAAAACAGACGTCTCTGCAAGTTTAAAGGAGACGTTGCCCACTTCTTATTGCCTGAAACACTGGTCCACAAAGAGGGATCCTGTTGTTAAGTGGGAGTGTTAAAGCCACTGATTCAGTTCCTTAAGACAACTCTTGCTCTCTTTTTTCCTCTGACATTCTATGCTCCCATTTTTTTTCACCAGCTCTTGCAAAATGCCTGCCTGCGGGCTATAATGTCAGAAGCTGTCATTCATCAGAGGGTGGCCTGTGAAGAGAGAGGGAAGACTCTCCTTCTGGCCTAGCCCTACTATAAACACCCCAACCCCACCCACCAAACCACACCTAAAAGACCCTCACAGAAGATCCAATTAAAACAGACCTGAGCAGAGATTACGTACAATGCATAGATAATGTAGAGTTGTTCTTCTTATTGTTGTGTGATAATCTTGTCATGACATTTAAAATGCAAACAAAACAAACATGGTTCAGTTTAACAATAAATGTGTAATCACTTTTTATTGTGTGGATTTGATTTTAAGTCAGCAGCACTAACCCTAACCCTAACTTCTAAATAGTTCCTGCTCACAACCGCTTCATTAACCCACAAAAATGGGTTTTTTTTACTTTAATTTAAAGCCTACTAGATCTCAAGAATGTTTAACTTTTATAAAAGTTAATTTTCATGAATGATTGGAAAACCAGTGGTTGGTCCTTGTGGCATTCTTTAGAGAATTATTGGCAATTAACATATGAGCACAAATACAGTATATGTAGTTGAGGAGCTTATATTTTAAATGCAAAATCACTGGTACAGTCCTCCCAGTCACAACTAACGAAAGCATCAGCAAATGTCTAAGTTTATGGAAACTGCAGGAAGATCATTTTCAGAGACGACCTGGTGAGTGATGCACAAAAAAAGCGCTTTGTGTCAAAAACCTAACCTACCGTTTCAAACTATTGCAAAAATCACTAAATCAGGAAAAGTGATGCATTCTCTCATTTAGACCAGGCTTTACAAAATCGATCCAGTGGAAATTGTTAACTCCACATGCACAAGCCAACAGTCGCATGTGTGTGGTCAAAGTTGGGAAGGCTCAATGAAAGGCCTTTTCCTCAACACAGAGAAGACCAGGATGTGGCGGTACCCAGCAGTGGGAACAATGTCCTCAGCCATTTCACAGTACATGGTACAATCACAAGAAAAACCTCGAGGATAAAGGCTCTTCCTCCATCAGGACAAGGTTACAGGGAAACTGGCACCAACAACGTTTTTCTTGGGGGAGTTGTCCATGGAGCAGAATGAATAGAAGCGTTTAAAGATCTTTAACGAGAACAACCTGTAAGACTTTATTTGAGGCTTTTGGTTTGGACTGTTTTTCTTAGATCAATTTCCAATCTTGTATAAAAGCTTCTGTTGAGCCAGTTCAATAACAAAGCAGACAAAAAAAGACAAAAGAGGCACTAAGACTAAACTTTCCAAAAACTCTTAATAGGGTAACCACACTGCTGCAGAAAATGATCCCAGACACAAAGCAGCTATTGTGGGGCTGAGTGGATTGACTGAACAGTGTGTCTATGTGCATGAGTGCAAAGAGAAAAGGACAATTGTTGCAATCTACATCTTTTACATGCAATCAGTTGCACAAATTATCTTTGGAGAAAATAAAACCTACGCTTTGCAGTAAGAATGCAGAAAATGTTTAATGCCGGAGGAGCTTTAAACCAGCACCTCCACACTACCTCATTCAAGTCCCATAACACCTGAAAACATGCAGCACCTTTCACCTCTGGGAGCATCAATTTTCTGTGCAGATACTGACATAAGACTGTAAAAAAGAGATTCCCCGGATGCCTAGAGAAGGAGTTGGCTTGTCAGGGCATGAGAAGTGAAAGCTGCTGATATTACACCTTCACCAGACATCAATTTGAACCTTTAAGCAGTGTTTTTGCTAGAAATTAAACCCTAGACTTTAAAATATGCCTTGAAGTCATTGACAAGAGAGAGACGTCAATGTTTCTATAGTATCTTTACAATCCAGTGTAATTGGTGTAAATCATAACATGCTTGGCAAGAAGTTAAATGACATTTCAAAGGTTTATGGCTTATGAACTGCAATTTCAAGACCTCATGACGTAATCAGACACTGCAGTACAACTTGTGTTGATTTACTGATTTAAAAAATGATTTTGTATATTTACGTTCAAAAATTAACAAAGACGCACATAGTTTTTGGAGAAGGAATTATGTGACTTACAAAAAGTGCTCTCATCCACCACTATTTACAACAGCCTGGGTGGCACACACAGAGCAGCACTATGTGTGCAGCACTGCATGGATATTTTTCTTTTCCCTTTTACTGATAACACGCAGTGATAAACCTGAGTAGTGACAGCTGATATGACTTTTACGGTGCCAGTTCTGCCGTGAGAAGCATGCAAGTCCATGCATTCTTGTTGAGGGCGAACCCACCCTCCTCACATACAGGAGGAGCCGCCTTCCTGCGATTAAACCTCCAGCCCTAAAAAACTCTGTCTGCCTGTTCTTCTGTACAAGTGACAGCATGCAATGCCAATCTCACTGAGGACAGGAATGTTAACCCACAGCAGGTATCATCTGGCTCGCAGGTCCTGATGGGGTCTATGATGGATGGGTGATAGTATGAATGTTGGGCGGTTCAGGGAGGAACTTTGCCACGGTGAGGAATGGAAGCCCCTGAGCGTTCTGGTGCAGGTCCAACATGAAGCTCGAAATGAGAAGGGCATGCACTACCATGGAAGAAGACAGAGATCTGTCTGTTATTATAAGACTGTGGAATTTATTCCTTTCCAAAACAAACGCAGGTGCTGATAGGTTGCAGATTTCTTTTAAAGTTGGGGGTGCAGGTGGACAATAATTCAATAAACCCAAAAGCAACAATGTTGTCCTTAAAAGTTGTCCTTGAAGTTGCCCGCATTATTTTTCATTATGTTTTTCTTTCCATGAGTATAAATGAACTAATGAGTTCAACAATAATCACATCATTTTCAGTGAGTATAGCAACCAATGCATGGTGTTTACAATCTTGCAGTTAGATAAAAAAAAGAAAGATAATTCTGGATAATCTAATTATCTAATTTTGCAGATAATTGCTGGATTTATGATCTTCAGATGTAACAGTCAAGGCGAGCCAAAGAGATGATGAGCTTGTTGCTCAACACTGTTTGTCTCCCTCTTCTGTTGAAAGGCTGCAACACAAAACATGGGAAAAGTCTGAATATGTAAAGGTCTACTCTAATCCACTTTCATGTCTAACTAGTAGCTTCTGAGACTACTGTTGAGAAAGTCCAAGGTCACAGGGGGGGAACTGCAGTGTGGCTTTATGTTCATGGTCAGTCACTTCTCATTGTGGGAAACATGATCCGGGAGAGCAGTTGCCATGACAACAAAGCAAAAACACACAGCAACCATGAGTGTACTGTTTACAGAGGAGCGGGTTTGGCCCCAAACCCCTGGAGAACAGTAACTTTTAGGAGGAAAAAAGAGAAGGTATTTCTTGAAACTGGCAGTCAGAAAATCTGAAACATAACAGGTTATCTTTATAGCACATTGAGCAAGCATGATGAATGATTAATCTTCTAAGCACAGAAACTAAATTTACTTAGTTAAGTAAGTTTACTCAAGTCATTGTCGGTTAGTGTGTTCACTGAATGTCAGTGACGATCAAACATGAACGTGGCAATCACATCAAGAAGAGCAGATGAGATGTAATGACAGATGCATACAGAGTTTTTAGCAGTTAAAAGAGTTTGCATTACTGTTACTGTGGTGCTGCAATTAATGATTATTTTCATTGAAGATTAATCAAGAAGAATCAATTAAGAATAAAACTATTGTGACTGAACTGAGCCTCAAGTAAATAGTTACATTGCTTGTTTTGTCCCCCTGTAAAAATAACTTTTGGGGCATTTCTACTTTTTTTTTTTAATAACTTGGACTAATTATCAAACGTTTTTTCAGATTGTTATTATTATTATTGTAATTTATCACCAAATCGATAATGGGTCCAGCTCATTACTGCACAGTATCACTTATATTGGACTGTATTCTCTTTGTGTCTTATAATTAAAAGCGCAATAAAAGTTATTAACAGGACAATAACATCACAGAGTTAATAAAAAAGCTTTGCTCAGAGTCCTCCCACCCCAAACCAACTTTGTATCTGCTACACTCAAGTTTGACCCTTGGGGCTTGTTGTATTCTGGGAGGAGGCATGGAAAAGGTTAACATCATCATTATGATCATCAGCCCCTCCCTAACAGAACCTCCTCCGATTACAAACACAGAGATGGAGACGGCGGCTGAGCGCTCGGGACCTACCTGCGCAACACATTCTGCTGTAAAGATGAGACCCAACTTCTCCGCAGCTCATTTCGTGGATGTAATTAGTTCGTCGATACATCATTTCCCAGTTGAATCCGCCTTGCCAGGACGGTACATCGGCATCCATCGTACCCTCCACTTTAGCCATCCTGCTGTGTGTGTGCGAGCTGTGCTTTCTTGAAAACGCCCCCTAAATTTTTCTCCTGAGTGGTCCCAGCCCTGAAAACTTTCCCCTCTGCTCTATCAAAGCCACATGGAGGAGCGAAAAAACACACACATTGAGTCGTGTCAGAGTGCAGACACTTTGGCACAGGCCCGGCCCACTTTTGTTTTGTTTAGTGAGATGAACAAGGGAGCCCTCCGCAGCTCCATCCTCCTCTGCTGTCGCCTTCGTGCGTAATAACAAGTTGTGCGTTTAATGCTGGGAGGGACATCCCCGAAATACAGACCGGAGGGTCGAATATACTGTGGAGGACTCCGCGCTGCGTCCTTATTATAGCATGTGTGATATCCGTGCCTTTCCCAAGATTATATAACCCCCTCCAAGCCCCCTAATGCAAAGCATAACTTCTGATGAGACACGTTTGATAGCTGCTTATTATTATGTGTTATAACAATAAATAAACGACGCTTCCTTTGTTTGTCTCTCTGTGAGGCAGAATACAGGTTTTACAGCGTGGTTACGCAGCGTTTGCCCGTCGGTTATGCTGTCGCTTTCTCCCCACATTCACAACAGCTGTGGGTCATAAATTATGGTTGCAAGTGGGCTTTTTTCTTCTTTGCGTAACAGTGAGAAATACTTCTCATTCACAAGCTTTGTTTTACTTTCAATTCTTGGCAGCTGGCAAACTGCATTTTTTATGTCAAGGTAATTAAACATGTATTTTATTGAGGAGGAGAAAGTTAAGGAGAAAGTACTTTTAGAGTACAATCTAAGAGTACCGAGTTGTTTCAGTTAAAGCTGAGATAATTAAACACATTCTTAAGGCAAATCTCAGGTCTGTTTTTAATAAGGTTAATTTAAAGACACAATAAAGCTTTCAAACTTCCAGTTACGGTCAGCCAATTTAAAGAAAGAGTAGCTATGTGATGAGGACATAAAACATGCAAATTTGCAACTCTGCTTTTGTAAATACTAAAAGTTAATTGCTACACTCAAATAACTACACTATGAATTTATGTAATCTATTTAATTAAGTACACATTTGGTGTTTTTTTTATGTTTCCATTATTTACCTTCAACTACTGTATTTTGCATTGTACTTTAAACTGTAAGTAAGTTAATTTAACATGCCGGCATATCTGGACGGCGATATTCAAAGTAGGAACGATAAGAAATGCAATTCTCTGTAACACAGTAGTGCTATTCATCGGCATTCAAATGTTGCAGCTACTGTAGTCGTTCTGTGTTTAGGATGAAGAGCTTTTGAAAACATCAGCAAACACCATTAAATAAAATAATTCAATCTCTTATTACGTCTGCATCTTTCGTTTTGAACATTAGAAATGGGAGTTGGCATCATTTTTTCCAAAACGAGTGATGTAGATTTTTCCACAAAGCGTGTTGAGGAGACACAGTTGGTGGTTCTTGACCCTCTGAAACATAAACACAGATGGAAACCAAGTTCCTGCCTAAATATGGGACAGCACCAACATGGGTACACTGTGTATTAATTTACATGTACTGTATGTTATTTATTTGACCTTTACTTAACCAGAGAGTCATTTTAAGATTAAGATTCTCTTTTTCAAGGGTGACCTTGACAGGCAGCAGCATAAATACAAACTCGTAGTTACAGACAGAAAATACAGAGGACACTGTCCTATGATAATGAGAGAGGTTTACTGCCAGTGTGCATTATGTTTCATCAGTTATTGTGAAGGGCATGTGGGGACATGGTGGGTGTGCATTGTTTTCAACACATGGCTTGTTTTCTCACTTTTCAGTTTACGCAGAGCAGGCTGTCCTCCCTCCAAGCCTGTTATTACTGCCACAGTGAAAGGACGCAGTAAAGTGAGTCACAGCTGTGCACCACCAGCCAAAATCTGAACCCAATCCTACAGTGTGCTGCATGTGACATGTGGTTTAACAGCCATAGTCGCTAGTCTAGTGGGCCGTCCATGGACGCTGCTTCAAATTTGGGTGTGGCTTCCTAACAGGATTAGATAAAATTCAGTGTTGAAGCTAGTGTTGTGACTATTCCTAATCTTTTAAATCTTCAGAGAGCTTCACTCAAAATCATTAACGGAAATCTTGAAGCAAAAAACACAACAAGAGACAGCACCTAAGAGAGTTCAAAATCATCAGAAGCTTTCAGCTCAACATGGTTTATGATTTGTAGGAACTCACATTTACTTAGTGCAAATGACTCCTTAATTATGTGTATACCCACAGCACTCAGATTCTCTTAAAGGTCCAGAGGATCAACTTGAGGCCTCATGAAGGAATACCATATACCTTCGCCTCCAGTTTGTTATGATGGTATCCAGGATACACAATCCACCGTCCCCAGTGTCAAGTTTACTAGCATTTGCCAACCCCTATGTGTGGCACTTGGTGAGCTTTTTTTAAACCTGGCTCTGGTTGAAATCCCTTCTACCTACTTTCACCTTCAAGCTGTGTCAAAGGCACCTTGTTGCTCCAGCAAACTATAGTTCAACTTACATGAGTGGACAAGCCGCGTCCTTAAGTCCAGCTCATGACGCTGCCCCTGTAATGTAAACAGTGACAACACCCCCAGACAGCCTGAAATCGATCCCAAGCTCTGTTAAAAATACATCATTAAACTACAGACAGAGTCTGGGGAGAGGAAATATGACCATAGCCTATGTGCAGGGTGTAGACTTATTGTCTGCACTGCGGCAAATGCAGAGCTGAAAGCAGATCTCTTCAAATTCAAATTCAGCTGGATATTGACAGAAGGTAGAGATAATACATGGCCTAGTTTGCAATGTCATGGTGCTATTTAGCAGTCAAACTACTCTCCTAGGCAACCTATACTTGATCAGTACATCAGCTGAGCAGAGTTCAAAGAATACACATGGTCAAGCAGTATAAGTGGACTAGAGAGGTGGATTTTGGGGATAAAAAGTTCTAACTTTTTGTTTTTGTTCTATGATTTCCATTTTAAGTCTCTGGATGGGCATTTTCCTTTTACTAATGACTTATCATTGCAATGAAAGTTCACCTGTCATAACAAACTCGAGCTCTTATCTACTGAGGTGTGTCCTCTCCTTGGCTTCCTTTGAAAGGGGTGGTGCAGTTTATTATCTACCTTAGACCACTGGGAGTGATAAGGGAAAAGTACAATACCTGGCTTCAGTTTAACAAAACAATCAAGCATTTCAAGACGATGAGCATTCTTTTACAAACAGTTTCCATATATTTTAGGCTTTTAGGGTGTTTTAATCTGTTTCATCATTTAAGGGAATCTGTTATATTGTTTCACTAAAACCAGAGATTTCTTTGTTAGAACTGTTACTACTTATCAGAAGCATTAGAAATGAACCATTGCAGACAGCATATTAAAAATAACTTTTTTTCAGGCTTCCGATTAGCCATCATAGCTTTAGGGTTATATCGTTGCTTATTGGTTTGGCTTGCTCTTGACAGTGTTGTTGTTATTTCATTTGGACGGAACTTGTTTTAAGCAGTGCTTGTGTTGACAAGATTTGTTTTTTTAGAACGGAGGAGGGAAAGACGTGGTTATATGTAAGTGTGGAGAGCCTCAGACTGCCTGCTGACCAAACTGGTTTCTCATAATAATTCCAGACACAGAAAAAACAATTGTCCTCTTTCTACACCTGCACACTGTCACTGACATCCTTTAATTTGCCTCAGGGTGGGTGTGTCGCACGCAAACATGTATTGGACAGGACCCATTGTGACAAGCTGTGTCAACAGTAAAACACGCTGCAATAAGGTGTGTCTGGTTACTCTTAAGCCCACAGATGCCTGAAGGTAACCTTAAGGCTGTTCAGTTGGCTGAAAAGAGTCTAATTCTTTTTCCTTGGAAGCACATGATTGGTGTGTGAAGAGGATACAGCATGCTTAACTTAGAACCTTAAGCATTTTTGGAGGAAACCGGCTCGACAAGCCTGTTAACAATACAGCTAACACAAATATGATTAAGATGCTCTGAATAGTCAAGGGCTTAAGACACATTAAGTAACCTTAAAGGAGCCACACACCTCTACAAAGACAGAACTTGACGAAATTATGGAGAGATTTTTAAAGAGACATTATTCAAGGAAAAACTCCAGCAGAGGAGCAAAGCTGATGCTGAGGTGTTCACATGAAAGCTCTGACAAAGCCAAAACCCTCCAGTCACAACAGAGTACTCGAGCTCTGACGTCATCACATTACAGCCAGCATTTACATGGTTAACTACAACATCTCTATAGCACAGGAAACTGAGACGTGTGAGGGAAAAAAGAGGGGGGAGTGAGGAAGAGAGAGTGTGCGCCACAAAAACACACCGGACAAGTGAGAGCAGAGACGACGGATGAGGACAGCCGGCAAGAAACTATTTGCAGAGAAAAATCTTTGATCTACCAGCCTTTTAAGACCTCAGGGACAGTACCGTCATCTCTCCTGAAGTAAACCTCGTAGAAAAGAGTTTTTCCAGCTTTTCTTACCTTGCTTGTTGCGTATTCTCCACTGCCATACAGCGATCAAGGTAACAATGTGACCCACAACCACCAGGGCTGGGAACACATTTCCAGGGGGGCTTGTCGGCATCGGGCCTGGTACAAAGTGGAGAGTCCCAGGCTCTGGAAACAGGTGGGAGGGCTGGTGGCGGGGGGGGGGTGAAAGGTGAAGGGGAGGGGAGGGGAGTGGTGGGGGTGTGCGCCTAGGGGTGTGGTGCCATCCCGGACATTAAAACAAGAGCTGCAGCCAAGTTGTCCGTGACTTTTACAAGAGAGAGAAGAACGAAAAAAGCACCCCTCCCGCTCCGCTCCTGTCTGTGACTCAGTGAGCTGGCAGAAGTGGCTGATCTCCCTCCCTCCCTCCCTCCCCCTTTTTCCCTATACTTTACTCTAACAATTCCTCTCTTTCTTTTCTATACCCTCTTCTACATTAATTCTGTTCAAAATATGCTCCAAATTCTCCAAACATAAGTAACCTTTCAGCCATAATAAAGTTTAGAAGAAGGTTTCTCCTCCCCTGAAATTACTCTACTGGTTTGTTCTACAGGAACTGGCTCTCCCAGCTCGCTGCAGCCTATCTACAGGGGTTAATAATATATGAGGCTGTTTTGTGTGACTCACACAGCGTGCTCACTCAGGTCAGCGTTGATAAGAGGCAAAACTACACAGAATTGAAATCCACCTTGAGCTGGTTTCAAAGTTTCTTATTCATTCACCCCATAAGATGTTCTTTCTCCTACTGAAGCCCCTTGCAGTTATTTTCCATTTTGGTTTACGAGTCACAGATCAGCCAAACCCAACCCCTTCCTCCTTTTCCAAATGTTTACACTGAAGCCATGCCTCCACATTTCATTTTTCCACTCACAGAATAACCTCCCTCACTATCAATTCATTCTCATTATGTAACTTTACAATGTTTCCTTAATTGCTTCCTTATGTTTGGACAGCACAAGTTATAAGTTTCCCAGAAACCTATTTAACTGGATACCGTTTTACCACCAACTATTCCAAAATACAAACTGCTTTTTTTTAACCCTTAAATCAAAAAGTGTTTTTCATTTTTTCTCTGGATGAGCCCTGTTATTAAAACAATGAAGAGCCTTCGGGGGAAAATGCTTTCTCAAACAAGGCTTAGCCGCGTCTAAAAGCATCTCTTTAAAGTCCAGTATTTAGGTATTTTCAAACCTGCTAATCAGCCATAATTACCTGTTTTCTGTCACTGTATGATCACTAGTAAATTCCATATGAGCATTTCACTGGAGCTATGCATGCACTGTAAGTCCTTGACACTAGAAAGATCTCTCATAAGAAAAATCGCAAAAAGAATAATACAAACTTAATCCCTGTTTGCGTCACTATTGAGACATCAAAAGCATCATGCTGCAGGCAAAACAACATATTTGCCAGTGTTTGTGTTGCGCTATCAGAGCATTGTGCAGGTACTCGTGTACAGCACTAACAATGTAATGCTACACAGAAACCCAACACCAAGACCAGAGGCACGACCATGCAATGAGGGCACGCCAACCGTGCTCCATAAAAGAAGCAGAAATATAACTTAAAATACAACTTAAACCTCAGCTCACTTTTCGCATGAGAACAGTGTCACTTTTTGTGCAGAGGAGAATTCAGGATGCTCTTATGATCTCCAGCACTTCTACTGACAGAAACATCTAGGATACAGTATAGTATGGTATTAATACATTCAAAAAGACAACTAGTTGAAATCAGAAGTTAGTCATAATTGCAACAAGGAATAAAGGGTTATGCAACTGGGTCAAGTTGGTCTGAAGTTTTGGCAGTTGATTCTGTGCAAGACCTTATATGATCTCTATCTAATAACCAAATACCCAAAGTCTTTGGAAACTGCGAGCTCAAATTGGCAATTAGTTACAGGCAAGACTGAGCAAAGGGGGTATAAGCAAGGGAGCAGTACAGATGTCTGAAACAAATTCATTCCACCACTCCTTCATGGGAGGAGTCAGCCCACTCCCACTCTCTTCACATGTGTTTGGCCAATGATTCCCATATTGTGATACATTCTCCGCATACACACATTTATGGAATATAGCCCCAATCTCACACACCTATGCAGTCTTTTAAGTAAAAAGTACTTTTGACTTTGGTTTAAATGCTTAACAGTTAGAGAAAACATTTTCCTCGCGGCACAGGTTGATGAGCTGAGTTGGTGAACAATGAGAGGAATGTGAGAGTTGTTTTTAATCTACAGTCTTCTAAAATGATACTGATGCTGGGAGCAGCACTGCCCTCAAATGGCATGTAAATTACAGGAATTTAAAGCCAGCCTATTGTAGTTTAATTATTTAAAAGCATCAGCATGTGCACAGATAAAGAGTCAAAAAGGATATTTTCTTATGAAAGGAAAACCTACCGTTTGGTGGTCCTGAACAGAAACAACAGCATAAGTCCATCTTCTCTCAGCGTCTTCACAACTTTTAGAGAAAATACTGAACTGCCAAAGACTCAGATCTGACCTCATAACATTGTGTCCTGATCAAAACCAGGGGGGCGTGCTGAAAAAGCAAGAGAGAGAGGAAAAAAAAAAGGGGGAACCGGAGGCAAGGCTGGGAAGCAAGAACTAGACAGCGTTGCAAGTTTGATTTAATTCATGAGGCTTTCCTCAGTGGAAACAGCATCTCATGCGTGGTGGTTTCTGACTAGCGCCACTGGATGGAATCCATGTGCAGGACTGCAGAAACTCCCAGGGACACATTCACATTTTCGTAGAGGATTTAGACAAAGAGCGGAAAACGTGATTTATGCCAGCAAACTATTATAACAAAGGCTTCTCTGTGGAAGCTATAAAAAAGTTGGACAGTGCAATTATGCCCCATCTCCACAGGATATGGATCATACTGTATGACTACTAGAGCAGTGCCTTTGATTTAAAGTAGTAACAATGAGATCTGGAACATTTTACCAATATTAGACAATATTTTCATTTTTCTGACTGTTATTGTCATATTAGCCACACTTCTGTGGCTTTGTAAGTGCACTTCTTATTTTTGTTTATAATTCTTTATTTTATTTTGTTTTAGTTGTGTTTAGCTGTAATTTAAAAACATACATTTTCTTGTCCTGTCCCATTTTAGAAAGTTTTGTGATATACTAAAGATAAACTGTGCTGAAAAAATATTTGATTAATCAATTTGTCAAAAAATTGTCAACAATTTTGATTGATTATTTGCTAAAAATGCAAGAAATGTACTAGTTTCAGCTTCTCAGATATGTTTTTTTCTACTTTTCTGCGTTATGTATTTGGCTTTGTTGGTAGGACAAAACAAGCTCTATAAAGATTTAATTTCAGGCTCCAACTACTTGTGATACAATGTTATTTTTCTCTTTTTTTGTACATTTCTTTCATTGCAATTATTAATCAAAATATTCTACAAGCAACCAATAATGAAAATAATCATCAGTTGCATCCCTTAAAAATACATTTTTAATACAATGCACTCTACTCCAGGCAACATACAGTATGCGTGCCTTAAAGGCATGCCATCTATGCAGCTGTGCGTTATTCTTGAGCCCAGCCAGGCCTTGTACTTCACTGTGATGCCTAGCAGTCACCCATAATAATCTTGTACTGGGGAGAGACAGAAGCAGCCAGTCAGGGGCCTTCCCATTGCCCACACCCCCTGGATTTAACACCAGGGAACACGATCCCAGACACGGCCAGGCAGTGTGGGTGGTGTCTAACTCAAGGTCTCCAGTGTATAGTTGTGAACTATAATTTGCTTCAGTCTGATTCTCTAAATAAACATTCACTCTACAACTGTGATCATAATCAGGCAAACTCAGAGGGTGCAATGCTGGTATATAAAAAACAAACTAACAAACAAACAAAAAACAATCCTAGCAACACATAGAACAATGTGTTGCCCTTATTTACAAACACAGGGTCGGGTTATCTGACTGGCTGTGAGAGACACAGCCATACCCGCTTCATCCTCTTTGGTCCTCTCCATAAATTGAGACTCACCATAAAGTATTTCTGTGCTGACACCTTTTGGTAAGAAGACAGTACTGTTCCAACAAGAAAGATTCCTACCTTGGCCGTGTTGAATCAAAGCCTCCATGAAGTCTCTAGTACAATTCATTTCCACCGTAGCTCTTTGTCACTATATTACAAAATAAATGCCACACACACAGTAATACTGTGAGACAGCAGGTTTGTAGTTCTGTGTGCTACTGTGTGCTATTCCATTGAAGTACAGTATGGTCTTTTTAAATGTTGGAGTTTAAGATTATTGCAGGCAGGGCTAAAACATTAAAGGGCAGATGAAAGGTGGCAACCACCACATGTTTTCATCTGGACTGCTTCGGCTGGTTCGCTGCTTCTTGTGGAGGCAGAGACAGGAAAAGCCTAGTGTGGCTTAATTGGACTCACATTTCCCGGTCTCTGCTTAGTCATATATCAGCCTTGACAATGGAAAGTTGCAATGCAGGCTGAGCATTAAGGTAAAGCTTGTTTTATATGTGACTTGTGCAGAAGAGCTGGTCAAACTAACATCTTATTAAGGTTTTCATAAACATTTATATGGGAACTTTGGAGTATATTTCATGCTCTGTAAGATGCAGATAAAAGGATCTAAGTGGAAATTGAGTATCCTAACATACAGATTTTATACAGTGGCAGATCACTTTCTATCCAGCAGATGGCAGAATTATCTCCACAAGTCATACATGTGCAAACAGCAGCAGAACAGTAAGCATATGGACATTTGATTCACAGGCTCATTAATTTTTATACAGTAGTCTATGTATGCAAAGTGAGATTTCATCAGGTTACAATAAATAAATATGTGTATATGGATTTAATTCTGAACATGCCATACAGTATGTAGCTAAAGGCTTGACTAAACTATTTAGGGTTTTTTAAAAAACAAAACAATAAAGACTAATCCACAGCTATTCTTTGAAGTAAACTCTATGTATGCAAGTATGTATACTTATTGCACTGATGTTTTGGTAATTAGAGCTGATGTACAGGGTGATGGAGTCCAAGAGAAGTTTTTGCGTGGGGATGCTAGATACACTGTATGTGTGGGTTTATGTGTAAGTATAGACTGCAAATACTCTTGGATAACTGCATGTTGTATATGTCTTTACTTGTATGGAACACGCATATATCTGCATGATTAGACTCATGATCTGATACCTCTGCTTGTCAGAGACAGAACAGCCTCATGGCAATGTAGTAAGTGTTTGGTTTTACCCCTAAATATCTAACAGGAAGCCTTAAGCCGATAAACAGAGCAGAGTTGAAGCATCACAGACCACACATAATGCAGGGAAAATAAACAGCGTGCACAGAAAGATTAAACAAAATGGCACGAAAACGCACTGGGCCCTTTTTAACACACATTTAAAAATAAACATTGTGCAAATATTTTTTAAATATGTGCAATTATGTGAGATTTTAATTCAGATGTAAAAACGTGTACCTAATAATTGGCCATGCAAGCAAGCCATGGGGTTGGAACAATTCTCCATGCGTCCTGTAAAATTATACCTAATTAGCAGGCTGGTTGTTATTTAGCTATATGGAAAATGACAAGACCATAACTTAGTTAGAAGATCAAATTATCTCTCTCAGCCTCCCTAATACAAACAGTATCTATAGCAACACCCAGATAGCCTTTACTACAGACAAGAGGAAAGAGAAAGAAACAGTGGAGAAGGAAGAGGAGGAAGAAGAACTAGGATACATTCAAACCTTCTAGGAAGTCAGGCCAGACCCTCTGGACCTGCTCAGTCTCAGAGTCCTCCGTGAGGAAGCCCCAGTCTGCCTGACACAGAGTGGTCTTCAGGGCAACAAATGGATACTCTGAAAGGTCTACAGGGGCTGGACATTCGGCCTCAAAGGTTGCACTCTTCTCCTGCTCAAGTCCAAGACCGGAAGCGGTGTCAGGTGTGCAAATGGATGAGGTCTCTGAGGCAACGAGAAGCTGAGAGATGACTTTTGTAGGAATGATCTCCACCATTATTTTCTGGCTGTAATCTAAATCAAAATGAACTACCTCTTCCTCTAATGGGTCTGCGAGATCATCTGTAACTGTTGCTAGCGGGGTTGATAAGTTGTGAGCTGATGTATCAGTGACAATCACTTCCTCAGGAACACTTTCTTCATCTTCCTCTTCCTTTTGCTCTCCCTCTCCAGAAAGCTTTGCCAACAAAGGGATCATTTGGGGGTCCACCACCACAGCTTTAACATCAGGTGCAATCTCTATAAGCCCCTTCAAGGCTAGATTCAGGGTTTCTCCTCTTGTTATATCTGGTAACAATTCTTTGGAGGACTTCTTAATTGTAGCCTGTTCTAAGATTGTGTGAACTACCAGGTTCTCTTTGGGGACCTTTGGTACAATTGGAGAAGGACCAAGGACTAAAGAAGTAGGTAGCGTGTCTTTATTGACGAAGTCCTCAACAGAGGGGGAATCTGTTCCAAAACATTTACTGTTACTTCCCTTGAGCCAACAGTCCTCTCCTCTGCAGAAATCCTTGCCTCTCCTGAAAAAGGTCTGAAGCCCAGGCTCAACTGATGCATCACGTTGACATGAGGCTTTTAAGTTTTTTGGAGGCCTCTCTAATTGTTCTGTCTGTTCTCCAAGTCTCTTGTGACGGTAAACATGCCTGTCCATCATGGCCTCTTGGTTTTCCCCTCCAGCCCTGGGTTTTGGAATGTAAATTGTGGGGGCTTTCACTATCTGGACTCGAGCAGAGGATGCAGGTCGACGAACCATTTGTAGGGTTGCAGGCACAATCTCCAGTGGAAGGTGAAGGTAGTCACGCAGGTATGAAATTCCTTCATTGGTAAGATAGTAATAGGCATGTTTCCAAGCGTAGGTCTCCCTGACATAGCCCTTAGATTTGAGGGAGCCCATGGCACGGGTCACCTTCAAGTTGGTGACCCCCTTGACATCAGGGTGCATGGACTGTGGACGCTTGTCCTTCTTGGCCACAATGACACCATCTTTGAAGAGAAGCTCATAGATTGCCCTCAGATCAGCTAAGGGCATTACCATACCAGCCACCATTTTGACTCCTTTAGTTTTCCAATAGTTCTTCAAGGAATTTCTTCTTTAAATATTTCCGACTATTACGACTTCAACATATCATTTGCATGCAGTAACATCCCATTAACAAGACTTGTCAAAATGAGTTCTTTCTGTATCTATTTTTACTTTACTGTGATAAAGCATCTATCTACCAAATTGCCATCATGAGTCAGCATGGAGAAACAGCAATGCTCACAGTCCCTCCTACCTTTCTCAGTCCCCAGTCGAAAGAGAAACAGTGTGGATGAGCGGAAAGAGGAAAGAAAGGAGGAGAATCTAAAGGGGTGTGTGCACGCACAGGATGCAAACAGAAACCAAAAGGATCAGAAGGAGCCAGGCAGAGGAGGTTGGTACCCAATGTGGTTAATGAGCATTACTGCGACAAGCCCACCTCATCAGCGAGCTGTAATAAAATGCGCAGGAATCCAACAAATGATCAAGACAAAAACAAACTGTATGTAAGATAAAGTGAGTTATGTAACTACAGCATCCTACCCTCACTCATCCAAGACTATCTCACTTTCTGACAAATACAGCCATCGTAACTGTTTTACCAAAAACAATTTCCACTATGTGAATGGTAAATATTGTGTGTAATTTTAGTTGTCATTGAATAATATTTAGTGATTTTACAACCTGACTTATGATCAACTATAACTGTGGACCTCCAATTAAGCTGCCAAACCGTTGCAGATAGAAAAAGCTTTGGGTCAGTAATAAGTGATATCTCCCCGGAAAACAGTTCTATACAGTAGGTGCTGCACCCATGAAAATCAATGACATACATTTAATCAATACTTTTTAAGGGACTTCTTTATAGACCCAGTTGAGTCATTGATGAACACGGAACAGTGATGAAGTGTCAAACTACTAAACAAAGCCTTCAACAGACAGTGCTCTCACCTCTATAACACTATTATGACTTGCATTAGACTCTAGTGTCCAAATCAAATATATTATTTTGAATGGCAGCGTTTAATAAATACATCAAACTCAAGTTCTGAGGATTGAAATGTCTTAAATAAAGTGATAAAGTGAGGACAAGTGTTCAACAGTGTGTGTAATGTCTGTGTTTATAAAGTCAACATGGCAGAGAAAGTGCGGTGCTGAGTTGGTGGTGAATGGTCTTCAACCAAAACAGAGTCTAATAATATTGGAATGAATAACAAAAGGACAGAAATAATCCAGACATCACGTACTGCTTCTTGGCACACCACTGAGAAAGTATTTTACCAATCTAGGTCAATGATGAATGTTGTGCTGTTCTCACATGAGTGATAAACAGGTGAATATACAGAACTGTAACATACTGTATATTTGCTTGATTGAAGACTATTGCCAACAATTACTTAGTCCTTTTCTGAGGCCAATTCATCTCATTTTGTTCAATATTTCAAATAATCTATTTTGCCATGGGGGTGAGATCATGAATTGTTTCTAATGCAAATAATATTTTAATCATTTTTGAGAATCAAGTGCTATCTTCTTAACAAGTGCAGTGATCTGTCTTAATGTGCAGTATTTTGTTTTAATATAGCTGCAATCATTCTTTTTAAAAAAAAGAAAGAAAATATTGAAAATGTGTATATGTAAATATCAACTTCATAACTTGGTGAGATATATATTTTTCTTGCGGGGGGTGGGGGGGGGGATTAATAACAGGCATTAGACAGTTATCTAGTCATAGTTTATCTAGTCATACTGAAAAGCAATAAGTAACGTCACATCCTTTGTATGGAGTTAAGATGTATGACAGTCACAGAAAGTTGGTAATACCAGGTTGAGTGTATCCAGAGGAGGAATGGGGCTGATAGATAAAAAAGGAAGTTCATCTAATAGGCAGCAGATATGACACACAACCACAGGCCTGAAGGAAAAACCACCATCCACACAAAACCCAACACATAACAGAGAAAGCTGCAGCCAGTCCTCAATATGTCATTCTCACGAAATAAATAGACTTCTTTGTAAGTAAAACTGCGTAAGGTGCCCAATATACTGTCGCAATCATTATTTCCAAAGGTAAGGGGTTGTGTCAGAGGGTTCTTGTGTTTCTTTTGGAAAAGACTAAAAACATCACTAAAGGTCACTGACAGAATCCATAATCTCTGGTCTCCCTGCTTTTCCCTCCACAGTCATAGCCCACATCCAAAACCAGCCAATACTGCAAACCTAAATGGAAAAGCCATCAAATCATACAAGACAATTGTGCCTGTGTTAAATGCTCTTTTACGCAACCTCCTCTTAACACTGGAAAACATAATGGAGTCCAGGATAATTTAGGCTGCCAATCCTAAAAATATCAACAGGAGGTTTGGAAAATGTTTGTAAAGATGCTGTTTTTTCACATTTCACTTTAAATAAGGTGCTAGAATTCAGTCTCAATCCTGTTAAGGCTGTACTGATTCCCTGTCACCCTTGAATTATACTATATTAGGATCTACTGTATATTAAGGTAGTGCACAAGTCTGTGCACAGCATATGGCACACAGTAAAGTAATAAGAGACAGCTGAGAAGCTTCATGTTTTGCAGACATGGGGAGAATATCAGGCGTCGCTGTTCTGTTTCGAACAGTTGTCGTTCTAATAATTCATCCCCTTAATGAAAATCACCTTTGGCCTGTTCATTTGTCACTCCATTTGTCAAAAAATAAATTCGGAACAGACTCCTCCACTGGGAGTGATGTTTCATAACAAATCCCTGGGAGTAACAACACACACAAGAAGCACTAAGCCAAAGGACTCCAGCAGATTTGGGTTTAATGGTATTAACCAACAATACTTATATTTTAATAGGTTTCTATAGTATTTAGGGCACATTGAAGTGTATAAATACTATAATACTTTAAACTGGATTAAGTATGTATTTGAATAGAGTATTACTTTCTGTGACTGATAACCTACTTGACACTGTGAACTCTCCAGATGGAGATAACCCCATCCCTCTGAGGCATGGCAAAGTTAAAACAACCGCAAAATAGTTTTCCCCTCGATTGGCCTCCAGCACTGCAGATAGTACCAGGAGAATAATGTGCTGCCAGTTCCTTGGTATTTTGATAGTCTGTCACAATAATAACAGATTTGATGTACTGAAGTGATAAGTGAAGATATTTGGAAAAATCGCAAATCAGAAAGGTGGATACGATCCTGCTTTCCTTGCATGGGTAAAGTCTTGATATATGACACAGCAGATAAAACCAAGAAGAAAACAGATCTCTCAGGGCACAAGAATTCAGTGGTATTTTGATTCGAAAGCCTTGAGGCCTGTGTTGAGTTGTTGGATTGGATAGGCAGACTCTACCTCCATATGCTTCCCATTACCTGTCCTGTCCCAAATCAAACAAAACACCGGCAACAAAAGACTTTTGTTTGGTTACTACCCACAAACACAGATGGAGAGTAATGAAACCATGTGTACCTGTGCCAAACCTCTACCAGCTCACGACTAAAGCCTTTATTATTACACACTGTGCACAAAGTATTGGCTTTTACAAAATGCCAAATGTATAAATAAATACATTCGTTGTCAACCCAATGTTATAAATATAATGCAGTGGAAAACCCTTCTCTGAGCATTTGCTGTTAATGTATACCTCAGCATGGCAATGTATCATCACAACATACTGATTATTCAGAGCAGCTACCACATGTTAACTGTGAAGCATGGTCTGAAGCTCAACTGTTCCTAGATATAAAAAAAATGTGGTTTATAGTGGCTGTGATGGAAGCTCATTGCCATGGCAGAGGTGGAAGAGGACAAGGGAATGGAGACGACTCAAGGTGACAGCAGTTGCTTTAAAATAAACCCATTCAACTTCTCTGGCAGATTAAGTGTTTCCTGCATTCCAGTTAATGCTTTATAGCAAGTCATTTAAGCTATACTGTTGTCTTCCAAGTCGTTAAATGCAACTCTGCATTTTGACATTTGGAAACGAAGAACTGGGAAAGGCGCTGGAAAGAGTATTGCTTAAACGACGTACACAGTACACACTATAAATCCTCAAACTATTCTGCAACTGTCACATTTTAGCTTGCACCCAGTACATTGAGCAAGAAGAGAAACACATTCTGCTTGCTTAATTGTCTGCACTGAAATAAAAGTCAATTTCTGTGGATTTATAGTGGGGGTGTTACTTCATCTGCAATCTTCAGTGTATCATCTGTTTTCTCTGTTCTGGAGTCGGTGCTTACATTTGTCCACCTCATGTTAATTTAAGTTTAATATATTTTACTAATTCAAAACTCATAGGTTTTCTAAGGTAGATTCATGATGCTTGTGTGTCTCATCACAGATAACCTTTAAATGAGCTGACAGACAAAAAACAACTATGAGCTGTAAGGCTTAATGCTTATTTAATGAAGCTTTGTCAGAAACCATAGACAGCAGGACCATATTTATACAGGACTATGTTAAATCGTTCAAGGTCTCAGTCTCCCTATTCTCTCTCGAAACCAAACCTCAATATTCATATGTATTGTTTGATCCATATTTCATCATATTTACTTTGTAAATAAAGAAAATGTGTCCTACATAGCAGTTTAGATGTATGGATTCCTTGCTGAAATGTGTGCATGTGCACAGGCCACCCTGCACTTGTATTCATATCAGTTGTTGTATGTTTATGTGTGTGTTGTGTGTTTTATGTGTTTTTATGCTTGTTGCAGCACAAATTGCCCATCTTGGGACAAATAATAAACTAAACTTAAACTTGGACTGAATGCTGACATGTCATTGTCCACAATAACAGGATTTGCAATTTATCAATATCAAGAGTTTGTGACATGAAGTGAACTCACTCCAGATGCATTTGAGTCACTTGTTTAACAGTAGGACAGTGAGGAGGCCCTGCCAGATGTGTATTTTGGCTATTTGACTTCGGTCCACCTGGAAATGATACAAACCTGCTGTGTCAATGAGTGGGCAGCAGAGGTAATGACCAGTGAGGCACACCAGGCTTTCCCTGGGTTCACAGCCTAATGACTACAAGGTGTCCTCAAGAAAGCTGAAATGAATCGTCTGCTGATTGTTGTTCTATCTTTCTTATTAATTAAAAGAACATCAAACCAGACCTTATTAATTGGGAAATGGGAAAAGTGTCTTCAACAAGATGTTGCACATAATGAAGCAACACAGCACAAACAAGATATCACATAAAAAAGGTTTTATCTGGTATTGCACAAAGCACTTAGGGTATTAAAGTTCTCTACTATAAAATCATTGAAATATGAGCTGTTCAGAGGGCAGCCGAGCTAAAATGGCTGTCAGTATGAGCCGCTAATGGATGCTCAGAGGACTGTGCACCATGACTTTAGCAAAACTGCAGAAACCTTGTGGGACACAGCAGAGAGGCACTGCAGTGCAGTCTTGATAGAAGGATAAAAAGGCAATTAAAGTGGAAACGCTGCTCAGTGCAAAGGTGGCTGTTGTTAAGTTTGAACGATCACAGATCTAAAATGGCCGACTTAAAACGTTACTAATGGATGACTGCACTTTGCCAGAGTTGCCAGTTTGCCAAATCAGATCAAAAGAACATTGTGTGATTAAGAGGAACCACACCGTAGCAACAGAAGAGGAATAAAAATGAAAGTTTCCATGTTTGTGTGTGTGAGAGAGACTGGCCTCTGCAATGAATCATCAAAAAACCCATGGTGGGGTGTGGTCGGCCAGGAATGCCTGTAACCATAGAAACATGACACACCACAGAAATATGAGTAAATACAGCTCAAGGCCAGAACAGTGGTCAGAGGCGATAGCATTGCTACTGGCAACACACAAAACAGACTCGCTCAGTGAGTCATCACCATGGAACCATTACTGAGCATCCAAAAGTTACAGATGATAAAAACATCAGAAAAATGGCAAACTTACACCAATATAGTATAATATGAGAACAATCTGCCTTTGTCATTATTTTGAAGTGGATGCTATTTTATGTTGCCATGGACACACTATGATCCTGAAACTTAAAGACATCAACTTGCATATTTAAAGGAATACTCCACTGAACATTTTTCGACATCTGTTGATCTGAATTTTGAGTATATTCTAAACAGTAATTAAGACTTCCTGTCTTAATAGACACTAACTAACAGTTGAGAAAGAAACTTTGTCTACAAATGCAGTCACTGCAAGGATGTCACCCGAGGGAATTTAAGTAATGGGTACTATATCTCTTGTGTGCAACAATGGCGTGAGTGCCAGCTTAGCAAGAAGAGAACTTAATGGTACTTTGGCAAAGCCCTAGATGACACTCCAGCCCTCTGTGATCCAGGAAAGACCCTGAGGCCACTTTGTCAGCATGATATGTGTGGGGTGCCATTAGTGGAGTCCTATATATCAGCTTGCCCTCCTCATAAACCCAACTCTGACAGTGTGAAAGGACTACTTTAAAACAAATACTTTCACTGGGTGTTCCACCACCCCTCCATCCAGCCCTTTCCAGATCACTCCCAGACCTTGCACCACCTTGACAAAAATGCATGATAGCAACAACGATTTGAGCGAAGGAGAGTGGTATGGAAGAGATCTCATGAGGAAAGAGCAGTTTTTTTAATACGGCGGGCGCCTTGCTGGCTGTCGTCGGCTGTTTTGCCTGCGGTGAAGGTTGGCAAACAAACAGCCCCTGCAGCTTTTATAACTTCATTTCATGCCAACCAAGTTCTGGAAATGGCACACACACAAGAGCTTTCTAGCTTACAATTACTGACAAACTTAAATGTTAGTGGGATGATTTTTAAATCAACAGTATGACTTTGACTTGTTGCTGGAATATGACTAACTCTGGATAGTTATATAAGAAGAATATAGTATGAGTAGTGTATGTGTAGAGTGTCATCAAAGCTGATCATAAAATCAATGGATGTTGCCTTGTGCTGAAACAATTAATGAATTAATCACTGTCAATCATAATGTTGTTCAAGAAAAAAGAAAAAGTGCTAAACAATAACTGGTTCAGGCTCCTTAAATTCACGAGTCAGCCGTTAGTCACTAGTTTTGACATTTTCTTGACTCACTGATTCATTAATAATAAACAGATTAGCTGATGAAAATAATGATCATTTGAAGCCTCAATACTGCTCATAAACAGATTGTGAAATCTGATGTTAAACACATGTGATCTTTTCATTTCATCAAGGGATTATAGTTGTCCTTCAAGAAACAGAAGTACATATAAAAAGACTAGAGAAGAGACAGAGATGTAGCCTCGAGCTGCAGACCAGAGCCAATTGATTCACTTGGCTTGGTATAAGAGCAAAGAAAATGTCACATATGATGATAAACATCCTGAAGTTTCACAAGGCACCAAAACCACAGGATAGATTCCCTAGTCACTGTCTGGTATTAATATGTCAAATAAAAAGCTAAATTAATCCTCAATGGTGGTTTGTAATAAGTGGAACACTGAGAAATTGATACTGGGACATGAAAAAGACAGATACTCAATATCATAGAAAGCTCTTGTTTGAGATAGACAAAACCAGAGATCACTTGGGATGAAAAAAAGACAAAACATTACGTCACTTTGATCTGCAGCACATACAGAGAGGTAAAGCTCACCCTTTCTGTGCCACCTGACTGCCTTGACCAGCCCATACTGTCACTTTGTAGCTACAGGTCAACCCACAAAGAGCTTTCAAAAGGCAGGAACAGCCACTTACCTAAAAGGAGAAAACACAGAAAAAGGAGCAACACAGTTAGAGAAAATTATGTTTGTCCCAAAACATACCTTTAAAATGTAACTGCCTGCAAAAATAGAAAGAAAGCACTTTAAATGCTGGAGTGGTGTTGACATACAAACGCTGAGTGTTTCTACAGTTGTTAATGGATTGAACAGTACCAGGCTTATTAGTGAAAATACTTTCAGTGGCATGATATACAGATCAATGTGTAAAACCGCGGGACCATTTCAGGCAGGATTAAAGAAAAATAAAATAAATCCAAATATAATGGTAATGGAAACAGCAGCCCTCTTTACAACACTTCACTCTGAGAATGCAGCCTCATTAAGGCCTCCACCATTTGTGGCAATTTGCATCAGCCCGTAGTAGCTTCACTAACAGTGCCATCCTCTGGCCACTTTAAGGAAAGCTCAACAAGAAACCCAGTTGCAGCTGTGTTTTAAAACTTGTCTTACAAGTGGCTTAAAAGTCACCTGGATTCAATCATGGAGCTGATCCCCTGTCTCCCTGAGAAAACAAAGCATAAAAAGTGTAATTATGTCCCACGGAGAGTAGGATTAAAGGAGGGAGTGGATGATTGGAGAGGATGTGTCACATTACGGAGGCAGTTGCCCCTCTGAATTACAGGAAACCTGAGGTTAATGAGATTATGTAATCACATCAGTGAGGGTTAGGATGCTGCTCAGCTAGCTTGTGGCCAGACTTATCAACCAGCATGAGTGACAAACCTACTGACAGCTCTAACAGGATTACACTGACTATTACTAGGGAATACAAACCAAAGCTGTCCAGATATTCAATGTTCACAGACTGAATTAAACACCAAGTATACAAACTCTTTATTACACAGGCTCTCAGTTAGGTGGCTGGAATGCCTTGATCTTATTGGACTTGGTAAAATGCCTGTTTTCTGGTTGAAACTTTTTTTAATCTCATCAAAAATCCTGCAGTGACCCATAATGCACTTCTACAAATTCCCACCATGTGAAATGCAGGTTCTTTCACTCATACTACTGTTTGGTTTCTAAAATGCTTAATTGCATAACTTGATTTTCTTTCAAGGCCTGAAACCTGGTTTGACAACTGTATGGTCAGACTTTTAGTTATTCTGTAAAATATATCAACATCTTCTGGACAGACTGGATAATTTAATTTGGGTGGAATTTAGGTAAGGCTCTCTGGATGGCAATGTCTGTCTGACAGTTGCTTGGTCCACCACTTTGGCCAGGATTGAAATTTCTCTGCAATTGTTAAATGGATTACAATGACATTTTGTACATTTATGGCTCTCAGATGAATCCTAATCATGTTAGTGATCCTGTGACTTTTCTTCTACACCACCATGAGGTTGACATTTGTGGTTTTTACTGAAATATCTCAACAACTGGTGCAGACATTCACGTCCACCTCAGGATGAATTCTAATGAGATTTCTCTCAACTTCTCATTGTAGCTTCTTCTTAACCCATCACAAGGTCTAAATATTTATCTTTCAGACATCTTCCTGCAAAACTGATGGCATTTTTATCAGTCTCAGCTATTGTGTTTGGGGCCAATTAGCGTATGTTAGCATAACATGCTAAACACAGTTTCATCAGTTTCTTGCACCATTGTGCATGAATATAGTGCAGATGTAGTCTACACTACATCCACCAGCTGTAGAAGTTTAGTCTTGTTTGTACTTAAATCAGATGTGTTGGTAGGTTGGGGGCTACAGAAACAACCTGTTAACTTATTGTTGTTGTTAAGGGGAAAGTTGTAAGCAAACTTTGCTTATTTACACATACAGCAGCTAAGGATTAACATTAGCTATCATTTAGAGTTCCAGGCTACCTGATGGAAATATGCCTGATACTAATTCTCCTTTATGTGATTATTAATTACAGCCTATTTCATCAGGGTGGGACAAAAACTTTTATTTATTTTTGTGTATTTTCTGCATGCAGTTTTGAGTTATACTCTTTGTGTGACTGAATGTTATCCCATCTGGAGTGAATCATACTTCTGGCTGGACAGAAACAGGTGAGGAATCTGAAACATGGTCATCCAATCCAATCCATCCATCCAATTCCTGCAACTCAAATAGCCACTGAAGCATCTGAGAGCTAGTGAATACTGCTGCTACTGAAACTGGGAAAGTGACATATGAGCCCTTCATCTCTGAGCATGAAATACAGACAGGATGTGTGCATCAGCAACATCTAACTGAATGAATGACGCCACTCGATACATGATACATTTGAGATTTACAACAGTACATAAATGTGGTGAAAAAAGAACATCTAGTGTTTTATGCTTTTATTATTATTATTATCATTATTATTATTATAAGTCCTTATGCACCACCTCAAATACAGCAGCCAATAATTTATCCAATGCATAGTCCTCTTGAATCCTTTTATGCTGGTAAATTCTTGGCAAGCAGAAAGTGCAGCAGTGGAGGAAAGAGAAAATGCTGATCTGATGCTGGACTGGACTGGGCTGTAATCTGTAGATATCAAACAGAGCATGACTGCTGATGCACACATACAGGATACTGTGGGGCAATAAGGAAGCACATCATAGAAGAATACGTACTCATCCCAAAGATAGCAGATTCCAATCTAAATCATCTACTTATAGCCCATCAGGGAGCCACATAATGAGCCTGTCATGATTTTAACCATGTTTTTTATTTGTCCCATAGGATGATGCAATCAGGCCCGTCACTCAAGGAATCATAATCACTGAGGAGGTGAGATTCCCAACAGTATAACTGAGAAAACATTTGCTCAAAATCATCTTTTGTTTTTGTATTAAGTATGATCAAAATTTAATTCCGTAAAAAGACAAAAAAGCAAATATATTTTATTACAGCTTTGTATTTAGTATACAGCACATGTGCCTCACTGATATTGCTATTACAACGTCAAAATAATATCATGTGAATTACTGACATTTAAAAGCACTTCCTGTCTGCCTCTGCTCTTATTCCACACAATGGTCTGCCCTCTGCATGGAGAAGACAGCCGATGACCCCAGATCAGCTGCAGGGCAAACAGGCTGTCAGCTGCTGCCTGTTCAGCAGTATACAGAACAAACTCTTTATACAGTAAAAACAATGACTCATGCTGCCTGAGAACCCATCACTTTGATTATGATCAGTTATCAAACCACATACACTTGACTATGAAAGGTCCTTGACTACAAGTATCAGGTAATATTGTGAGCAATGGGTTTATTGTATTTTCTGGCACAACAGCAGCAAGACGGATCTGAAAACCAAAGTAACCACTGATGGGAAGCTTCTTTAAAATGTTTTCTATCACAGTAATTTCTTTAAATTTTAATGAGTAATGCACCCTGGTTGTTTCCTATTCATTTCACATTATGTTGCCCAATTTAAGACATAAATACGGTAGTTCAGGAAAGAAAAATTGAATATTATTATAAATATTAATAAGTTGGGGCGTGCAGGTGGTCGAGTGGTTAGAGCACATGCCACATACGCAGCTGACCCCGGTTCAAGTACGGGCCGGAGGTCCTTTGCTGCATGTCACAACCCCCTCTCTCTTTCCCATGTTTCCTGTCTGTCAACTTCTGAATAAAGGTGTCTATGCCTAATCTCTGTGTTCCCACCAAAACCAAGTGTTCTCAATGTAAGAGATGTGGAGAGATGAACTATTGCATGCTCAGTTTGTTCTTTCCATGGGTTGAAGTTGTTGAGAAAAACAAAAATATAGTCTATCACTGGCCTTACCCTTCACCCTAATTGAAGTTGTTATCTGCCTTTTATGTCTGCAAAATTCAAGACTGAACCTGCTGAATGTCACCAAGGCACTTTGCCTCTTTGCCACATACTCAAGTAACACTACACCATTCAGAGGTCAACTGCACTGACCCCTACCCTGAACTTCTTTTTAACTGGATATGCCTAGTTTGAACCTGTGCTGATTTAACGCCCAGTGATCTTCCTTTCAGCAGCACATAACCTTCAGAAAGCATCATTCATAACAGTGTACTATTTGTGAAAACATGCTGATAAGGGCTAGGCAGAAACACAGGAGTGGAAGGAGTGTTGAAACATGAAGATCAACAGACGCAAGAAGTGGTAGGGCTCCACAAAGGTCAAAGTTAAACAAAGTTAAGACAGGCAGTCAAAAGGCTTTTGGCTAAACTTGTAGTTACAAAAGAATGAAAAAGTAAGTGAGAAAGACAGAGAGGATTCATCTCCTTTTAATCATGTGGGGTCTCAGTAAATGGAGCTGCATTCAGTTTCTTGGGATTTTCCAAAAGTGTTCCTAGGTGCTGAGATCTGGATAAGCCCAAAATTAGCTCAAAATATCTGGGTCAAGACCCTGAGCCAGCTGGTAGAGAGAGGTAAAGCAGAGAGGAACACAATGCTACTTTATTGGGTGAATACTACCGTCAGTGACGAGGTCATGCTTCATAAGTGTCATTGGTGATCTTAAAACAAACAAGAGATCATCAACACACTCTTGTATTAAAGAGCTGATTCTGAACCAAGTGCCTGAAAATAACTGACAAGAATGGACAATGGGAGCAATGGTCTTGAGGTGACAACATGCTTACAAATGAACTGAGTCTGACTGAGTAAGCAGCAGTGTCCAACATATTAAGTAACTCCATTGGTAGCGCTCAGTGAAGCGAAGGAGCTTTTGTCTCCGGAGCACAGGGGAAAACATTCTCAGCCTATCCGAGTGGGTAGGACTCCTTCAGATCCCTCTCCAGGATCATTTAAATGCCTCTGCCGCTTGGAAAACTCTTCCAAAGTGTTGCCATATTTCACCAGGCCAGACAAACCTCAACTCTACACAGAGAAGCTTTTAAAAGGGTTCTCAATTGGGCTGAGCCAGTTTCACCAGTCTGGCTGGGTTCTGTCAACTCAAATTAGAGGCTTTCTGTCTAAAATTGTCAGTCAGTCTGCTATTAATTCTTTTCTTAGTGAGATGTACATGGAGAAAATTGATTAAAAAAAGATGTGTGTAAAAGTAGCACACTACCCATGGCATGAATATTTAAGTAAGTCTAGAAATACCGCCCATGCCGTGTAGACAGTAGTACCTGCAGGGTAGTGGAGACAAATGGGAGGAGAGGAAGAGTCTTTGAATAAATTACGATGCTCAGAGTATCCAGACAGTTGGGTGGATGCCAATTAAAAAGTTAAAGAAATACATAAAGGAGGATTTTTCTTTGCAAAAGTGGTGAAGTCCTATTGAGTAAATCCTTTTAATGTGTTGTCACAGCAACGTGACAAACAAATGCTGACAGGGGTCCCAGTTGGTTTGTTTTTCTCTAAGACAGTGGAGAATAGGGCTGGCACTGTTTGAATATTTGGAATTAGTGCAGATACAATTCTTAAATTTCAGTACTGATATTAAAACTACACATTTTTTTCAAAACTGCAAGATTACGAATTTATAACAAGCATGACATGCATTATAAAACATTTAGTGGCACTGAGGTGAAGTAGGGAAACACCTGGAAGTGAGGAAGGTGGGAGGAGCAAACATTGATGATGTAAGCAAACATGGAGCCATGCTGTAGTCAGACAGGCAGAAAGAACACAAAGGTAAGTTTCCTCTTCATGAACAGATGTATAGTTTTAACCATGCACTCTGCAATAACCACTTCCCCCGAGTGAGGGGCAGGGCAACACTTGGCCGCTGTTACCGCGGCGATGCAGCAGCAACCTCTCTGCTCTGCATCTCCCGGCGCAGACGCATTCACTGTGCCGCATGCAGCAGCAGCAGCAGCAGGAGCAGCAGCCCCTCACAGCATCTCACACACACACACACACACACACACACACACACACACACACACACACACACACACACACACTCATAAAAACACATCGTCTCAGCACAATGATTACCCCTGACCCCCCGTCCAACGCCTGCGGTCATGCCTGGACACAAAGGGGAACAAAAGCTTTTCATTCCTTTTATCCACAAAAACATGCAGTGAGGGAGTGTGAACAGAGGATTATAATTCCTCATTTTAACCCAGCAGCCCTGAAACCTTAAAAACTGAACTTTTCATTCAGCCTGCATCAACACGATGAGGAAGTCCTCACCAGAGAGGGATTGTGGGAAAACAAGGCGGTCCTGAAAGCATATGATAGTGATGACAAAAGTCTGAGGAAGCAGTATGAAAAAGTACCTTTGAGAGAGCTGATCTCATGCTGGATAGACCTTGCAGGATCCATGCTCACGGTCTTCTTGCTCGTGGCTGCCTGAGGCTCCAAACAGTCGAGTCTGAGCTCTGCAAGGTCAGCTCAGCGCTGCACCACCACACTGGAGGATGTAAACGTCTCTCTGCTAACGGCAAGCTGTTTCTAACCCTCTCTGCCTCTCTTTTGCTCTGCTGCTGCCACAGGAATTGGCAGCTTAGTTTCTCTGTTCACTCCCTTTCTCTCTCACTCTCTCTCCCTCTCTCCTGCCCTCTTGCATACAATCCCTGTCAGCAGAGAAATTGTGAAAAGAAAGAAGCACACCTCCCTCCTTTCCACCTCCCACCACTCCCTGATGTCCCGTCTCATCCTCGTGGTGTTTCACAGGGAGGTGCCTCAACCAGCAACACTCACACACTACCGTCACATCACAACAATGCATGTAGCCTGGCAGTGTGAAATGATGACTGTTTGCAGCTGATAGGAAAAAGATACAGTTTAAACGCACTTATAAAATATTCCTCTAGTATTACTAATCTAGGAAAAAGTTAAACATTTACTTTTGTATGTGCTGAAGTAAAACTATGACTTCCTTTCAACTAAACATACATTGTTAAGGAAAATCTGAGCGATATGGGTGTTTTATTTGTTCTTCCGCAAGATCACAGCGTCATTTCCCACCCAGTGACTCAGCATTATTTCCCCCTAAAACACTCTACCACTGCATGAGAGGAGACTCTCTATTTTTCATGAGAAGTGGTGCAGAGGGGACCATGGACCTCAGATGGGTTGGTATTACAGAGAACCATTTAGGAAACTAAAACTTGCTCTTTGAATTCTAAATGCTAAAAGCATATTTTTAAACAATCTATAATAATGTTAGGGGGCCTATTACTGTATTTGTGACTTTCTGTTATTTGTATGCTGCTATGATGTCGGACATCTATGTTAAATATGGTAAAAGTTCCATAACTTGAGGTTAACGTATGTTGAAATGCTCCCTGTGAGTCAAAGGCCAGGATTCAACTTGTTCTCAACACTTTGTTTGTGGTGTATGCCTGTAAATGTCCGTCCATTCCATAGCCGTGGTTGCTAAGGTTGTTGCTAAGGTTTTTCCATGTGTTGGTTCATGGTCTGTTTACGTAGCCTTCCAAGCAGCAGGAAGTCGGCCATGACATTGTGTCCTGAAGCTGACCAGTCAGAAGAGAGTGGGCTCATTGGGGAGTTGGGGGGGCCTTAAAGAGACAGGAGCTTAAACGGCTTGTTTCAGACAGAGGCTGAACTGAGGGGCTGCATAAAGAGCCAGTATTACATTAATAAGGAGAGTCTTTTTTAAACTGTGAATGCAAAGCTACTCAAGTGGTGTCGCAGAATAAAAATATGGAGTTGGAAATTAGTACAATAGGTCCCCTTTAAAGCTGTACTTGAAAAGAATGATAAATAATGAAATTACAGCATATTCCTCCATCAGCTGCAAACAAGTTATCACAAAATAAAGTTCTTCATCACAACAAAGTGACATAAACATGAGTAATAGCCGTATGTACAATCCAATTGTATTATCAATAAATAAGACATTTTAAACAAAATAAGAGTACTTTATTGTCGATACACCAAGAGCTGTAAAGGTTTGAATTTCAAAGCCTTGACAGTATTATTTCAGAAGATGACAGTGAAGGTTATGGTGTCTTTGACTCAGCAGTCTCTTCAAGCCTCCAGTGACTGGCCGGCACTTCTCTGCTGTGCCATGCCTGAACTCAGCAATACTGAAAATGCTATATTGACAGAGTATGAACCAACAGGGGACATATGCATCTACATCTAAGGCCAGAAGTGGAAGACAACACATGGCTTGTGTATGAAGAATGTACATTTTCTTAAGCTACATGGGACAACCTTTCCTTTTGCCAACCCCAAATTTACACACAGATTTACACACTGTAATGAAGACTAATAATAATTCTAGTTGTTAAAAAAGTTGCAAAAATCATTTAATTTGTATACAAAGTTAACTGGCTCAGACTTTTGCAGCACTGCAGGGCAGCTCTGTTATGGTAAAATGAGAAGCTAGGACAAGGTTTTCACAGATGGGAGGAGGAAGATGCATCAGAGGACCCTGGGGTCAGCACAAAGCAGGTTCCAATCTGACCTGTGTTTGTCTGAAATCAATACCATCAGCTAATGTCACTCCTGTCATCTCGCCAAGATGGATGTAATCATGTTATTATAGTATGAAATAAAAATCCAGATTTGTTTCTGCATTTACTAGCAACGTAATTTTAGTGTTTGATGTTTAATGATTTCTTTTTTTTATCATTGATTTATCTGATTATATTATATATATTTTTTGATTAATCAATTAGTCATCTGGTTTATAAAATATCAAAAATAGTGAAAAATGTGAAATACTGTTTCCCAAAGCCCAAAATGCAACCTTATATGATTAGTTTTGTCCCAATCATAACGGACCAATCTATAACCCAAACATATTTCATTTAGTATAATTCACATTTACATACATTTAAGAAGCTTGAATAACAGAATTTAGATTTTTTTAATGAAAAAAAATATTCAAAATGATCATTTAATTCTAAACATAGTTAGCAATTGATTGTCAGTCGTTGGACTAAGCGATAATTTGACTTATTGCTGCAGCTCTAAAAACTTTTCACTGTAAATTTGTATTGTATATGTATGTAAAGTATAGTATTATGTCAAAAGAAGATGATACAACAGAATGACTAAGACTGATGGGAAACTCAACTCACTGCAGGTGAAATCCACAACTTACTGAAACACAGATCATCCACTTCACAATGTACTGAGTCAGCACGGACGTGTTTGTTATGTTAATAGGCTTTGTAAACTGGAGAATGGTGAAGTTTAATCAGTCTTTTGTACCCAGGCTGATGAAACTGCGGATTACTCACAACGGATGTGAGGCTGACCTTTATGTTTCGTATAGTCATGTTTAGTTGTGCAGGTTTATGTGTGAGTTTATGCTTCTTAGTCTCAAAGTGAGATTACTACTGCTACTTCTGTCAATATTATATGATCTGATAAATTACTCAGCTCTATAGGACAGATGGTCATATAGTCACATGCATCAGCAGCAGAATTTCACACTGGTTCTAGGTTGTCAATGCTATTTCCTGCAGAGGGTTTCCTCCTAATTAAGTGTTCAGTGGCCAGACTACTTAAAAGCAAATCTATTACAATTCAATGAAAAGGGTTGTACGGTTCTCAGAGCTGCCTGTCTGAAATGTTCCACTGATCCAAAGAGCATTGCTTTGACAGCTGCTTTGTATTATGAGAGATAAATAGCTAAAATATTTCACATTGCTTGAAAACCCAAGTAAAGACTCATAGACATAAAACTCATAAATCACGATAACAGAATTTAGAGATGCCCTGAAACAGAACAAGGCTCCCTTTATGAGGTAAATCAAAAACATGAAACACACACTTACACTAAACGGCTGGGGACAAATTAAGGAATCTGTCTTAAAATGCTGCAGCTATAAACAGGATGTAATTTCACCCATATTAAAAAAAGGAAAATCAGCTCCAGTATTTTTTCTTTCAATTTTACAAGAGGCACCTGATTCAGGAAAACGTATTTTCTCCTCTAACACAGTGCTGCTGAATTCAACAACCAGTCTCTGACCTTGCAGCTCTTTCACACACTTATCCTTCATGTTATACTCCTGCCTGATTGAGCTGAGGTCAAATGTGAGAAACCAGAAGCTACAGTAGATAGTTGTATCAGTGTAGAACACCTGTATAATAAATGGCATTACAATGTTGACATAAAGTATTTTTAGCCATGGATGCTACACCATTGTGCTAGAGTAAAGAAACCATTCAGGAAGGTAGTAATGACCCATTTTCCAATCAATATACAATCAATGAGTGCTTGTCAGGCTGAAGGTATTTCACAGATCCAGTTTCAGCCAGCTACAGCAGCAGTGAATAGATGGATAGATGGATAGATGGATAGATAGATAGATAGATAGATAGATAGATAGATAGATAGATAGATAGATAGATAGATAGATAGGTAGATAGATAGATAGATAGATAGATAGATAGATAGATAGATAGATAGATAGATAGATGTTGAGCACCTGGGATGGAAGATTATGTCTAAATGAGATTCAAATGCTCCTCTTTAGTGCCTACTGCCCAAAACACTGCTCTTTGTATTACTGCATCTGAAGGACAAGAACACAATTAAAACAGTAGTCCCTCCCAAATCACTGAGCTCCTTTCTGTTTTAATCAAGTACTTTGTTTGGACTCACAGAGGACTTTTATTCACTAAATTGAGCCTCTCAGGCAGCACATTCTCTCAGAAAGTCCAATAATTTGAAGGGACAGTAAACAACCTGGGAGAGACAACTCATTTAAGCCTGTAAACATTTTTGGACTTGTAAATGTGGCATTTTTTAAGCAAAATTATGTCGTTTTTTTAATGAGCGGATATAATGTTGGGGTGTGCCGCATAACACAGTGGATATTTTACATGACAGGAAAAACACAAATGTAACAGATAACAGTGCTGATGGCTCTGATCCATTTAGTCAGTGAGTCGACATGAAAAGACAGAGCCCTGGACATGGATATAATTAATGTTATAAGTTCCACCTGTTTATGAAGACAAATCGTCTGTTAGGAAGATAACCATTAAAATGCCAAACTGCAGTATAGTGTATAGATGCACTTTGATGTGATTTTCATCCAAATCAAATGTGTCAGATGAATTGGCAAATTATTCACCAAATGTGTTTGATGTTATGACTCCAGTAAAGCTGAAGTTCTCCTCCTCATACATCAGTGAAGGTATGTAAAGAAATACAGCTTGTAAAGACCGAGCAGCCTCAGCACTGCAGCGGAGCAACAGCAGAGCAAACGGCCTGACGCCAAAGTAATGAAGCCACTGGTGATGACAGGCAGTCAACATCACGCACCAACTGGCAGGTCACATGTGAAAGCTCATCTCAATCTGGATATTATAAAAAGAAATGTGCAAATGTATATGGCAATTTCTGTACATAAATGTATATTTTTCATAATCCATCCTCAAAAACATGAATTTTAAAATGAAAAGAAACTGTGCATATTTGTTTCCCTTTGACCTTTTTAATGTATTTGGTGTAGTCTGTAGTATGACAAACAACAATATCAAGCTATCCTGGCTCAATTGTTGAATGTGTTTATTTATCTTATTGCAGATTGAAAAATCTTAATCTGGACATTCAAAAAAAAAAGTCTGTTTATTTCAATTGTACCTTTTTCTTCAGCACCAGCGCCCACCTATGTGTCCCATGGTTCAACTAAGTTTCTATGGGATCATAAAACATAATCTTGATCTCATAGGCATCTGCAGGAACTGAGCATAACTAAGCAATTAAACCTCTGACATCATACTGTACATCTTCAAAGAATACAGTTTTAAGGGTATAATATTTACACCTTGATAGAGTGTAGTTGCTGATTTGTAACATTTATGATCACATTCACATACTTAATGTTTGTAATTAAGTTACTGTGCAAAACTAAAACTTGCATAACATCTCTTGAGTTAAATTAATTCACAGCTTGCTGAAAATACATATACCAGTTCCAGTAATCAAAGTGTGAGACATCTGATACATGTGCAAATAACTTGTTCTGTTGTTGTTGTTGAATCCAAAAGTACCTTTCTTCAAAACTAAGCAGTAATAAGTACAGTTCTGACATGGTGAGCCTCCAGACTCCATAGCTGATGTCCCCGATTCCATGCAGCTGTTGAGTAAAATGGTGTGAAAACTCAGTGTGAATTATAGCGAAGTCTCATATCCCTCTTAATCAGAAGTGCAAGACCTGACACACCCTCTTCAACCCTCTCTGGGATGTGGTTCTTCCCACCATGGGGTTCAGCCATTTAAAAGAGCAGAATCAGTGCAGTCTATGGTGGTGGGGGTCGTTCTGGGTCAACTCCAGACACAAGCCAAACTCAGGCATGACATACGCCATCAGGGGAGGAGGTGATACTGTGCTGGATGCCATCCCTATCTGTCTAGATTCATTAGAGTAACTGTATATCAAACACCAAGTGCAGTTGTTGCATCTCATCTACACACACACAAACAGAGAGAACCACCCAGGGAGTCAGCAGCTAAAAATAACCTGTTTACTATTGCCACTCCCTGCTTCTCTAATACAAAAAAAAGGCAAATTCTACATATCATGTGAGCAATAATAATTCAGAACAAGGTGTCCTGGTATAAAATAAATAAATAAATAAAAGATGAGGTTCAGGCAAAAAATGCTATGATGCACTTCGGAGTGCATTACTGCACATATACTACATATAAAAAAAGAAAAGCTGTGTTCAAATCATCATCCATAATTTAAGGGCATTTTCAGACCTGTGCTTTATAGTCAGGCTAAACTAGACTGTGGTTTATTTTCCTCCTTGGTGTGGCACAATTGTATAGACACCCCTTGAGAATGTGGTTTCAGTCTGGTCCCAAATGACATCTGGAGCGGTTTGTTCATGCATGGTGGGTAGCCACGTGTGCTTTGCATACTGGAATGTAGATCAGCAAAATCAACAGCAACTACTCAGAGAACGATTTAAGGTCCAAACTGAGCCAGCACAATAATTTGACCAGAGGAGCCTCTTCAAGACCTTCTTCCTGTGTTTATGTTCTTGCTCGCATTCTCACATTGCAATTTGGTTCAATACGATTTTTTTCTGTGTGAAAAGAAAGTGAACCAAAGGGAAAATGTACCAAGTTTACAAACTCATCCACAGAGTCAGACCAGAGCAAACTCTAGGTCTGAAAACACCCTGAAGATGGTTCTCAATCAGTTAAACCTGTAGTACAGTCCATTTCATCAGGAAAAGTAAATGGTAACATAGCACAAAGCAGAGGTACTGGTGCTACCTACAGTTTCATATACCATCCACTCTGATTAAAAACAGTGGTTAAACAGTTGACCAGAAATATGTTTGAGATGTCCTGATATAAACATGTAACACACACCAGCCAGCCAATCAGAGCAAGTATTTTCCATGTCCATGGTACAATATGATCATCAGTAATCCAACTTAGAAGACTAAAAAGACCCAGCAGTCATTGCATAAACTGTGTGTGTGTGTGTGTGTGTGTGTGTGTGTGTGTGTGTGTGTGTGTGTGTGTGTGTGTGTGTGTGTGTGTGTGTGTGTGTGTGTGGTCTGTCATAGGATACTTTTGGGGACAAATTTCAGACTTGGAACTAGTTAATTGGGGACATCTTGTCTAATTGGGGATGAATGCTGTGTCCCCAAATTGGGAAAAGCAGATTTTGGGCCAGTTGTTATGGTTATGGTTAGGATAAGTCTCCAGGAAGTCATTGTGTGTGTGTGTGTGTGTGTGTGTGTGTGTGTGTGTGTGTGTGTGTGTGTGTGTGTGTGTGTGTGTGTGTGTGTGTGTGTGTGCCAAGATGAAAAATGCCTTCAGGAGGCCTTTGATCGTTCAGACCTATGACTCTGAAAGAGAGACTGTCAAGCTGTCTTTTTTCCTTTTGTGCAGCATTGATAAAGATCCACTAGAGGCTGTTCTAGGGCCACCCGGATGAACAGTTTATTACTAAAGAACAACAAATCCATTCTGTGTGAATGGTGTTACTGATGACTGTGACCTTTAAGAGAAGCGAAGATGCCGACTGTTTCAGATCCAATTAAATCATGACAATGATACTGGGACATTTGGAAACACATGGTTCAACTGAGGTTATCTTGTAGCAAATGACACCAGGAATGTGTGTGACATCTTTGATATTATCACTTTTAAATGAAAGTATTTCTATTTCTATCAGCTATGTTTTTATCTTGACCAACACGCTCTTTAAGTTTCTCATTGCACATTAGAATTTTCTCAGCTTATCATCTACCATTAAATCATTTGTTTTAAGTCAAATGAAAATGACTTTAATTAGAGTAAAATGTTTTGAGATGATGAAATTTTGAATAACTTTTAAGTGACAAAACACATATTTTGACTATGAGCTTATCTTCATTTATTCTTGTTCCATTTTCTCCGAACTCTTACCAACACCTATGAGCTCATTATTTTCCTGCTTGGAAAATTAGATCAAAAGGTGAGGCTAAATCAATATAAAAGTTGTTATTATTGAATCACCATTTCAGATTCATGGCTCATAGCTTTGTGAGTGCTGATAAAATGTAAGAGGGTCAGCAGAGTTGGGCGTGGATGCGTGGAAAAGGCAGCAAGGCTTCTCAAACCGAAGTACCCTGCAGAAAAATAGAGTACATGCCAACCAGCTCACTACTGGCATTCCTGGCATTAGTCTGGCTTACTGTTGCATGGCAGAGCCAGGGTGTTAGCACTATTGTTCCACACCCCTGGACCAACAGGAGGATATATGTACTCCCTAATACACAGGTCAGGCTGAGGGATGAACAGTCCACAACCACAGAAAAGGAAACATAGCTGGGATTTGTATTGTTGCAAGGCTGGTGGGTGTGTACAAGAAGAATGTCCTCAATAAAAAAACAGCAGACAAAAGAACTAATGGCACTTTGTGAAAGGCAGACTGATGACTCGTATATGAGTAATTATATCAAGCAATTATTTGACATTTTGGGGAATGTGCTTGTTCGCTTTCTTGTAAAGGGTTGAAAAGATCGGTGCAACCTCCTTGTCTATACAAAAATACGCAGCCACCTAGCTTAAATTAGCATCAGTACTGCATACAGATTTCCAGTCTTTATATTAAAATAAATGACTTGGCTGCTGGGTCGAGCTTCAAACTAAACCAAGCAGCAACTACGACAGCGTGGCTGTGAGGCTGAAGCTGAAGCTCCTTAAAGTACCATCCACAGCCACTAGATGCTAGCTTCAACTGACTCCCATTCAAAAAGTGTCAACGTTTCTCGAGAAACACTAAGTCAATCTTCTTCTTTGTTTTCTCAATGAGTCATTATGGTCTCAATCAATAGATTTGGATCCTTTTATACGTGAGCTGGTTGTCATTTTGGAAATGATTGCTCTGTTCATGAGATTTGAAAACTTATAGCAGCCTACTGCCGTGTGAGCATTGATTTACAACTGTGATTGACAGCTGGTTCATCTGCTGCTCTCCACAACTCCAGGACTCACAGTTAGTCGCATTACTGTTGCAATCTTTCACTGAGTTTAATGTTACTTAATAACGCTATATTTCCTGTTACTACAATTTAGCTAAAGTAGCTAATGTTAGAACATAGGAACTTTGGTCCTTATTTGGTGCTCTGGGCTTGAAACCGGCTCCAGTGCAAACCAATGGATGAAATCTCGCTACATCCAATCTTTATGTACAGGCTACGTATTAGACAGATATGAGAGTATTGATCTTGTAAAAAAAGAAAATAATCATTCTTCTGAAATTGTCGAACTATTCCTTTAATCAACTCCCAAACCAGACATATGTGTGCAGATATTAAACTACACTCTGGGAGTACAAATAAGTATTTGGAATGATATTTTAGTCTATTTCAGGATCGTAATCTTTTATAGCTTGACTGTGCAGAGAACTCAGTAGGGATAAAATGACCGTTTGTATTTGACTGTATCCTGGAGACTGAAATCTTCCTGCTACCAGACAGATTTCTCTGCTGGTGATATAATCCTCACAGGCAGATTAGAAAGACATCTTTCATAGTGTCTCTGCTCTCTCTTAATATTCTACCGGACAAACTGTGGAGTCTGTATAACAGTTTCTGTACACTGTGGGAAAGTAAACACTGACATCATGAGGTTAATTGTTAAAAGCCACATTGATTCTCTTTTAACTAGAAGCTGTAAAACAGGTAGAGCACATTTCAAAGCAGATGTAGGTGAAACCTTGAGCAGCACAAGCAGGAAGAGATGAAAATATTCATACAAACATCTTCTTACGTGGAAAGCAATATTATCAACTGATCTAATGATTTTAATCAAATCTATTTAATAATTTCTTGTCTGACCATCAGCACAACTAGCTTATATGTCATTAATTTGTAAAATGTAGACACATTTCTATGTACTTGACAAAATGGCAGATGATTAGCTTGTTAACAAAATAGCAAAAGTCAAAGACTTTTCCCAAAACTATATGATATTAAGCATGAAAGTTCACTTTTGACTGGGTTTTTATAAAGCTAGTTCCATAAATTGACTTCTTTGGTTAGAATATTACATTATTTATCTTGGGCCTGACACACAAACAAACCTACTATTAGTTAAGATGATTCTTTAAAAAATCTAACTTTTGAATTCAGTTTGAGATTAAAATCTCTCTTCAGAATGAATATTTTACAGTCTAGTTACATCATTTATGTCAGCTGTTATTGACTCTCGGGGTTTGGGAAGACACTAATCCTTCCCTTTAACACAAATCCCATCTCAATTACAGCAGTTCACTCTGTCCTGCCCTGTCCCACCAGCAGAATTTACTGGGCTGGGTTCCCTTCACACTGCTGCATGGCTGGGATTTGCATTTCTCTGCAGACTTGAAATCATTTCATAGAAGAAACCAGACACATGGTAAAGAAACCAATTATGTCTTGATGCCATTTATCATCAAAAGAACCCTTTGACTGTGTGAAAGAATGTGAACTCATCTATTATTGCCAGATAAAGTGGCATGACCAATGGAGACTGTGCTGAGAAACTGGTCTTGTGCAGTAAGAGAGCAGTGAAGATTTAGATTTTGTGAAAGGACAGCTTTGAACCAAAAGTTTTTAATTTTGGCAGCCATAGCAGCTTTTTCAGGTTTTTATGGATTCAGTATAATGTTAGACATGTTTATTAATCTTTTACATGATCAGAATGAAGTAATAATCATGGCCAGGTTTTAAATTCAGATTATTATCAGTTACTAGCTTCCATTTTTGGATAACTTCACAGCTTGTTGTGGATTATCATTGCTTATCATTAAAATAAAATAAAAAATATATAATAATCGATAGTCCTCTTAGCAAACTACATCAAAGTTTAAAACCAACTGAACTAAAATCAGCTTTGAACAAAAGTATTTTTCCATTATTTAGTGTTTTCATTGACGGGGCTGATACAGTCATGTCCACTCAAAAACACACACAAAAACATCATGTACTCAGCAGACAATATGTTTTAGCTGCAGATGTGAACAAACACAGACCAAACAGGTCATCTTACAAACTTATGTGAAGTAGCAGACAGGTGAGAAGATTCTGCTGCAGCCTCTTAGTCATTTACAGCACACTAAGCCATCCTGTTGGCACGGCACTGCAGGATAGAGTATAGGTGTGAACATATGTGGAGATAATATAGGATTATGTCCTCTGTCAGTGAAGGTCATCACACTATGAGCCCTCAAACAATGCAACATCAAATAAATTGTGTTGTCTAGTGTCTCATGCCTTACAGAATGAGATTTGGAGGTGAAGAAGTAAACATTGCCTGCTTATGTGTAGATTAAGAAAATGTTCCAAACTCACACGAAAACATATTGAGATGAAGTTAAAACAAGGCTGTTTTACTATCTTAAGGTCTTCATTGGACAGTGCTGATAAATTTGACAGTCAGAAGGCTCTGAGACAACTCTGCTAATGTCTGTGTTCATATTCCATTACTGAAACTTTCCTCTGGATCCATCATGCTCACAGCCTGCCTTCCAGCTCCCAGGCAGAGCCGCTGAAGACTCGATGGATGAGAAGAAAACTGCTGCTAAAATCAAACATCCACACTTTCCACAACTAATTCCAACAGCTATTTTTGTCTGATTGATTTTGAAGTGTTATGAACTGTGGATTAGCCTATCTGCTGTTCCTGTTTCTGCATGTTCACTAGTGCCAGAATAGAGGGGACGACAAGACTTTCAACTGTCATGGTAATAAAGTGGTAACGTGTAAGCCAGGTATTACGGTCATAGCGTTGAACCTTTAATTCAATCATAATCAAAAACTATGTAATTCAGAAGAAATCAGAGTGATCCAACAGCCAATAAAAATCACATGTTCCTGGTGGTGTTGTGACAGAAAGGAACCAGGAGAAGCGAAATGGTTCAAATCCATGCACTTCTGTTTCAGCCAACTCTATCTAAAAGAAACAAGACCTTTTTACTTTTCTTCACTGGATGCGTCCCACAATGTTGAGTATCTCTTCACAAGTAATTAAACTTGCCAGGTTTTCAGAAAACTGGTTATAGTGTTATGAGACATTTCATTACGCTACTAAAATAAATAGCAGGCTCTCTTGGTGTGCACTTGTACTGTACTACATGAATAATAAGTTCATCTGTGTTAAATCAATAACTGGGTGCTTTCATTTCCAGCCCAGTGTTATTGCAGCAGTTTAATCAACTGTAGGCATGTGTCATAATGATGTCCAATCTACTGGAAAAGGGTTTCCATGGGCTTTGATGGGAGGGGGACTGTCTTGACCGTTCAAATCTAGAAGCCGCTTGTGGTTGTGACAGCTGATCAGAAGAGGGAATGTATTTCTTACCGTGTTTTAAATGGTATAAAATAGTAGACTAGGCTGAGATTGAAAGCGAGTTGATCTGAACAAGTTCACTAGTTTATAATGTCATCCACAGCTGGATGTCTCCCCACTGGCCCCACTGTGCTTGTTAATACTAATCAGATTATGTCAGCAGATAATTGACAAACCTGTCCCATAGCAGACTTAGTAGACCTATTTAGTCAAAATTAGAAGTCATGTCACTTTAAAGGTGTAGTGTGTAGAATTTAATGACACCAACAGTTTGTGTATTTATTAATCAAAACAATATATAACAGGCCAATAAGTGAGCTTTAAATGTGCTGGTAGATGAATTTTGTTATGTTTGGAAAGAGTCATGCCATCTGTTTCCTCCTGCTTCCAGTCTTTATGCTACGCTAACCATTTCCTGGATCCAACTACATACTTAACATAAACACATAAGAGTGATATTGATGTTCTCATTTAACTTTTTACAAGTAGGGACAATGAGGGACAAAATTTTGATGACAAACTTCTAATACTGTATTTCATGGATAATCCTTACATAATACAGCTAAACGGTAAAAGGCCTACACATCTCTCTCCTTTCTCAGTACCCTAAACTCGTCACTTGTATCATTATCTACTTATTATTTTGTGATTAGTCCAAATTATTCTAGATTTGCGAGTTTTCTTTCCAAAATAAAATGAACATTAGTGGGTAGCATTTGTTCCTGCCCTCTTTATTTAGCTTCAAACATTATTATTTAGCTTAGCCTCTGGGCATCAATAGTTAATGCAGCCACATTAACTCTACAATGATGGTATGTGTGCCAACTGTTCCCCCTTTACAGATAGGGTATATATGCTAGAGATGTGCATAAATATTACTATTTATAGACAAGTGGTTCAAGATAGCTGATATCTTTATAGATAGCTATTGGACCAAGAAACACTTCCTGCACCAGATTTCATTATGGCTCCCAGCAAATGTGTTCTGATTAGTAGTTATTTATTTTTAGTCACTATTATTGGGAGAGGAAAATATATTATTGCACTGAGAGACTCAATACAGAGTCTGAGAGATAAAACTTCCACATAACAACAGGTGCACTAGATGTTAATGAAATGAGGAGACTGTTTTCCCCTTTCACAACCTGTAGGCTGGACTATTAAGACTAATTTGTCCACCTGTGTGTGCGTGTGTTTGTGTGTGTGAAATTTTCAAAGTGCACAACCTGCATGTATAAGTTATTACTATTTTTGAATTTGAGGTCAAGTTGCATGAAACTGATCTGAGGCGAGTATTGGCAACGAAGTGTTGTGGGGGTTTCTCTGTGGACGCTCTGGCTCAACAGTGATTCACAAGACAAACTTATCGCAGCCGTTTTAGAAGTGAACCCTTCTGGCATTTACACACACACATAACACACACATACTGCAGAGTCCAAATGAAGAGACCGTGTCTGTTATAGCAACATGTTCCAAGTGTTTTGGCTTATTTTAGGTCTTTAGGAAGAGGGAGTGGGACATTGAGTACCATTAAGATCCACTTCTCACGGTGGATTTAATCACAGACCTCCACTTCACTGAGCAAACACAAAGATGAGAGCAGCAAAAACAAAGATGTCATTGTCTTTTGAAACGTGTCGCAGTTCACCTGAACACTAAAATCACCCAATGGAGAAACAGTAAATGATTCATAGGTTTGTTTTTTTCTAAAATATTTCTATTTAGTTGGTTTGGTTTTTTGAGTGTTTTGTTTCCTCATTGCTTACCTATAGTGTTTATTGGTTTCACTTATTCTTTTAGTAGTTTTAGTATGTTGTACATTTCATTTTCCATTTTTCTTAAGGTATAAATTTTAGATGTTTTAGGTTTACAGCACCTGTTTTAATTGTTTTCCATAGTACTTCAAAATCCTCTGACAGGAATATTTCCCATCTTTCTCCAGTGTTGCTGGGGCTCAAAGTAGTAAGAAGTCCACCAAACAAGACCTGAGGAAACTCCAATCAAGGGCATCAGAGTGTAAGATCACTGCGTTTTTAGATGTCTGATATTAGGAAAATGTGTCTTGCACTTACAGACAAAAGCATGATTTGATGCTGCAAGACTTATATCATTTATAAAACACAGTAAGACTTTATAAGTACAGTAACATCATTGCAAACTTTCTAAGCAACATCTCATTGAACTAAATGTCAGAAGTCTTTCAACCAGAATAACTTGAAGAATGCCTGAGTGGTCTCTTGGGATATATTTGTGTTGAGTATTTAAAGCAGAGGTGCACTAATAGATGTGTTCTGTTACTATTATAACACAAAGCTCAGAAAATCAGAAATTCACCTGCTGCAATAATGTATGCAAATGGTTCTCACAAGACAGGAATAACAACTTGTTCAATGAGACTTAATGCAATATTCATGGGATTCAGTGCATATATGATTAAGAAAAACCGTTCACATTCAACCTCCTAATGGTAAATAAAAGTTGCGTGAGAGAGATGACACGCATTTCTCTCACCAGCATTATGAATTTTGAAGTGCTGACACCTGGGTTAAGAGAATTCATTACTGTCAGAGAGGTATTAAAAATGTAAATTATCCATTATATTCATGCTGATCATTAATGAGAACACACTCTGGGTTTTTCCACTGAATAAAACACTTTAAAGTTGGACCAACAAGGTGTCGTTCTTTTCTTCTGCCAATAAGACACTACAGTAGGCCATATTTGAATTACTCAGCTCGCACACAGGTATGTGCACACACATACAAGCTGGAGCAATGGCTTTTGAGAAAGGGTTGACATTTCATGACAAACCCAAAAACAACAGACGCACTTGTCTCAAAAAAGAGACAAGCTTTAAACCACAAGGAATAGTTTGATTTAAAAAAAGCATTTCGAGCCTATTATACTCCACCTCCTTATTTCACTGTGATACGTGTTCAAACTACCATTCACTATGGATTTACAATTTATCTTAAACAAACAGCATCAAGTCAAAAAGCAACAATAAGAAAGAGTAACAGGAAGCGTGATTTTGGCAGAAAGACTGGAGGTTATGACAGAGGCATGGAGCACCAGACTGGTGCCAGAGGGGCACAGCAGGAACGCTGCCCACAGTGACACACACAGTAGGCAACCGCATGGGAAGAAAATTACTAGACTAGAGTTCCCAACATACCAAGACCAAAACCAGGTCCATTTGTCCGTACTGATCTGTTGTAACTGGGATAGAAATTGTGCCCACAGTTATGATTTTTATATTAATCCAGAGATGTTGCCAAAAATGTTCTTTCTCAGCCACAATTCCCTGTTTTAAACAAATACAGTTTTACACAAGGGCCCTGTGAAAGCTGCACAGTGCACTCATAGATCTCTACTCAGTGGTTACACAAGAAGGGAGCTGCTTCTCCACTTATGTACTGATGACAAGAGGAGTAAAAGAGCACAGCTGTCCTGTCAGCCTGTGTCCTAATGCAAACCTCCTCCAGATGTTGCTGGAATTCACCTGCATTTATTTGCTTGTTGAGCTTGGAGTGAATCAGACAAGAGGTAGCTGGCCTAAAACAGCTCAATAAGACACCTGCCTTTGCTTGATAATCTCCTCCTTTCCTCTTCCATAGATTTAATTTAAAATATGAGCTAATACAGCGTGCCCTGGTGAACTGGAGGTTAATGCTCCAATCATGGAGGGTAACATCCCTGCTTTGCTGTAATGGGGGCTTATGTAGCATTTCATTTCACATATCTTTCTCTTCATTTCCTGTTATCCCTCTACTGTTGCTGTCCAATAAAAGCAAACTATGCCAAACAAATATAATTAAAACTGAACTACTACAACTAACTTTAGTGTTAAAAGCAACCTTGCCTGTATCAAATGTGCAAATACATTAAAACTGCATCATAAACTGTAAGGGTCTTGTTTTGGAGCTTGCTCTGTTAGTGTTAATGAGTCACTGCTGAATAGTACTTAAACAGTTGATTATAAGTAGACTTGGACACAACATTAAAGTGAAAATGTTCCATTAAGGCTACAACTACTGATGAAGATCATTAACAAGCAATCTGTTGATTATTGGTTTCACTCATCAATTCATGTTTTGTTCTGTAAAATGTAAGAAAATTGTGAAAAATGGTCTTTATAATTTTCAAGAGCCCAAGGTGACACAAAACCAGCAGTAAAAAATATATATTCAATTTGTGATGTGATACACATTGATGACAGTGGTTTCACACTAGTCTATTCCACTGATCAACTGGATGTCTAATGTGTCAAGAAAAGCAGCAATGCACCAGCAAAAGGCAAGCGGAGGAGGTTTTAAATTTTTACAAAACTTTTGGTGTATAGCTTTTAGTATTGTTATTTATTACAGTATGCTATCATGCACTTTATCCTTGCTGTCTGCTGATACATACACTTTTTATTGTTGATGGCTACTATGTGTATTCTTTTATTTGTACTCTTTTTTTGGCTCTTTTATCTTTGCTGCTGTGACACTGTGAGATTCATGAATAACAGTAAGTAAACACATGAAAGATGCAGCAACATCTTGAGGCTGATCGGACTTCCTGTATCTGAACATAAACTCTACAATGCTTTCTTAAATGAAAACAAACACTATCAAGTCTTGCCAACGTTTACCCTGGCATAATCAGGTGAGAGTCCTTCTGATGTGCCTCTATGTTGGCTAGCAGCTCTTATCACTCATGTTGCAGTCTTGGACCTGTGCCATTCAACCAAGGGCCAAATGTGTCACCTCTCTGTGGCCACAGTGCCCAGTGATCTCCCTGTATGCAAAGAAGCCTGTCAGGTCAAAGCTGGGGACACAAATCAGGCAGAAGTGAACAGGACCCCTCTGTGTGTTATTAATATTCTATCAGTCAGCCTGTATGAAGGCCACAGCACAGCTTCTTCACTGTGCACAGGGAGACATCTTTCCTTTTAACTCCCCCATGTCAGAAGGGAAAATCTTTGTTTTGAATTTCTAAGTGAGGGGAGTGACTCAACTGTGCAACACTTCCCTGTAAAGTCCCTAACTATAATAACACAGATGTGATGCTAAATTCTGTGTCCATCCAGCAGCACCATTTGTCATTTCCACAATAGAAATATAATACTTCCTGATTCCCCATCTCATTGACAGCCCTCTTTAACCCAAAGTACATACATACAAATCATCATGGAAACAATTAATGATAGGAAGTATGCAGGATTTATAATATATTCACTTCAGCATGCACTCACTCACACACCCACCTCCCATTCAAACATGCTCCTAAACGTGATTCTCAAATTGTACAGTAAAGAGAAGAGAAGACAGTGGTGTTGTTACCTTTATACTTCTCTCTGACGTTCTCATAGGCTTGCACATAGTCCTGCTCCTCTGGCATCCGCTGACCTGGGTCAGACATTGCCATGGCCTGGCTTATAACTGGAGTTAGGGTTAGGGAACTTTTCTCTCTCTCTCTCTTCAAACTTTCCTTTAAACTTTCCAAAGCCACTGTTCAACTTTGACTCTTTGTCCTCTCTGTGCTGATAAAAGCCCCCCTGGCTGTCTGTCTACCTATCTGTCTGTCCCCACCTTCTTCCTCACCCACACTCAGTCACTATATTCCCTGTAAAGCTGTAAGTTTCATTCCAGACCACCACCACTCCCCTCCTCTGCTTGAGAAATACCCATACACACTCACGCACGCACTCACACACACACACACACATTAGACCCTCCCTCTTAAAGGCACAGAGGCAGACACACACCACAAAGCATAAAGATAAATACCAGGGGAGGCAGAGCAGTAGATCTCACATACACACACATCAACTCCACCCCAGAAGGAGAGAGACACACATGGTCAGCGTGGTGAAAAAACAAATGACGGAGCAGCGTGGGGTTATTTGAGTTCCTGCTGCTGGAGATATTGGAGCAAGACAAGCTGACCGGGTTTAAAAACCCCAAAACATTTACATGGTTCTCCTCAAAGTCACGTCATATTCCCAAAACTGGATGACTGCAGATTGTTAGGAGCACCACACCTCTTTGGTACAGGGCACAACACTATTGGATCAGAGCTGGATCACACAGCTCAAAGATTTAATTAAATTACAACCACAACCTAAACTAGACTAGACCCATGAGACCTCTTCCACAAATGCAGCATGTTAGTTCACATAATGGTGATCTAGCTGTTTCTAGAAACATGCAAAATATCAACCACATTTGAGTTTTCAAGGAGATTTGTTTTTTGCATTTATCTAACCATTATGTTTGTAAGTTAAAACATCCTGAAGTTAAATGATCCTGACAGTATCTATTCACTTTAAATTTCCTGCTCATAGTTAATTTCGGAGAAGCCTACATTTATAAACCTAGTTATTTATATGCACATTTGGCTTATATCAAGTGGTAGTTACTTGATATAAATTAGTAAAAGCTAAAGATGGATAGAGTCCAATTCTTAAGCCCTGTACTTTAGGGAGTGTGAGTGTTGGGGCCACAGTGCCAAATCCACACTAAACAGTCATCCTATTACATTTAAAGAATACAGATAAAGCAGTGACAAAAGTCAGTCAGGATGCCAAGAAAAACTGCAGCTACACTTGGATCTTCCTAGAAGGAAGTGGTTCTTGGAAGAATCTCTGAGCGTTATCTCTGACAGGAAAATTGGAAAACATCAGAGAGAGCACAATTTTCTTTCAAAAAAACATGCAAGTCCACACACCACATTTTCCAATGTTGATCAGAGAGAGCACATTTTTCAGTACTGATTCTGTGGATTCTTGAAAGGATTTTGCAATGAAGTAGTTCAATTATTAACAGTAAGATAAATCCTTATGGATGGAAAGGAATATCTGTTGATAGTTAAGTCACATCTGTTTTTATATGAATTCCTTTTGTTACTGTTGATCTAACATCAATATAGAGTATGTAAGACAGAGATTGTCCACATTATTTTCCACTAATTAATTGTCAAAATTCTAAGTATGTCCATGGCTAAAATCTCAATAATGCGACACCACATCTGGCAGTGATGGTGCAAAAAAGATGACGACTCATAAATGTGCTAAATCGCAACTTAGTGCTAAATATAAAACAGTAAGTTGTGATCTACACACACTATAGAGTAAAATATTGAGAGTTTATCTCAGTCAGCCATGACAGTGAATCTACAAGCAGGGCTCTGAAAATAAGACACCTTAATACAATCCACCACTTATTGATGTTTTAGGTTATAAGTTACACCTGTGTTTTCCCAATGCAGCACAAGTTAACAATATTTTATGTATAACTTAATTCATTTATAACTTAATTCAGTCCAGAACAGTAAAGTATATTCACTGCCACTATTCTCACAGCCTGAGCACATGTGTGTCTGTTATCACTTTCTCATACTGCACTGAGTCTGTGTTTACTTAGCTATCAGGAAAATGAAAAGAATCTCACCAGCATGAAATGTCAAATTGCAAGATTTACATTAATAAATTCTTCATGACTGTAATGTAATAAATATTTCAACACTGTGAGACACTTAGTAATCACAGTGTTGCAACATTAAAGCATCCAGCTCTGAATGGTGTTTTTCAAACAGTGAGTTATGAGTTGAAAGTGAGTTACAAAAGTGTTTGACAAAAATGATGATGTGCTTCTCTGCAGTGATCTCCAGCATCTCCAGCTGAGATTTTCAAACTTCAGCAGTCTCCAATATGCATTTGAGGAGTTTCAAATATATTATAAATCCATCTTTGAATAGAGCCAACCTTAATTTAATCTAAGAATACAAATCCTAAAAATATACAGTATGCAGGAGTATGGCAAAAAATTATGATAATGTTGATTTTGTTAAATATAACTATATCTTATTTTATTATTATCTCTTCTTTGGTAACAAGTTAGTGTTATTGGACTTTCAGAGCTATTTTTTTAATATAAACATCAAACATCAACAAGAAAATGGTTATTTGTAGAGTAGCAAAGCAAACTTTCAAAAGCAAAATTACCTGCAAACAGGCAGCACTTGATTTGATACCACAGAGCAGGTGAAGCAAAACTATCACACTTGAGGTCAGACTCGTGACTGTGAATATTATACAGTTGCATGTGCAACAGACAGACAACAACAATGGTTTGTTAGTAGTAAATGAAAAAGTGTGCAGTTCAAGTGACATGCACATCAGCTGAAATGAGAGAAAAAGAGACACCTACAGAAATTCAAACTCCATCAACAGTAAATCGAGTAAAAAACTATGACTGAATAGCAAAAAACCAACTGACTGGCAAGCTCTGGGAAGTGCAAAACAAACCATTACATCAGCAACAGCTCAGTACCAGACATGACAATAAAGTAAAAATAATGACTGTACTACTATAAGAGATTTTTATTTTAAAATGTAGACTCTTTGATTTCTTTAGTGAATTGCTTTTAAAAAATATATGATATTGTATTGTGTATCTGCCACAGTTCAGGTGCAAAACAAATCCTTCTTTTTCCTCATCACAGGCCACTGGATGGTGTCTCACTTTTGTTTTCTCTGATTTACTTGTCTGCCTTTGGCCTGAGTGACTGACTGCAGTGCCAACCAGCCCTCCCACATATCACCAAACTAAAGACTGTGCCCTGGCTGTACAACTTATTTATGTTCTCTACTAAAAGAAAAGAAAACAACAACATGTCTAAGGATAGATACAACCTCCCGCTAACTATTCATTGACTGTTTTTTTTGTGTTCACTGATTTGTGTTTGTAAGACTTTGCCTGGTTACTAGCTTTCAGATCATCAGTGAGAATACCAATTGGGGGTTGAATTATAGTCAGTATTAGGATAATGAACTCTAAAGTTGTATTTTACTGCTGCAGTTTCAGTAATCACTGTAATGACAGGTCATTGGTAGTAAATAGATTAGATTTTAAAGGCTTAGAAGACAGTATGTCATGTCAAAAACATCTAAATTACAAATACAGCAAACACGAACCAAGTGACAAACAGGTAAATAAATCTGAGAGTAATGATTTAATGCTGAACTTCATCTTTATCAAAAATCTGTGCTTAACAATTGAATGGCTCATGATTGAAGATATACTGTAAACTGTTAGCAGGAACACTGCAGTTAGTAAAGAGACTTATGGAGAAACATGCAGACACGCTCCACTGCACTTTATCTTTGGATACTGCCCTCTAGTGTCCAGCCTGTATACTGCACAAAGTAATCTGTCCTGCTTTAAGAGCACAAGTCTGATCACAGAGATAGTGAGAGCACTAAAGCAGTCATCCCCGAAGACTGGGTCATAGCCCATAGGTGTGTCACAGGAGATTTTTTATTTTTGGGTTGCCAAATACATTTGCAGAATTAATTCCAGTCTTTACAATTTATTGTATATCTGTAGTGCATCTTTGAGCCACATGAGGGAGCTCATTGTTATTTCTTCAACACTCCGACATAAGAATTAACAGATTCTGCAGCCGGCGATGACACATTGGCTAACAAAAAAAGAAAGGTCCAGCTAAAGACCTGACCACAGCTAGCTTTAGCCAACTACCTCCCGTGAGGCATTATTATGGATCCCACTGTTTTTCTTGCCAAGATGTAGACTATTCTGCCTCTGATTGGCTAGTACATGTTGCATTTGTTGGTTGGGTTGGTTAAGTTGAGTGGTAATGGTTACGGTAAAAATATCAGGGTAAGTCAATCAGAGGCAGAATACACCATGTCTTGCCAAGAAAAGCAGTGGGATTCATAAAAAATGCGTCCATGAGGGAAGCCAGCATGAGGATGGATATGAACCTGACTTGATCTATTCAGTTACACTCAGTGATAACTTTGATAGCTATTTTCTAACAGAGAGATTTAACATTTTGAGTGACAAAAGTTGAATTCAAAATCTTTTTGTATTTCTGTACAACTTAAAATAACATTTTAAAAACATGACTATCTCTGTGTCTCAAAGAACAGAGTGCAACACTGGGATAAACTGAACTTTATGTAAGGTAAAATCTCAGGAAATACTCAAATACGGATATCTAATTCAGGGGGAAGAATAAGGCCAATGTTATAATAACAATTTTCATAGAGTATTATAGAGATGGTGTTCTGTCCCTTTTCATCTTGTCTCACAGCTTTATCTTTATCTTGTTCTGTGTTTGTTAAAGTTAAACATCCTTCAGCAATGTGGATGAATCGTTGAAGGATTCTCTAGTATCAGAATAACACTGCACTCCTCTCCCACCCCTACAGGCATGAGTCATGTTGTGTCTCTTACTTTAGTGGAGCTTAGAAGAACATTTTTTTCTAGTCAGCAAAACCAAAACCTGGACCAAAACCAACCAATCTTTACAGGCACCATAGTGCTCAAAATGAGCAGCAGCCACTAGCCAAATGCTAATAAAACATGCAATTGGCTGGTTGATTTGCTTCACTCATTAGCCAAAAAAAACCCCAATAGTAATCTATTGAGTGGCTGTTTCATCAGTTCCTTTGGAAAAAAATAATAGTATATAGTATATTTCCTACCTTTACCATCTGAAATATAATGTCCACCTGCATACAAACCTTTCAGCAGCTTGGCCAGAACCAAGACATGAAAAGGAAAGACTCAAAACAAGAATAGAAAAGAAAAGTCAGGTTTTTAAGATATCTTTATGTCAACTGGAATATTACAACATGTGATGATTTATGTCAGACAGTCTGTCTAGTCACTGCAGCAAATAAGATATTACACTAAATATTAAATGCCATTTAGTAGAATAAGGGATTAATGTTTGTCGAAATGTAAAACACCTCATGGGTCACTTCCACATGAATTCATTCACTGATGATCAGCCCCTGCTGGCTGTTATGAGCTATTGACAGTGTCCTTATTTCACCAGCACTTTATTGTCATGTTTTTAGTCATTCTGTACTGACATCAACACAGCTGACAAGAGCTGTAACTATCTGATCAATAAACTGTCATGTTAGTAAGCTACCAAAAACCTTGATACAGTTCCGCTGACATCTTACTTAGCGCCACTCGACACAGCCCACCTCTCAATCTGTCGTCAGCTTGATAACAAATGTTCCTGTCTCCATTTGTTGTGAGATAAATCTGCAGCTCCATCCTTGCATGTGTCTCACAAGGCTAATGAATCGGACCAGGGCCATTATGGCAGACGTCCAGGGAGACAACATGGATACAGTCGCCTTTATGTCACATATTTTATCTAGCCTTGCATCCTGCTCACGTCAAGAGAGGAATATTTCTTTGAACATTTAAATCTCTAGAAATGAATTAACCAGATACTGTGTCACACTCTCTCCCAAACTCTACATCATCAACCAGCACAAGTGCTTGGAGTCATACAGTGCTGCTGCTGTTGTGTGCGCAATAATACCCAGCCTGCTGCAGTATCCCACCCCACCAAATCAATATCAGAGACAACAAGGGAGGGGGCACATGAGGTCTGTGCTGCTGTTCGTGGTCTGAAGGGACAGCCTGACCCTAAGTGCTGAGGCAGTGAAGTCGTCATCTGAGCCCAGTCTCTATGTTCAGACAGCTAACAGAGGTGGAGGACCTGCAGAACCCTGAGAAGCTCTCTGGTGGATACAGAGACACTCCTGGCAAGTTGAAACCCCCCTCAGAAGATATAAATGAGCATAATGAGAAATGGTAATTATTTTGTTACATGATACATCTCCATCAACTTCCTTCAAGGGTCTCTGGTGTGGTGAACACTGTATATGAAACAATGGAATTAATTAACGGTTTCTTCTTAGTACTATGAAAAGGTTCACGAATACGAACATATAATATCTGCATTGATAAATAAGATTCTCATATTTTTGGTAGTTTGGATTCATTTTCAAAAAAGACACACAGAGTATACAACTGAATCCTTACAACTGGGGTGTCTTTCTACCTTTAAGGCTGTCTGGCAGTCCAAAAGGTAAAGAGTTCATCCAAATGGATCTAAACAGATATTTAAGGGAATATACAATATTTTCTGGTGTGTTTCACAACAATCCACCTGAAAAGCAGCTGCAGGATAGTATCGATTAGCTCTTCAGCAGATAATTGTTATACTGTATTATACTGTTATACATCATAAGAGCACAACTTGTCTATATCTTAATATTATCATCAGTATAAATGCTGTAAATGCAGAATAGGACCTCAACAGTTTGGATGTGATGATATGAAAAAAATATATCTCTAATGCTTAGCTGAATGCACGATTCAGAGAGATTAACTGCTTTCTGTCACAAAAGTCATGCTGAGTTTTTATAGAAAGCCAGTATTACAGGGAAACTCTTATGTGAATGGTCTATGCCTCACACAACAGTCATGTTTACATTCCTAAAGTCAATGCACAATATATAACCTTCTACTAATGACCGAGGTTTGCAGTGAGTCAGTTGGCAAGCCAGCAAGACTATCAAATCAAGATGGAAATAAAACCAAGAACAAGTCAGCCAATAACTCTCCTTCAACATGTGTTCACATTTCACTACTACATAAATCAACAACATGAAAGCACAATAATGCATGTGCCAAACACCAACTAAAAGAAAAAATAGCTCAGACACTACTATAAATTAATTCACAAATACCAGTGTAGATACATCAGATATCACCTGATTGCAGGTTTGTAGGACAGAAATACCCGGCAGCACTGCAGCTTCTTATCTCACTTATATAGCAAAGTACACACGCACAGAATGAAGCCAAGAGATCACTTAATGATGTGTATGTTAGCATAAGAAACAAATCCTTAGCTTGAGTTAAAGCAGTGAGTCAATAGCCTCTAGCTTCAAACTTGAGTCAACAGTTGACAAAGTATCAGTAACTGGAGTCATGAAATGCCACCAGCAACAGTAAATAATGTGGCATAACACAATTTACTCAACAAAGCCATCCTAAAGCTACATAACTAGACTGTGGCAGGGGAGCTTACTTATTAAATGCTACTGTACATGAGGAGGTAACAGCAAGTTTTTGCAGAATTACAACAAAAGTTATACTGCTGCAAATAATCAATAGAAAAGGTGGAGTAGAGCACTGACAGCTTAATTAGCTTTTTGAGACATACATCCCCCTTCATACCTGCAATCCTGATGACGGCCCTCTCTGCTGGGTCCAGCACATCTCCAGAGGCCGACTTGGAGCGCTTGATGCGATGGTGTTTGGGCAGATTCCAGGGCAGTGTGTCCCCAGGGGACGGAGAAGAGCTTATTGAACTCAGATCACAGGAGCTTTCTTCAGACGCCGCCCTGACCAGTGGCCTTCTCTTGGGCTTGTCCTTCAACTCATCCATAGTCTGCATGGATCCAATGGAGGGAAAAAGGACAAAGATGGAATTACAAGCTCTATATTCTGTATTGATTACAGTGCAGTGGTAACACAACCACCAAATATTAGTAACAGGCAGTAAGCCATCGTGGCCCTAAAAAAGAACGGAGCCTTTTAAGGAAATAGCCTCACATTGGGTCGAAATGTAAGACAAGCCAGCCTATTGTGGCATTAATTTATTTTTAGGATAATGTTAAAATAAATATGAGATTTTCATATGAGATTTGCCGTACTGAGGGCACTGGATCTTTTTTATGGTTTTGCATCAATATGACAAAGAACTTTCTTCTGTGAGGTATATCATTTGATGTGTCAACCCAATACACATATTTCCACATACTTCTTTATCTATAAATGGCCACTCAATAAACCTTTGTCACAGCAGATCATCATCATAGCAGGAAAAGTACAGGCATAATCAATAACATTAACAATGGCTGCATTCTATTTAGGCTTCTCCCACTATTGGTAATGCTTCTTCACTCGCAAGGGAACAGGGGATTGTATTCATATTGTCTCATTTACAGATACATTAATTAGTGAGTAAACATGTCTAGAGTTGCAGTTAGTTAATAAATCAGTTAGTTGTAGTAGTAGTAGTAGTAGTAGTAGTAGTTTTAGTCATTTTTTAAGAAGACAATGATCAAATTATCTGATTTCAGCTTCTCAAATAAAAATATATTCTCTTTTTTTTAGCCCTCTATGACAGTAAACTGAATATATTGTTGGTGAGGATGAAACTAGACATATGATGACATCACCAAGGGTTTTGGGAAACAGTGGTTATTTAATTGTATAGACAAAACAACAAATTGATTAATCAAGAAAATAACTGACTTTGAATTTTCACTAATTTTGGCAAACTAATACACCTCCACAATATGATTGCACTGAAAACTGTCAAATGATCATGTTGATTGATAGGTCTATTATGGAGCATCTACTATAGACAGACCTAATGTGCAGTAATAAGGACAAAGGCTCAGTGCCCAGGCTGCTGTTTTCATGTGGAGGCATTTTTCACCAAAATCTTAGAGGCCTGACTCATTGCGGGAGCTGCTGTGAGAAGCGGGGCAGGTGCTGCTGATGAAACGTACAACGTCACCACGCTCCCAGCCTCCTTTTCAGCTGAGTCACCATCCAGTACACAAGATGCTCTTTACAGGGGCGCTGCCTGCACCACCACAGCCCCTCTGAATGGACAGGAGCACTCAGGGAAAAAGTCCCAGGTGTAACCTTCACAGTGAATTAGCTACAGGCTCACATTCAGGTTAAGATGTATCTTTCTCATTTTGGCTGCAGCCCTACTATACTAATACTTTTGCACTTCTTCAATCTTTATTTGACAGAATCTAGAAGAAACTAAAGCACACTCACTGTATGGTGTCAGCTTCAGGAAAGAAGCAGGTGTGAAAATATGCATCTGCACATGATAGTCATTATTACTACACTATTACTCAACCTAAAGTATGGACGCTGTCTTTCAAAGGAAACTCGTGTTCATGGGTTTAGTATCGACTTGTCCCACCATATCTCAATGTTTCAAAGACAAGCTAATAATAGTGTTTGCCTCTGAAAGTGGAGCAGTAACACGTTTTACTCTCCCGTGTTAGTTCATTGACTGATTTAGATGGAACTATGGGCATATAGCCAATATTATGTCCGTCACTTTGACAGAGAGCAACACTAGTACTGCTATTCGGATTAGGCTTGAATTCTACGGTTCACTCCTCCTTACACTATTACATATACTGAATGAATAACTCAGAAAAATGCAGACTGAGCTGTATTGAAAGCTTTGAGCTATACAGTATAAGAGAGTCATGTTAAAAATTCATAGCTTCTAAAATAACCCACACACACACAGCGAGAGTAGAGTAGAGACTTCAAGATTGCCTTGAGCAACTGAAAGGTATCATGTATTCCTGGTCGTCCTTGTATAGCCCAAATTTAACAAATCTTTTAGTCAGTCAGGCAGCTTTTTAGTTTCTCTGAGGAGAAATTAATGAATCATCACTGCAGATTTCTTCAGTTTTCCCCAAGCACCTACAGTAAGGCACCAAAAGCATCTGTTACTTTGACTTTAAGACAAATAATAAACATAATAAACCTCTCTAATGACATCACCTCCTCTATCCCACTGTGTCTAACACATTACTATTCTGAGAGCCTTTGCTTTCTTGTATGGCCTTCATCCAAGCAAGCTGAAAGCATCACGGTGATCCGCAGTTTCCAGGCAACCCTGAGAGCATGCTCCTGAAAGTCTGAAGACTTGGAAATGGAAGAAAGTTAAGTGGTGTGTACTGGTATGAATAGACCCAGACAGTGGCTGAATGACACTGACAGCTGACAGGGGGCTCCTCTATCTCTCCTCTCAGCTGATGGACTTCATTAGGACTGGATCTGTTGATTGTCAATTTAGAGATAAAGCTGTCAAGACTGGATCATGCCCAGAAAACTTGAGCTCGATATAGCACCCAGCTGCAGTGCATCACCTCACCTGACCTGCACCTACTGTACTGCAGTGAGGAGACACCTGACGGGGTCACCTGCTGTGTGACAGATTAGGATGCAAGCTAATGATGAAAACACATTCACTCGTTTGTACAGTAGTGGCAGGACTGTTAATTTCTAAGCTTCCCCTTTGACATCATGTAAAAAAAAATAAAAAATAAAAAACTGAGTCGACGATGCGGCAAAACATGACCGACAATATACGCTGTATTTCCGGTTTACTCACGCTAAAAATATCCAGAATGACTGCTGTTTTTGGTCCCACGTAAACAATCGCAAAAATCCGATTTTGCAGCGTTGCCGTCGGCCGATTCCTCCCTAACCGGATCCGTTCAAAGTTAGAGAGCATCCATCCTCATCCGCAGAGGCAGTCACGCCTGCGTCCTGCAGTATCCTGACTGTGGGATGTTGGGGCGGTCAGACCGGGACTGATCTGAGGAGGAACCTGTACCTCAGCCTGCAGACTTGCATGCCTCACAACTACAACAGCTCGGGGGAAGTTGTTGTTAAACGACAGATACGCATTAGGATGGAGATAAGAGGAGAGCTCTGATTGCATGCTCGGTGCGCATGTGAAAACTGAGCTCCGATCAGGTTGATTGCAGCATGTGAAGGCAGGGGCTTCTTCACACATTACACCCTTATTTTTGTTAATGCGTCTAATTTAACTCTAATCCTACCGACTGGGGTACCAACAGACTCCAGAGGTACTTTTTTGACATATCTCACAGGTGCCTCATTACATCGTCCCAGTTTTTCAGGAATTTGTCAATTAGTTTTTTTTCTAATGATTTAAGTTAATTGATTTCTGTTTCTATTTTCATGCGTTCTTCTTAAAAAATACCAGTGTATTCAAAAGCACCCAATACTGCCTACATGTATGCAGTTTGTTTGCTATGTTTACCATGGGTCCTAATTTTAAGTATCCCACTTCGTGGGGGGTGGGATAGGGGGGCTATGTCAGTCATGTTGAAGACTTTGTGGAAAGATTATTCTCAAGAAATCTAATAATATAAATAATAATCTGTTTCAGATCATATTAATTGTATATTTAATAATGTTTTGAGAATACATAAGTTTGCTATAACAAACTATGATGGTTGTTTCTTACAATAGTTTATTCTTGTCTTTGTGTGTTAAACATGATGGTAGGATCAGGATTAATGTCGAGGCTGTGAAGAAAATATATGATGATACCCCACATGATCTAAACGGTCCATACCTATCGTTTTTAAGGGGCAGGCCTACAAGATACTTGTCAAACTTCCTATTATAAATCATATTTTGTGGAGACACCCTGTCAGATTTGGAATCCTTTAAGATGCTGTGACAAGAGAGGCAATGATGCCAGCACACTTCTGCTGAGCTCAGCATCTGACAGGTGGTTTGTTGTGATAGTAAATCCACATAATACTAATTACACTGTAAAGATGCACACTTCCCAAAGGCATCTGTCGGTTTTTACACCTATATGTGCCCGTCTTTAGACTAAGCTGGTATACTTTTTAAACACAAGCTGTGTATTAGTAAGCTTAAAGTCAACAGTAGGCCTATATCACACAATATATAACATTTTAAAAGTTTCTGATTAAATAGAACAATAGACATAATTTACAATAATTTTCAAAAGACTTCAATCAAGACATATCCTCTCTGTTGGTTGTCTTAAAATATTATAATAAATTGTTAAAAACTAAAGTGATGCTAAATAACCTATCTCCATGACAACGAAGCGATGAAATTTAGTTGAAAGCTCTGGAAACACACCATAAGTGCATCCTGTGTGACAATTATGATGTGCTATAATTATGATGTATTAAAAAACAAGCAAACAAACGAAAAAATTCTCCCTAATAGACTTGGCTGAACATTTTTTTCCTAAATGATTCTTGGCAATTGAAGTGATCAACATACCAATTAACATTCAATGATGATGTAAAGGTAGAATTATGTAACACAGTCAAATGAGAAGTTCATTACAGTTCAGTTCATTACATCTATAATAAACTGTTTGCTGACCTCTGCCCCCACTTTGCTCTTTAGTGTCATAAAATGTAAATCAATACTTATTAATCTGGCAATTAGTCTACTTTAGCCTTGCAACTTGTTTATTTTGTGTCATGTTTTTTTTCAAATTCCTTCTTCTCTCCAAATGGGGCCATGCTGTACTGAGCTGAATTAAAAACTGTCGTGCTGGGCCATTACATAATCAGAAGACCATGAATGATAGATGGCTTGTTTGTGTAGCTCTACGACATGATTAGTCTCCCACTTGTAGAGTGAACCAGTGGACAAGAAGAAGTGGGGGTACAAGAGGTGAAGTGTTGTCTCAGTCGTCCTCTGTGCCCACTCTTGTGTAGTCATGAATGCCAGTGTCTGTGCCAACATTGTACCCTTTTGTGCTGTAGCCTCAATCTGATCAACCAAGTACTTAATGAAACCAAGAGAGCAGTGGAGCTCTGAGGTGTGAGATGCTTCAGGTCAATACTCCATCCAAGCTATTATAACTATTTTATAAGCATTAACATAACATTTGCATATGTATCAGATATATATGATTAACAACAGCCTATTTCAAATCACTGAATACAGAATATATAGTGAGAAAACAACCCAACCGCTTTTTAAGTAATTTACAGTGTCATCACTAAATGAGGAGAGAGAGTATGAAAACCAATGTTATCAGCCCCCTTAAGACTCAATATTGTCACTATTGTTACTTCAACTAATGGTGTAAAAATGAACAAAAATCCACTTAAAATCCAATTAAATCAAAATTTAATAAATTAAATAACTATCAGTGAAAAATGAGCATTAAAGGACAGGTTAAATTTTTTTCATGTCTGTCATAACAGTCAGGTTTCTAAATAAACATTGATGTAATCATTCCTCCTGCTCATACTAGTGTTGTGATAGCAGACAATTGAACCTTCTGAAGTCTGGGGGTCTCTAAATGTTCGCTAGTTGTTTGAATGTTGGTGAGAACGGCCGCTAACAGATGCTCTCCCTCCATTCTTCTCCGTAGTGACCTGCATGTCACCGCCTCAATATGAAGGTCCACCCTAGACTTTGGATTGGTTCTGCAATGCAGGCTTTTTATCTTTTTTTTCAAACTCTGTTTCCACCCAGTTTTAACAACAAAACCTGGGAGATTGTCCTCAGCCTCTATGAGTGAAGGCTTTAGAGACTGATCTTAACCATACTAACCATTAAGCGATCCCTTCATAATGTGCTCTCAATGGAGGACAAAATCATTGTGCATTTCCACACAAATGTATTCAAATACAATTAATCAAATCAAGTGAGTATCTTCCAAAGTTTGTCTATTTAGTATCAATCTCCCTCTTTGTTACTGTGGACAGTATTTCCCCAGTAACACAATAGGACAAAATTAACAAAAAGGAAAAAAGTCAATTTTGTTGATGGACTAAGATGGGAACATAATTACTTGTTTTGACTAATTTGGAAGGCTAAAGCTTCATATTAGCTTCAAATAGAAACACTTTTGAATCAATTTTTAGACAGAAAATGGACTGTGGTGTCTCTCAGTGGAGAAATATTCCTCACCTTTTGTGAGGTTCCTGAAGTCACAGTTTCCATCCCAGCTTTAAGAGGCCGTCTCTTCCTTTTCCTCACCGCTGGACATGACGGCTCCTGTGCAAGGGTCACTGACTTCTTCGGCACCACTTCCTCCACCCGGACAGAAACAGCTGGCTTCTCTTTGGGCTTTTTCTTCCTCTGAAATGACATGCTACCTTCAATTGTCTCACATTCTTAACCTGATGCAGTGCTTATTGAGTCAGGTGTCACTACCGCTGCATCACCATTATGCAGCTGCTTCCTGCCACACAGATGTTTATTAGTAATTATCATTATTATTGGTAAAGGTTTTAGTGGGAATCTTTAGTTCAAAAACACAGAATCACTTTAATATGTTTTCATTCTCAAATGAAGTATTTTTGAAGTTTGCTGTGAGGAAAGACTGCTGTACCAATTATAGATCTCACTCATTGGAAAACTCTATATATCTGGCATGCACTGACTGTTCTGCACAAAGGCGTTCTTATTCAGAGGCCACTGATTATGATTAGGGCTGTCAGGTAAACAAATGGGGTGCTGTTTTCCCTGATGCTGAAATTCCCTGAAGAGGAATATAGCCACAAAAGAGTGGTTTTGCACCCAATGTAACAATTTTCCCTTTTTATTGAATGGAAACTGGAAAGTTCTGACATACAGTGCCTCCTATATCTATTTAGTGGCTGTTTTTGTTGTGATCACTCAGCAGGCAGTGGGATGGGTTAGGGTTAGAATTGAATTTGCATGGGGACGAATGAAGTCCTATCTTATCTTATCATGCAGCAATCAGCAGTTAAAGAGGTTAGAGGTATGCAATATTATGAAAGGAGTGATTATTTGAAAAGAGTGATCCTGTGCCAGGAATTAAAATTGACAAGATTGACATTTGAATTGTCAAAAATTAACAAGCCTCTTATTCATTCAGTTATTTGAGAATCAAATGCGATCATAATGAAATCATTCACATGTTGCATAGACAGTTCGACAGAGACATATGAGGCTCTATGGCTCTGTGGTGACCTCTGAACCTTCGGCAGATGTAGGTCATGATGGGAATATTCATGGACTCTTGTCTTAAAATGCTATTACATTATAATAATCCTGCCTTTGAGAAAATGAAAGAATGTGCCTATCATTAGATTTTGGCTGCAAGGATATCCATAGTTTTCCACAGTTCGACACACTTGTATTTGGTTATTATGCTTTCCAAACTAAGACTGACAGCCTGATAACTTATGCTCACTGCATTACAGTGGTCAATGTGTGTAGCTCTGTTCTTCACACAGACCTCACATGTCTCTTTGTCCATGCACTGGCTGCAGCAGACGGAAATGAACCTTTGTTGGCATGTTAGTGCCACTCAGACAAAGGGCTTCACTCATGGAGCCATTTCAAAGAGCCTCTCAAACTTATCGCACACAATGACCACACAGTGCTTCTCCACTCCACTGTGTAACAACACTCATACTGACTGTGCCAAAACACGCAGAGCGAGGCCAAGACAGTTAAACATCTCTCAGTATTACATGAGCACACTTGCAGTATACTTATAATGGAACTGGCACATGATTAAGCTGCAGCTGCCGAGAGGTTATATTGCAGTACATGGATTGTATAGGAATTACATACACAACTTCCTCTCTGATGACTCCTCAAAGAGACATAGTGCATTCATATTGCACATTTAGTGTAATGCACAAAATGTAGTGGGGGCACCAGCATCTTTGTTTGTTTTCACATTCATCTGCTGAAAGTGGAAAGTTTCTCTGTGCTCACTGAAAATCCAATGTTAAGGGGTGGGCTTAAAAGCTTAAAATTTGTAATGTCACAACTAGTTTGGAAGTCAGTCCTGGTACAATATTCAATGTACACACGCCTCCAGTGCAAAACACTGAGAATGGACTTTTCAGTGAAGTAAAATGTTTAAGATGAAATATATTTGCATATTTATGGCCTCTGGAATTTTTAATGAGGGGGAAGTAGATGTAATTCTAAGGATTTTAACAAGATAATCTACCTTTTTTTGGTAGAAAAAAACATATTAGACACTAATTATTATTCAGAGTATTACATTTTAAAACATGCCTTGGAGGGGATTATTAACAATATCTGTAGAGATTTCAAATGACTCATAGTAAGAACAATGTACTTACGTCAATTAATGCCATTTCCCCATATTCTGTATTTATAAGGGAACACTTTGCTAAAGCTGGAAACATTAAATGCATCACATCCTCTTATTTGTGACAATGGCAGAACTATGAAAGCATGAATCATAATTGCATGAATCACACATGTTGGCAACAGTTACCAAAATCCAAAAGTTATAAATCACGCTATCAGGGTGGTACTATGAGTCAGTGTCAGTCTGTTGGTGTGGTCCAGACAGAAATACGATTGGATGGATTGCCATTAATTATTATTTTTTTCTTTACAGATGTTCGTGGTCCCCAGAGGATGAAGCCATGTCATTTAAGTGATTGTCTGACTTTTCCTATAAGGCCACCATAAGATTGACCTTTCTTTATTTTCATATCTTTTATTTTTTATTTTGAAATTTCTCACAACTAGTGGATAGATTGCATTGAAAATTGGTCAAGCCTTTCAACATCGAGAGGTCCCCCCTCTGGATGAATTGTGATGACTTTGGGGAACCCTTAACTTTCATCTTGCATCATCATCTGGCCAAAACGGCCATTCCCATTAGACTCAGCTGTAGTACTGTGCTAATGTGATGTGAGGAAGTTAATATACTAAACTAAGATGGTAAATGTTGTTAATAGTCTACCTGCCAAACAGGCCTGGCTGTAGACTCTTGTTCGTTTTGTTCATTTAAATATGAAAATGTTGCAATTTTTTTTTATCCACTTTTGTAGGATTGTAAAGAAATAAATTCATGCAAACATTCTCCCTGCTAAATTTGCAGGCAGGGTCTTTCTGTTTAAACCTTTGCTAACCTGCATTAAAACCATCCATGTGGTAATTCTAAAGCATCAAACCTTCATGAGAGGAATCCCTGATAAACTAATCAAATACTGACTTTTTGGAAACTGAAGAACACAGCATTTCTTTCCACAGAGAAAAAAGGTCAAATCCACTAGTGCTTTGCTGATCTAATATCAATCTTCCTTTAAAGCCTAAAAAACCTCAATCATTAATCCCTGATAAAATAATAACATATTCTTACAATAAATCCCCTTTATGGCATCATGGCAGATTATGACTTTACAAAAACATATATAAACTCATGTTATCCTGCCATTAGATGAGCAGATGAGAATTGAGGAAAGTGCAAGTGGACGAGGACCTCTGGAGTCTTCAGGAGGCATTACAAGCTGACATGAGAACTGTTAAAGTGATAATGAATGCAGACGGTGCTTTAAGGAGTCAGTCTCAGGGTTATACAGGGAAGGAATTTAAGGTATGAAGTGTTCACATTTGTTGATGCATTTGAGGAGGTTGGGAGGAAGCACAGAGTATCTCTCACGTGGGACTGATTTGCTCACCTGAGTTGGAGCTTTGGATTTGGAGTGCTTCGCCATCACTGTGTGAAAACAAACACATTATATTTTAGAAGGCACTGAATAATTTCACGTATTTCACACATTCACAAAACATGTCTGTCGGTCATAAACATTTCAACTGCTTAGTGACAGATCCTGCCGTGCCATGCATTCCTTTGTTACAGGTTACTATGACTCTGCAAATCACTACAGCCTGCAGGATGCAGCTGTGTGTTGAACCATGACACCACATCATGTCAAATTTATAACATATTATTAAGTTCACGTTTTGCACTAAAGTTTTGTTCACTTTCTTGGTTCAATGGAAAAGTGTGTCTGTGATGGCTAACAGCAGCATCCTAAAAATAAATGGTTTATAGTATTTCTGAGCATGAAAACACCCATTGTATCCACTCACATGGGTAACAGCACATTTAAGCAGTAATCAGAACAGCTCCAACCACAAAATGGAGCCAGAGCCAAAACGAGCTGGCAATTGCTGGAAAATGTGGATAGCTTCTGCAGTCTTGGAAAGGAAACACCAACAATTTACAGTTACCAGCCTTGGGGGAAAATGTATTTCCACTGAGTGTTCCTCCTAGTGAAACTCAGCCTGACTTGAAGTCAAAAAACATCACAGTAAGACATTAACATCAGTGCAGCTGTAAGTCTATCACAGGCCTCTACACACCCACAGAGGTGAGTGAAGGGGGGTGGAGGGGGAGCAGGGGCCCACCTACCTTTTAGGTACCTCTCCAGGGAGGGCGAGGATCTCTGGTTCCAACTGTAGAAGCAAAAGAACAGGAGCCAGACCAGGATGGTGGCCAGGACCAGAACCAGGACCCAGAGAAGCCGGGCCACTGCTGGGTTAGAGACAGCCCAGTCTGTCAGGATATCCATGCTGAAGGCCAGTGAGCAGTCTGCTTGTCACCAGTTGAGCTGCACTATCTAGTGTGAGTCTGACTGCAGTGGAGCTCATGAATGGGTTGCAGTGGGCCGGTTTGTGTCCTCTCTGGACAGCCACAGTGCCTACAGCAGCAGGAAGGAGCAGCAGCCAGCGCAACAGCAACCACAGATGGATACCAGCTGTTCCAGAAGGAGCCCTGCTCAGACCTCAGCCCACGTCAGCTCTATGTGTGTGTGTTTTTGTGCGGGTGTGTAAGCTTGTGTGGTGTGTTGTATTTTACTGAGTCCTGGAAAAGTGTGAGAGCAAAAAAAAAGAAAAGAAAAATAGTTTGTAGGAGTGGCTAGGAGTTGCAGCGGCTGGCATATCTGTCAGCCACTCCCATGGCTGAACATCAGTAGGAATCCTCACATTTACACAGGCTGCTGAAGGGCAACTCGGCAATGCAGCTGGGACACTTTCCCCTCTTTACCTGAACACCTGCAGGCAGTAATTTGTATAATGACAGATGTATGGCTGTCTCCTAATACAACTGCAGATAACACAAAAGGCATTCTTGTGCTGAAGCCTATCATTATATGTTGTGACTCCTTTGGGTAACCCAGGAGAGTCCATTAACCAACTGGACAAACAAAAACTTAAAACTTTAATTGATCAAAACTATTTACTTAACCAGTTTTGAATGAACTTTGTTCACCTGGAACACAGTTGTCTTAGTGCTCAAGTATGTAGTGAAGATAGGTTTCACATCAGGTTTCACATCACATTTACACAAGTCCAATATTTGCTGAGGATATGCTGAAATAGAGTATGCTTTGTAGCGTAATTCAATATTAAGAAATAAGGTGTGGTTAAACATTACTGCACACAACAGTGTATACCTGACTGGCTAATATAAACAAAAGGAGGACTGAAAATGATGCGTGACTGACACTTAATCTGTCTTGTGAGGAGTCATCATAGTGCATTCCATCTAATTTAGTCTCCATATAGAACAATGTCTCCAATGTTTTTCTTTTTAATTAACAAATCATCTTGTTCAAAAGCTTGGTGTATAAATTCAGCATCTACTTTCAAAATGTTATCCAGTTATTCTGTTCCTGCTTTTGCAACAGATAACTAAAAAAAAAATCAAGTGTAGGTATTATAGAAAAAGTTGCAGAAGAGCTGTGAAACTGCCAAAGCTGAATAAAGACAGCAGAAATGAAAAATGAATCAACGTCGCCATCTAGTGGTCAAATATTCATGGAGGAAGAAGGAATGAATAACAATGTTAGAAGGCAAAATTATGTTTAATGTTAATTTGACATTTTTAAAATATATTTACTTCTAAAACTTAGGTGAATAAACTTAATGATTGCCATCCAAAAAAACCCAACTAACTCCTGACTGATAACTTAGTTAAGATTAAATAAATAAATACACATGTAATGTAGTTAAATAAAGCAATACCTATTTACATGAGTTCAGAAAGACTATCTGCCTCCTCTTGGATGGTTGAAATCACACTTGCAGTTAAATAACAATAATAGATAAAATGATGTATACACAAATTTAATAAAAGCATCAATAATATCCTATGAGCCATCTGCATCCTCCTGACATATTTCATTTTAGTAGAACCCCGAGTCAGGAGCTGCCCAATTTGGTGTCTGGGGAAGAAAACAAACAAAAAAAAAGGTTAGAAAGAAATGCCCAACTATATCAGACTACCTGCATCTTGTATTGATGACATGAAAAGGCGAGCACAGGGGATGCAAGTTATGTAACATACAATGGTTAAACCTGCAATGATATATGTTTTTTGGCCAATTAGGGGCAGCGGAAACAGGTTGTGAACACAACACTGATGTATCTTTGAATTTGAAGGGGGAAATTTGTTAACAAAAATGTGCTTATTATGAAGCAGCAGTTTTGGAGGGACATTATCATTCATACAGTTGTGTTTTTGTCCACTTGGTGTATGTAAAGCTAATATATTTACTCTCTTTCAGCTGTTTTTGCTCTCCATCAACTCATTGTGTCTTATTTGCTGTTTGGTGCTGAGAAGGTAGTGTACTGAGGGTTTTAGAGCTTTTTCTATGGAAACAGCTGCCTGCCGCATCTGATAACTTTGTTATGAGAGCAGTGGGAGTGAAAAACAACAGTTAAGTTGAGGGCCAGAAATAGCTAAAACAATGAGCTGAAACTCACTATAAAGCCCAGTAAAGCCAAGAGGAGCTGCAAAGTCGCTGATAAGTCTCTGTAAGATCATCACGAGCAACGCCTGTAACTATTTTTTTTTTTGGGGGGGGGGGGGCATAAAATCTTAAAATGCAAGGTATGCTCTAAAGAAAGGTTTGATAGACGGAGAGCTCAAAAGTAAAGTGTAAACTGAGTGTGCAGAATTCTCTTTCATCAAGTTTGAACTCACTGATGATTCCAGCACCTTACAAAGACTGGAGCAGTGCTCATCCTGCCATATCTTTACATGTAAAAAATGATAACTGACTGCAGAATCAGTGTTAACTTGTACAAGTATAAAGTTATGACAGCTACTACAGCCTGTCTTCAAACAAGTTTACACCATTTTTTAAAATCTCAAACACATTATTTGCTGACTCAGTAGTGTATAGACAATAAAACACTAACCATATGTGTTCATTTAAGCCCCCAACAGTAAATAGTTCATATCCTCGAGTTTAGTGTTGAGTTTACCTCATTTCTGTTGCTGTGGGCCACCCTCTTCTCAATGTTCATTGCCAACATTTGGCTACGGAACGACAGACTCTTGGTCTTCTCGATCACCTGCTGGTACGGCGACACCGCGTTGTTTCCCATCACCACATGACCCTAAAAAACAAATTCACAGGTTTTATTTACCAATTTTTTTAAAGCTCAATCTCAAATGTACTGCACTACCAATAAAATCCTGACAGGGATTGGATGCTGCAGTCTGAGACGAGCACAATAAACACACTGATATTACTATATTAGTGCTCTAGTTTAATAGTCTTGTCAGGGTTTTTATGCTAGCCTCAGCGTTTTGAAGCTCCTGTGATTGAAGGTGGATCAGTAAAAGCAGAGCCCCACCAGTTTAGAGTCGATCTTCGCATCAAGTCTGGCATTACGGATGAGGTTGACGATCCACCTCTCCGCCTCCTCGGGCGTCATGTTGAGCTTGTCTGCCAGCATGCTGAGTGGGGAGAGAGAAAAAGGGGGAGGCAGTACAGTTCAGTAAATATCCTTCGGGGGTATCTGAAGGCTTCAAAGTTCCCATTTTACACTTCACTGTTGAATACACTTGAAAAACTAGGAGATATAAATTACATCTAAAACTTGGGAGCATAGAGAAGTAAAATTACTGCAGTACATGAATCAGCTGTGTACAGAATTTGAAAAGATCTTTTCATTGTTGTTTTTCCATCTTCTTAAAAACAAAACAAAATTGTGCTTTCACAAACATACTTGATGCTTATGCACTGATGAATTCGACAGAAGGTCTCAAAGATGAAGAGGCGGGCATTCTCAATGAAATCCTCAAGACAAGCAACCAGAAAGAAGTCGTTCACAAGAACCTGGAGGACAAAAATAAACAAACAAACAAGCATTTAAACACCAAAATGTGGACAAAAATCAGAGGAGACATAATGTTCCTACAGTTAGTTCTGGTTTTTCTCTTCCAGCATGAATGCAGTGTTATCTTCAAAACATGTGGGGAAAGAACAGCCCACATTTCTACAGATAGCTGTAATTTCCAATCATAACCATATTTTACTGGACCTACAAGTTTACTGTAAGTGCACTTGAGTACATAATAGCTCCATGCAACAACCAGACATGATGTGCTGGCAACTACTTCCTGTTGTTTGGGTGTTTTCACCTCGCTGCTCTGGCAGAATTTCTGGATTTTGGTTAATCCACCCACACATTAAAATGTCCTGGTTAAAACTAACCAACCACACTATTCAGAGGTTTTCTTCAGCCTGTTTTGTATTTGGTTCCTGGTTTGGATAATGTGGATATATTTGTGCAAACTCCCATTTCCCAAAGAGGGTAGGATAGGGTCACCCTAGTTATATAATATCCCACTGCAGAAAAATTTGAAAATCTAATTTTCCTCATTTAAATGCATATTTAAGCATAAAGGTGCTTCCAAGTCTCTGCTGTAAAGGAGATTCCTGTTGTGTGAGGAGGATGAATGTTTGAAAACGTACCAGAGCCAGACAGGTATATTGTTATCAGCGCCTATGTCAGCTGATAAATGACTGCAGGAAACTGAAGTAAAGCAGAGTTTCCCATACATTCATTTATTTGTGGCGCCCGCCCAAATAAAACTTTGCCTGCCATAAATTGATTTTCTATTTTTGGAACTGTGCACCTCGCTCTCGCGCTTTCTCCCTCTGATACACTCCCAAAGAGACCTGGATACAGCTGTACTAACTTGTTCTCTCCCCACTGCACATGAGCCCCCTCCTCTGAGCTCTCTCTCTCTGAGCTTTTGACATGCTGTCATATCACACCATTTACACTTATCAGGTGCAGTCGTGCATCTCCACTTAACAAATATAAATGCTTAAAGATCAACTGTGCGTCTAAGTCAGTTTGTAAGGTATCAACCCTAATCTGTAAAAACAGGTGCATATCGTAAACTCTGAAATCTAATGGCTACAAAAGTTGTTTAAAACAACTTTTCTTCTTTTAATGCAGCATTTTTAATAATTACCGTAGATGCTAAAATCTGATTTTTTAAAACTGAAATTTAATGCTGGTATCAGCCTTAAAAATCCTCCATCAGTTGGACTATATCATGTATTGTACTTGAGTTAAAACTATCTAGGGCTGCAACTAACAATTATTTTCATTATTGATTCATCTGCCAATTATTTCCTCAATTATTCAATTAGTCCTTTGATCTGCTGGTAGAAAATAGTGAAACATGATCGCTACAATTTCCCCAGAGTCAAAGTGACATCTGCAGATGTCTTGTTTTGTCTGACCAACAGAGAAAACAAGACAATCAATGTATGATGAACAAAAGCATGATATTATCACATTTGAGAAGTTGTGCCTTTTGGCATTTTTGCATTAAAAAAAAACAACTAAAATGATTCAACAATTATCAAAATAGTTGCAGATAAATTTTCTGTTGATAGACTAATCATTTCAGCTCTGACACTTAAATCCTAAAAGACTGTCTTTAGAACAAAAATAACAATTATCTCCATCAATGTCATGGAGCTCATGCTGAAGCTTCGTCACCTGGCATGACAGCCATCAGCAGACGTTAGCCCAGCAGAGAATCTGCAGATTATGTTTTGACGTCTCTTTCTGTGTTTTTACAGCAACGATCACAAAAACATCAAATAGAATTTTTGGCCAACTCAAATCTCCAGAAGAGCTTAAATTTATGAATACATTAGTGTCTGGGATTTTGAAAGGAGATGTGGCACCATTATTTCACAAAGAGCTGTTATTGTGTAATCCAATTATTTAGTGTTTAGCTGAGCTAGCTGTCTCAATAAGTTCACTATTTCTATTTTGTATCTTGTGATGTTCTATCAAAAAGTTATCTTAATAAAACTGAGGTCTTCTCAAACATGAGATTAACTTCATCAGTAATACTTAGGTTGTTGATTTGACCAATGTTTATCTCTATAGTTAAAATTAACAAAAAATATTTAAATGAAATCCCTCTGACAATTAAAAGCCAGCAGAATTCATGACAACAGCATGACTTAATGAACTATGTTTTTTTTCCATTAATGTGTTCAAACGCCAATTCTGACAGGCTAGTCGAGGCATTCGCAAGCACTGCATAATTCATACAAGAAGGGTAAATGCCAATTGATGGGGGCGCTTAAAGTATGTGCAAAGTGGTCCCTAAGCACAACTACAAAACTGCAGTCAAGGGTTTCTAAAGAGAAGGCAACCGAGCCACAAATCTGACAGCTGTTCCGCTTTGAAAATCAAACTGAATAAAAGTAAGAGCCAGCAAATCAGGCCAGACATGGATTTGCTGAGGCTGAATAGCTGCAAAGTTAAATGCCTGAGACTCAGGAGATCAGAGCACCATAGCTAAGGGAAGCTTCATATTACCCCTCAGTCCCAGGAGACAGCTAACTTTTATGGGAGCGATTTAGTCCTATGCAGCATGACAAACACACAGTGTCAAGCAGGGAAGCAGAGACCTTTTGCATGCCATCCTTACCGACTCACACTCCCTCAGCTTCTTCTGGGCGCTGTCGAAGTCGAAGTTGACGTAGAGACACTCCACAAACTCTGTGATCGGATCCTTGTAGGTGTACGACTCCTACAGGAAGGTGACAAAAAAACATTATTCAGGCACTGACTGAATCTTTGAGGTAGGATAAATAAGAATGTTCTTTTAATACTGATGGACCATACCTGTTGAATGACTTTCACCAAGTCCTTGAGCACTTGTCTGCGCTTTCGTACATCTTTGTTGGTGATGACTGCAGTTGTAAGATATCGCAGGATGTGTGGGCACATTGTCTGGATGGCATTCAGGTACCTGAGGAAAAACAAAACACAAAAGGGAGCACACAGTGGCATCATTATTAGTTGCCATTACAACAGATCTGGGTCCCATTAGTAATTTTAGTCCAGAAGCAAATTAAAAAGAACAACACATTTTTCTTTTATACACAGAAAGGACGTGCTGAGAAACTTTTGTGTCTGCAAAGGGGAAAAAAACTGCACAGCAGGGTGGCCTTACAACTAAAGAGGATTATTCAATAAACAGTAAGAAAGTCAATGTGTCATTCTTAAGCAAGACAAAGAATTCAATATAAGCTGGATGGATGAATGAGAGCACATTTATGCAGATGTATATGCCTTGAATTGTATCTAAAAAAGTATTTGACAGTGACTCACTGAGGCTGATAGAGGAAGAGCTCGATGATGTTGTCCCTGCCTTTGGGGTGGTTGAAGAACACAAAGAGGGACCAGTGGATGAGCCAGGTCCTCTGCTGGAGCGACTGAAGAGGAGAGCTCACAGACTGAGAGGAAAGAGGAGACTAGAGTTTAGATTTTATGAAATGCTCCACCAGATAATGTTTTCAGTAAGTATTATATATTTACACTGACATGTAAGTTAGGATTACACCTCTAACATGCAACATTTTCTTTCTTTCTTCTTAGCTGTTCACTTACATTATTATCTATAGTCTCTCTTAGTCGTGTGAGATCCTCCATGGCTGCTTCCCAGTTCTGCATCAGGATCTCAGAGGCCAGTTTACCCCACAGAGAGCTCAGAGCATTCCTGTCTGTCGAGGGAACCTGAGCACAGAACAACTAACTCAGCATATCATAATAAAAACAGGGTGAGCTAAAATTATATTGTGGCTTGTATAAAACTTTGTCTATTCTCATGTGGATATTCTTACCAGGACACGGAAGAAGTAGAGGTACTCAGCCGCCCCGGAGTAGTTACCACACTCGTACTGGAACTTGGCGTACCTGTACAGAGTGTCCAGGTACTCCTGACGAAACTAAGAAATGAAAAACAAGGAATGTAAAAACTAAGATTAAAACATTGTTTAAAAACTGACCAGCAAATCCAACTGATAGATTTTGTCATTTGTACAAGAAATGCAGTTGTGAAAAGGATTTTAGACAGCGTAGCAAGATATTAAGGCTGTGATGAAAATGGCTTTTAAAAGTATATAACCCTGGAGTGCAGACAGACAAGTGGGCTTTTTTTTATTATTAAACTGCAAGTGTTTCTTTTTTAAAAAGCACTGAAAGCTAATTGGCAGAAGCTGTCCAGCTGACAGAATGTGTCTGATTAGGGAAGATGCTGCGTCTGTCATCTTTTGTGTCAAAACAAAGCCTCTACTTAGAGTAACAAGTGACATGGACATTGTTTTCATGTTTTGATGTAACGTAATTTGTCTGTAGATTATACCCAAAAGGGTAAAATTAAGTAAATATTGGCAGAGATGTTTCTTTTGTTCCTTACGTTGACCACTGAGTGAGTAATAAGCACATTAGTGGGTGTCTTGGTTGTTTTTGTGTCTGATTTGGATAACAGTCCTGTCAGCTCACAGTGGCAGCCAGTTGTTATGGAAACAAAACACACATTGTGCAAGCCACCTTGTGAGATTACAATGCAGTGCACATTTTATATGAAAAGATGAATACTGTGAATGCTCTGACTATGTTTACATGCTCAAAATATTCTTCTTATTCTAAAAGAGACAACATTCCTTTCTACTAATATTCCTGTTTACTTGCAGAGGATTTTCAGGATTTCTCTCTGCTTCAGTGAGAATAGAAATCAGGTCTCCACAGGCAGTCGAGTAAACCAGCGAGGTGAAACACAATAGTGAGCTGCTGCCTGATATTTTATAAGTGATTTTAATATGACTGCTATTATAAATGTATAGTTACATGGTGCATCACACTGAGTCGCCACTTTCAGTCCATGGCTGCATGTCAGCATAACCAATCCCTCCACCTCTGTCGTGGAGAAGACACGCTCTGTTTTCCCAGCCCACCCTGAACAGCTCTCCACTCTCCTCTCCTCAGTCTGCCTTCCTGCTCCAGTGTACGTCATTTTGCCTGTGCAGGGGTGCGACACAACCAGCTCATCATGCATCTCTATCATAGTCTTGCACACTGTTGGCTAGTTTGTTTGTTTGTTTACAATGCAGACAGCTGACTGTAAACAGGTAAGAGGCCATGTGTCACATGCTGTGGTAAAAACCCCAACTGAGAGGCACTACATTTGGAATAAGGCCTAATTAGGAATATTCACACAGAGCATTTCGTTTACATGAGCCACATCACATTTGAAATATTATTACATTCAGAATAATAGTGAATTATTAGCATGCACATACATGTTATCAGTATTAACATTTCAAAACTCACATTGTGTTTCTCTGACAGATAGTCAAAGAGCATCCTCCCATCTCTAATGAAATGAAAAATGAAAATTAATTAAGGTCATACAGACAGATAAGCCTTTTACATTACACATATTTTTATATGCACACTGTCAGTACTATAATACTGAATGAGCAAAGCATTTGAGAGATGCTTAGACAGGTTGATCTGACCTTGTGGACTGCATCTGCCGAGTGGTCTCAGGGTCTTCAAACATCTTGACAATAGGCTCTGTTTCTGACTGGAGCTGCTTCAGCTGGGCCACCACAGTGCTCCTCTTCTCCCTCAAGGCTAAACAGGACAATGTCACAATAAACACACTGCTAAGAAGTGATTATTTAAGAAATACCTCAATTTCAACATTTTATTGGTACGAAAATTAATAGATTGTGAATTAAAATGTGTGTGGAGGCTACAATACATGTTTCTACTCTAACAACCATTCGCTGGCTGGTTATCAAGCATTTTTCAGATGACCATTATGTTCAGTAACATCTGATTATTAAAGCTGATCAAGTAGCTGATCTGTGATTCGGATTAAGGTTGCTGACTAACTATTTATTTAATTTACAAATCATTTACAAATTATCTTCTAAAATTGAATTATTGTTTAATCTAAAAATAAAAATAAAAATCTGAAAACAGTGAGAAACACCCATCAAAATATTGACAAGCCTAAATTGATCTTCAAATCGCTTGTTTGGTCTGATCAAAGTATTCAGTTTAATCACAAATTACGCATGTTGGAGAGGTTTAAACAAGTGACTATTTTCCATTTGCTTACAAATTACATCAATTATCAATAAAATATTAAAATAGTTGCAGACTGATTTCCAGTTGACTGATTATATCATTGCCAGTCTTGATATCACAGTCACTGATGCTACCAGACAGAAAGGCTCTATCCAGTGACCCTGTGGTAAAGTACATCACTTATACTGTAAACTGGGGCATCAAAACAAGCTGTTAAACCAAATCTTTCTTACAGTGTGGGATTTCCTTGTCTGGATACAGGTTTTTGTACACATCCATGGCGAAATCCACCATGTTTGTGTCGCTGAGCAGATCCAGCTTCCCTTGTAGAAGTTCCTTTTCATTGTAGATCTGTTAAAAATAAAAAACAAACATAATATTCAATTTTCTTCTCTCGTATATAGACTGCAGTTCCCAAATAACTGCACAGTATAAAAAGGACGTGGAAGCTGCTCATCCCATTTAGCCAACTAAGACTAATGTTAATCCTGTAAACAAGGTATAACACAACAATGATAAGGACAATACGAAGTTATTAAACCACAGCCCTAAAATTGCAGTGCCAGCTACTTTTGCTACAACATTAACACCATTAATGATAATTACAGACTGAAATATATCAGTAATTTAACTAATAAGATGCTTTCTAGCGGGGCTTATCCCTCCTGGTTAGCTACAAGCATATTTAGGGTAATACATGTCGCTTCACAAACAGCTATGTCATATTTAGGCACATTTCGACTCAGAAATCTTTGTACCTCTTTCACAGACAGGAACTCCAAGAGAGGAAAAACCAAATGCCGGTCTAAAAAATGTGCTATTTTGGTTGTCAAATCGTAATCCGCCATCTTTGCTACTTCTTCTTCTTCTTCTTGTTTTATGGTAGTTTGTGTCCAGTTTATTGGTGCACTACCGCCACCTACTGATCTGAATGGTGATGAGAGTGTCAGATAATAGACTTACTAGGGGTACTCGGGACTACAATCTCAAAATCCCTCATTATTTATTATTAGGGTCCAACTTAGTCTCAATCTTAGAATACTCTTGGTTGCATCATGCTCTTAACAGGTTTTTATATTGGCATTTTTAATGGTCTTTTTATTTTATTTTGCTTTGAACTCTGATCAGTGAACCTTGTGAGTACTTGCCAATGTCTTTGTTTGTGCTGTTTTAAATTGTCCTCTGTATGTGTCCTGTCTTTTTACTGTCTATGTGTAATGTAGATGTCCTCTCCTGCTACTGCAGAACAAATCTACCTATGGGTATAAATAAAGACACCTTGACCTTGACCAATCTAAATTCCTGCCAAAAAAAGGAAAACGGAAAAAAATCTCTACAACTTCAGAGGACAAAACGTTAACCTAACCTTACCCTGAACTATTTCTTTGCTAACCCTAAACCTAATATTAACCCTAAACTTTAACATAGCCCTGCATTTACCTTAACTTTAAGCCAAGTCTTCACCCTAAAATTAATGATTTATGTCAAAGGGACTTTGTGGAGGCTTTTTGGAGGTGAGTCTCTGCAACATGACAGTGAACACATATTTACTTCCCCACAACATTTATTTTATTACTTAATTTGTCAGGGACAGTGCATATTGATAAACATCTCTGTAAATATGCCAGAATTAGCCCAAAAGTTTTCATCTGTTGTCCCTTGCAAGGTGTGAGTTGGTGTGAGTCTAAAATCAAGAAAGTGTCAGAGTGAAATAAGCAAAACACAATAAAAGCAGGGCAAATTATCATTGAACATGAGGAGTATCCCTATCCATGTCAGCCACCCTATCTGTACTTATCCATCAAATGTGCTCTCACCTGTGCTTTCTCACCTATGCTCAGTAACCCTTTTGATGTCAATTCCTGCACCCGTGATTCCCTCAAATTATTCCCCATCATTTCTCTCTCTCTGTGAACTCTGTGCTCCACTGACTCCCTTTCCTGACATCCCTCCCACAAGCCTGTCTGGTGTTACTCTACCATTTTTTATGTGCTGTTTAGTGCCACAGTGCTGTAACCTTAACCGTGTTAACAGAGTTTCCTCTCTCCTGTGACCTCTACCTATACCCGAGTAAATTTGACACTCTTTTGAAATTGACAGATGTCTCCATTTCCTCTCCCTGTCTCACCTTTGATGCCACATTTGGTTGCTTTTTCCCCCAGTTTAAAAGTGCATTATTATTTATATTTCCTTTCTTTAAAGTTTCTTTTCCAACTCATCCACCCTCTCACTGACATGCACCTGATCTCTCTGAAAATCAAAGCATTTCAACACCTTATCTTTTTATTTTTGTCCACCCATGGTATGCTAACATCTCCATTATGCAAATCTTTAACTTATTGGATGTTCTTCTGTTGATGACAGTTACTTTTGCTGGTACTGCCTCCTTTACAGTTCTTAGTACCATCTGTTTTTTGTTTTTTATGTATCCTTTATATAGCCAGCAAGGTCCAATTAGTATCTGTCTGTCAAAGAGTCCTTGTCAATAAAAATAAAGAGGTTTCATATGAGTTAAGTACATACAAGGACAAATAATATCACAATAAAACATACCAAAACACCAGACACAAAATATACAGGGAAAACAGGAGCTAAAAAGTTTAAATGAGTCAAGATTAAAAAATAATGGCACTGTAAAAACTGATTTTAACATGTTTTTATATATATCAAGATTCCAAGTTAAGTACGCCTTGCAGCTCATTCCAAGCTCGGGGACATGAAAGGAAAAAGCAGATTTACCACCTCTGTTTGAGTGGTTGTGATCATGAGGAGATATAGTGTTATAGCTACTGAATTAATATTTCAGTAAACTGGATATTTACTGTGGTAGTTTACCCAGTAAAGCTTTTGCAATAAAAAATAACATATGGGCTTTTCTCCTTAAACACATTGAAGTCCATTGAAATGTGCCTTTTTATTTCCTTCTTTCCTTTTTACCTCTAACAAATACCATTCTATATGAGACCACATGAGCATCGATGGAGCTACCAACAGATAAACTACTGAAGGGTTTATCCGCAGATCAAACACTCCACATTCTTTTGCAATGTCACTCTGTACCTAACCAATGTATCCCTCTGATATCTCCCACTCTCCCAGCACTCCTTTTATGGGGTGATAATCATTGAGTCCCTGCAAATTAGCCTGATAATTTGGCATCAGTTGCATCCTTCTTATTCCATCTCTTAACTCATTTATCCCATTTCTACCTGTAGGGCAAGTACTGGCAATGTTTTAAAGGGCCCAGTGCACACTCTCAATGCCTGTGCCTGACTCACATTCAGTTTCCTTATGAGACCTGGCTGCTGATCCATACGCTACAGTGTCGTAATCCAACACAGATGTTATCAAAGCTATATGAATTATTTTCAGTGATCTCATCACATGTATTACTTTTTTGTATTTTTCTTCTGTTTTCCTGATATGGTCTGCCCATGTTGAATGTAAATTCAAAATTCAATTGCTCCTTGTAGTTTAATGATTGCAAGAAGAAGAAAAAGAAGAAGATCCCCATGAAATTGATCCTCTGCATTTGACCCATCCTAAACACTCATACTAGGAACAGTGGGGAGCTGCAACAGCACCCAGGAACCAGCTCTTTTTGCCAGTGCCTTGCTCAGGGGTACTGACAGAAGTATTAACCCTTACATACATGTCTTTGATGGTAGGAAGAAACCAGAGCGCCTGGCAGAAACCAGTGTGAACATGGGGAAAATATGCAATCTCCACACAGAAAGGACATGGGATAGCCAAGGTTTGAATCCAAGAGCTACCATTATTTACCTGTGCCTTTGAGAAGACATCATCGATCATAATGATGAAAAGTAGCAGGCTTATCACATTTCCTTGTGGTGTGCCATTTCCAACCATGTACTGATTTGACAAGTCTGACCCAACAGATAATCCTTTAACCTGTTAAAAAACAACAACTCGGGGTTGAGCATAGCTCAGCGGGTAGAGCACCCACCCCATGTATTGAGGCTATAGTCCTAGTTGCAGGCGACCCCGGTTCGAATCCCGAGCCGAGCGGTCTTATCCTGCGTGTCATTCCCCTCTCTCTGCCTCCTGTTTCCTGTCTCTCTACACTGTCCTGAACATTAAAGGCAAAAAAAGCCCAAAAAATATAAAAAAAACAAAAAAACAACAACTCTCCAACACCCATTGTGTGCAGCTTAATTAACAATCCTTCCTTCCACAACATGTCACAGGATTTTCCTTTCTAAATCACGACTGCTTCCATGCACTTGTTAATCTTGCCTCCTCCCACACTCTGACACAAGGGTGCAGCAACTTCAAGAACACTCATAGATGCTTTAGCATAATATAGCATATCTGATCTTCCCCCTTGAGAGATTGGTCTTGATCTATTTATTGCTCTCGCAAGTAAATGATTCATCAATTAAATCATATTTCTTGCCACCTGTCTGCCACACCTGGATACAGAACATTCTTCTTTCCCCTCCTCTTCTCCCATCTTCGGACAAACTTTCAAATCTATCTATTTTTGCAAATGCCTTGGCCATTACCTCTACTTTATCCCCATTGGAGACTGCTGTTTTCTCCTAGGGTGTCATTACTTGATATTCTCATTCCCCTGTGTCTCCCCCCATCTTCTTTACCTCTCTCACAGGTGTTGTTCTTAGTATTTTGCTTGATATACCATGTTTCACACCACTGCCTGTGCCTTCTTATCTAACACTGAATCAAATGCTGCATGTCATGGGCTCTTTTAACTTGCTCTATTCCTGTTTTTTACAGCCTGATATCAGTCCTCTCTCCACCATTGCACCAGTATTCTATTCATTCTATTTTTACTCCTGGGTATAGATCCATTGACTGCCATAATACATGCTGAGATTACCTGATTGTTTATTTCATTTTTATCTTCAGAAATTTCAATTCTTGTCATTGTTTCATCGCTCAACCTCTGGCAGTTCTTCTAGTCAGCTTTTCCAAAATTCACATCAGGATTCCACCACCTGGTATCACTTCCACTCTTTCTTCAGCTGAGCATGAGACTGGGCAGTGACCACTGCCTACTGCTGTAGATATCCATACTTCCCTGTTGCCAGGGGATTAGACACTACTGTAATATCTAATATTAAATCAGTACATGTTATTATGTTTACTCTAGTTCCTCTTCCTCTAGTTCCTCTTCCATCATTCAAAACAGACTAAATTCCTGAGCCTGTATGCACATTGTACTGTGAGCACTGAAATCTGCACACATATTACTTTAGACTATGTCTGTTTTGTCCTTGTAACTTTAGTAGGCTATCCAAATCTAACCTTATTATAAACACCTCCTCCCTTCTTTCCCACACTTCCACCACCATATATTCCAGATCATCTCCCTTTTTCAGTCCCCTATATGGAATATCTTATTTAATAGTAGCACAACCTCCTCCTCCCCCATGATTTCTGTCTTTCCTTGTCACTGTATATCCATGCACCACAAAGTCTAAAGTTGGTTTTAACCAGATTTCCTGGACACTTCCACATCCAGATTTACAGTCATTTCTTTAATGAAATGCTTGAATTCCTGGCCATTGACCAGTAAGCTCCTGGCATCCCATTGTAAGAGAATTATCATAATTAGTATTAACTAGCCTATGGTGCTTCCTGGCTTGAATGATTGGCGAGGTTCCCCCTCACTTCTTCCCATGTCAGTCCCACTAATCCTAAATGATTCACTATTGCTTTGACAACCAGCTGAATATTATCACTTTTGGCTTTGCTTCAGCTGCACTGTTAAACACGCCTGCAATGACTGTTACTAAAGCCCTTTTGTCCACATAAATCATGTCATTTGTTGTAGCTCTTGCACCCCCATTGCCCCTTGTTCATTAGTAGCATTGTTCTGTTTTCTTGACACTCTTACAGCTTCTGCATAAGTGATCCTTCTTTCCACTCTTACTTTTTGGATTTTATTCTCCTGTCTCATAACCTCACTCCCACCATATGCCACATTATAGGCTCTTCCATTGTTACAGCATTTTGGTTGTACCCCTTTCCCAGATTTTCTAAAATTGTAGTCACCCCCACATCTAGCACATATTCTCAGATCTTTATAATTTTTGGCTGTGTGTCCAAACCTTTGAGAATTAAAGCACCCCAATGCCTTTGATTCGTAAACTTTCATAGAGTAATTCATAAAACCCAGGAATACTTTCTGTGGCCCACTTTAACCTTCAAATCCAATCAATACTTTTTCACTTTCTCTTTTTTTCTCTATATCTTTTGTTGTTTTCAGTCTTTGTGCATTCGTTATTTTTCCTCCTTTGATACTCCTCTTTAGTTCCTGCATACCTACACTCATTGGCACCCTTGTGATCACTCCTTTACTCCCACCACCATTTCATGCTCCCACCCTCCCTGTGTTTGCCACCACAAATTATCTCTTATAGGTTGAATGCTTTCTCAAGTCATTCTTCATTTGTACATCTCACCAATAGGTTGCCATCAGTAAGTATTTTTGCTAGTATCTCCCCTATCTTACTTGCCAGAGTTGTTGTTAGCACAAACGGGTTGACTTTCCTCATGTTTTCTTGAGCCTTTTCATTAAACCTTATGACAATACATTTCTCAGATCTTTCCCTCTGACCTTGCTCTGCCCTTGTTCCTCACTTTCAGATCTCTCATCATTGCCATTTCATATTTTTTTTATTCGTTTGCCTTGATTTTCATTCATCTGCCACCTCACTTTACACTTGCTCCCTACATCTCTCCCTTCATAATAATTTCTGTCCAACTCCATTCATGGAGCAGAAGTGCTCAACTTCCACCAAGAAAGTATCTTCAATTCTATTTGAATTATTTTTTCCTGTTCACATCCTACTGATGTTGCCGCCATCTCCCCAGAGACCAGGCTTTTCTCAACTCATGAATTTGACTGGCCTTATAAACAAATTTTATTGACAGCGGTAAAGGTACTGCATTTGTATAGTGCTTTTCTAGTCTTCCAGCCCCTCAAAATACTTTGCACTACATGCCACATTCACACGCTGATGGCAGAGGCTACTATGCAGGGTACCTGATCATCGGAAGGAGTCTCTAATTATTCACAGTCACACTCACACCCCAATGGCACAGCCTCCAGGAGCAATATGGGGCTCAGTATCTTGGACACTTCGACATGCAGACTGGAGGAGCTGGGGATTGAACCACTGGTCTTCCAATTGGTGGACAACCCACTCTACCTCCTGAGCCACAGCCGCCGTAAGTAGTGACACAGTAATGTGGCACAAACCACAAAGGCCTAGGACCCAAATAACAGAGGGGGCACCAAATGAGTGGGATGTGTTTTTCTTTTGGTTGGTTGGTTTTGGCTTCTTTCTGACATGAGTGCTGTATGTTCTTTTGCCACTCTTTCAGCTTCTGCATAAGTGATTTTTCTTTCCACTCTTTTTAGATTTTATTTTCCTGTCTAATAACCTCACATCCACCATATGCCACAATTCCAATTACAGCATTTTGGTTGCACCCCTTTTCCTTAAGAATTATATAAGAATCCTAAAAAAACATTATGAGCTGAAAAAATATTTAAAGCTCATTAAGTTTAAGTCTGTCATTCCAACTATAAAAAATAAAGCTGAGTGTAAAACTGACACAACTTCAGAGAAAACACAAATACAACTCATGCCTTAGCAACAACCTAACAACAACCTCAGACACCAAGGACAGATGGTCATTAATGGCATGTATTACAAGCCGACATTATCTCGTTGGCCAAGAAAAAAAATTGTTGCAAAAAAAGTGTTCAGAGCAGGCTGAAGCCAGCAGAAAACGAGAAAAGCATAATATGTCCCCTTTAAACCACCACATACAATGAAAGTGTATACTGGCCTCATCTAGTCAATGGAGTTCTTTTTATTAGTTTCATATAATGGAAAACATTTTGGGAGCCAGTAAAATCACAAAATTCAAACCAAATAGCTCTGAAGATGTCAGCGTGTTCCTGCAAGTACTTTAGTCCCATGAATGTAAAATTGGTTTTAGAGCTCAAGCTGTGGACTGGTCCACATTATCACAGATTTAGATGATTACCCCCTGTAGATATTACAAGAGCTCCAGGCAGTCAGGAACACAATGCACAAAAACATCTTGCTTGGCACATAAAAGCACCAAGCACATACGTAAGTCAAGAAACAGATATTAGTTATTAATTGGAAACTCATTTCACATCCAAGAAAAGCTTCTAAAACTGCCTTGGTATCTTAATGCAGTATCTTAAGGTGTAACACATGGACACAAAGATAATTTGGACTCTGTGGATACGTGGCCAAACCAAATGAGTTTCTGCTGTTTTATTGACCTGCTTGAGGTCAGAGGAAGGACTGGTCAGGCAGGTACCAGCTGTCACCACAACATGGCCTGTGATTAGACATGTGGGAGACTGAGCTTCAACAGCATCAGTCAATGAGGAGGAAAAACCACTCCACAGCCTGCCGGGGGATGTAAGAAGCTCTGATCAGAGAGTCGATAAGGTGTGAGGAAGATTCATTCTGTTCAGGAGTTAGTCCTGGTTGCATCCAGTTTCAAGTTATTGGTATCTAAGGAGCAATGATCAAAAACCTTACACTGAACACTGCAGATGCCAGAAAGTACATGGTAGAAGCAGGATTTACCATAGGAAGTCCACAGCTAATGGTTCAGTATGGAGTCAACTCAAGCTTAAACAATATTTAATCAGAAATGCCAGGGGAATATAAAAGGTCTTCATCAAGAGCAAGTCCTCCTTGATATAAATAGTCAATAACTGAATCACAACTAAATGATTCAACACTTAATGCAACACATTTAAAACACAGAAGAGAAAAGGATGCTTTAAAGTTGCTACCTAACATTATGCAGTCTAGATTACTCAATATGAAACAGTTATAAGAATCCAAAGAAAGGATTATCAGGGTGAAAAAAAGCTTACTAAGTTTATGTCTGTCATTCCAACTATAAAAAATGAAGCTGACTAAAATATTGTTTTTCAGGACCGGGTCATAAAAACTAAATTCCTGACGAAAACCAAAAAAAAGTGTAAGAGTGAGAAACATGACTGTAATAAAGATCTTAGTTTCCAAGGTTTCTGCTAAAAAGAGAAGAGAAAATCCCCATTGATTTCTCTGAATGGCTCCAGTAGTAGGGATAAGTGATGACCTACCCTAAAGTATTAATACGACCAGTATATATTGATACTAATACCAATAAGATCAATACTAAAAGATCACATTCTGGGAACATTTACACTCTTCTTAGTGCATGCACTCTCTGATTATATATGATCATTATCTCATTCGTTCAGGGAATACTATGCTAATGGTAGCATTGAAAACTATCCTTCATAAGTAATTACCAGACAACTGTAGGAAGAAATGCTTAATGTCTGGCAAATCACTCAGTCTTAATATAAATATTTCTTAAGTAAAGTAGTCCATTGCTCAACTCATTAGTCATGACAGGCCAGTATCTCCTATATGGCAGTGCATTAGCTGCTTTTAATAAGAAAGTTTTTGGTATGAAGATCAATTATTCTGTTCTTGGAATCACTTGGTATTGAATCTTGATCAAATTTTGTGCATTCACACATTCCTCTGCAGTGGGTCTAATGTGAGCAGATCAGATTCACATACCTCAAAATACTGCTCAAGAATGAGGCCAATAAAATGTGAAGGACAGGAGGTATTGATATGCCTTAGTCATGAACTCTGGAGGAGGGAGTTCACTCTTATCCTAAAAGTAAACAAAACCATGTAAGCAGAACAAATAGCTTTGAAGTTTCTCCTTGTCTCAAACCATAATCCATAGTCCTAGAACCCTACAAACAAATCAAACTAATATTCCTGTCTCACATTAAGTATTTGGTCAGCAATAAGACTTTGGTTGAGTCAGACAGTTTCTGAGTTTGTCTATAAAGATGCAGAGTTAAAATGAGGTAGAAGCCCATAAAATGGCTGTGTAGTGTAACTTTCAAGAAACTGCTCTCTCATCACTTTAAACCATTTTCTCAGAGGCCACAGTTCAGCATAGACATTTTCATCGCTTTTTTGAACAGCAAGGCGATGAATTCCCACATTCCCACACTATCATACTAAAAAAAAACCTAGACTCCCTATTCCCTTCCCTCTCTCAGTTTCACTCCCTCTCTGTCCATGCTCGAGGCCAGGATATATACCGGGCTCAATCTCATCAGCTGGCTGCTTTCCACTTCCACTTCTTTTATAGGACAAAGAGCCAGCTGGACATGAAGTGCTTTGGAGAAGAAGCCAAGGATTTAATGAAGACATAAGACCAAGAGACATGAATGAATGTATTAATTAGAGACAAAGTAATATCCTACAAAAAAAATCATACTGCATGTATTATCCTCTTTTGGATGATCATTCAGATTCAGTTCCTTCTTGTAAGATTACCATGCTTTATACCAGGTGGTACACTGTACCACTGCTCTCTGGAGCTGCAGAAGATCACAAGTGTCAAAGCGAATGAATTTCCATGCTCTGACAGCAAAGCAGTAGAAAGTAGAGAGAAAACAGCAGGAACAGCAGCCTGTCCTGGGGACTCCTTGAATGTCAACTTACAATTCAGTTTGCACACAGTCTCCCCGCTAACACCGTCTGTTGGGTGATGTTTACTTATGCATTGGTAGAAAAATATAACCAGTGATGACTTGTGGCTTTTAAGGTGTACTGGCAATGCTGCAGTCACCAGGCAACAGTGCCAAGACACTCTCACACTGCCCAGCCTTGTTAAAAGCCAGACACTAAAGATAAAATGATGAGCGCCAGTTGAACACTATCATTGAAAGGAGTGCTAGGCTCTTATTTCAAGCAAGGACAAACTATAATATATTGTTTGTGCCCTCCCAGTTTTTTTCCCCTGTGGCTTTTCACTGTACAGTAATATGGCCTGATAATCTGACCGATTGAAGAAGAAATAAAATGAGCAGTTACATTTAATCTCTGAAAACTGACCCCAAAAGAATCTGATGCACCATAGACTATGAAATATGCATGATTTAAGTTCAATAAGTGAGAAAATAAATAGAAAAAAAATATCAACCCTGCTAGCCGAACTCATTTTTTCCAGAAGAGATGCAGTCTCTCATCAAATGTATAGGTGCACTTAAGATCAATCTTTAAACCTTGAAGAGCATTCGTCCGCAGTATAACTCCGTCCAGCACATTTGAGTCTATATATATAGCGAGAGAGAAAGAGAAAGGGAGAGAGAGAGAGGTTGTTATATTGATTAAACCAACACATTTTTAAGGATCAGCAGGAGGCAGAATGGACAGCCAAAAAATGTCCCCCTGCTGGCCTCTCCATACAAATAAGTAATCCTGTGGAGTGTAAACCAGCTGAAAAACAGGAAAAAATCATCTGAATAGAAGCAGGTATTCATGGTCCTTTTGTCGACAATCGTGGTATAATTGTTATAATTATCTATTCTCAGTCACATTCATGAATAGGTAAATCTATTCAAATTCTAAAAGTCTATTTGGCAGCACCAAGAAGTTTCTCAAAGTCCTCTTGATCAGGTTCTTCATATATAAAGATATTTAACATAGCTATAATTTTGTCATCCTGTTTTTCTATACTGTATTTCTGAACTTCAAAACTTGCACGTCTGTCCATACTGGGAGAGGGATGATTGCTGTCATGTTACCCTTACTCATGAGGAGGACTCTGAGATACCTTCGCCCCTTCACTTGGGCAGTGACTCACTCCCTACCTAGGGTGAGCACTCCACCTTTTTTTAGCAGTGCACCATGGCCTCAGACTTGGAGGTGTGTGTGTGTTGAAGCCAACACAAAAACATCATCTAAAAAAAAAGTAGAGAAGCAATCCTGAGCTCCCCACATGGACGCTCTCCTCCCCCCAACTGCGCCTTGAGATTCTGTCCATGAGAATCACAAACAGAATCGGAAACCCTGGCAGAGCCCAACTTCCACTGAGAACGAATCTGACTTCCTGCTGAGAATATGAACACAGTTCTCAAAGCAGTTATATAAGGATAGACTGGCCTGTATCAACGGCCCCAATACCCCATACTCCCACAGAACTCCCCGCAAGTTGCCCCAAGGGACACAATCAAAAGCCTTCTGCAAGTCAACAAAGCACATGTAGACTGGATGTGCAAACTCCCATGGCCCCTCAAGTATCTCTGCTAGGTTGAAGAGCTGGTTCATTCTCCCACAGACAGGACAGAATCTACGTTGTTCCTTCTGTATCTGAGGTTCGACAGACATCTTCCCAGCACCTTGATATAAGCTTCTCTGAGGAGGCTGAGTAGTGTGATCCATTGCTAGTTGGAGCACATCCTCCGGTCCCCCTTTTTAAAAATGCAAACTACAACCACAGTCTTTCAGCATTTCAGGGTGAAACTCATCCACACGCAACATATAAACAAAGTTTCCCCCGAGACATCCAGGTATAGGCTAGCTGTTGTCCTCCCCTTCTGAAAACAGCCTGGGTAAAGCCCTGCTTTCCCTTCCTGAGTCACCTGATTGTTTGTCAGAACTTCTTTGGGGCCAACCAAAAGTCCTTCTCCATGGACTCCCCAAACTCCTCCCTCCCACACCCGGGTTTTTGCCTCACCAACCACCAAAGCTGCTGCCCTTTTGGCCTTTGGTACTCTTCTGATACTTCAGCTCTTGCCTTTTTATAATATCTGTGTGTCTAAGTTTGTCTACATTTGTTATCTTTGTTTTATCTGTATTTGGTATATTTGTTCTCTGTACTGTGAATACTGAGCATTACTGAGAAATGGATATAAATTCCTTGCATGTGATCTGATTGTCATCTGATTGCTTTAATGTACATATCTGGCAGGGATGTATGCACAGTAAATACAGCATGTATACTTTGTCTTTCACAAAACCCATAAACCCTATTCCCTTCTGTCACAACAAGGATGTTGCTGGGAGTTGTCGCTACTTGTCAACCTCAACAAAGAGCTGCTCCTTTAGTGCTGTTTTCACCTTTTCCTTATTTCCTTACTGAAGAAGAAAAACGTGTTGGAACCAAATCTTCCTCTGAGAATATCATACATTCTGAAAGCTTTGGCTCCAATTTCACAGAAAGAAATTCTTCAACACACAGAT